>NC_081320.1:25792449-26094936 GCF_026419965.1 Kogia breviceps
GCCCACTAGCAATGTTTCTGCTCGCCACTGCGGGGAGAAACATTGTGCAGCTAAGCTCACTTAGGATGTACAAGTGTCAGAATTCCTTTGCGGGGCACCATCCAGATATCACATTAGTAGAATGCGGGTCATTTCCTGCTAAGCTCTGCATTCGCAGCCAGCTTCAAGGTGTTCCTGTTGTGGATAGACTCTTGTGCAGATGCCGCTGGAGACGGCCTCTGCTTCTATGTTCTTTGACAAGGCTACTTTGAGGAAGCTCTTACCGTAGCCTCTGCCAAGTACAGCCTTCTGCCTCTCTCAAATACTCACTTACCTGTGAGACCTTGTCTTTCCTTTGGAGAGACAGAGAGCCCTTTACCTGAAGGGAAACTGTCCGTGCTCTGTTCTTCTTTGGCACACAGGGAAATGCCTTCACGGCTGGTATGCGGCCTTTACCCACTCGAGGGAGGGCAGGTTCCCATTTACTTTGGTGGTGGAACTCCTGCAGCGCTGTGGGCCATGACTGTGCTTCAAAGACAGTAATCTACCCTTTCTATTGGAAGAGGGCACGCACGGAATGGGAAATCTCTGTTCTCTGGGAGAGGTTGGTGGTGCTACTGCGCCTGTGTATTTGGTGCCTCCCTGCCCACTAGCAATGTTTCTGCTCGGCACTGCGGGGAGAAACATTGTGCAGCTAAGCTCACTTAGGATGTACAAGTGTCAGAATTCCTTTGCGGGGCACCATCCAGATATCACATTCGTAGCATGCGGGTCATTTCCTGCTAAGCTCTGCTTTCGCAGCCAGCTTCAAGGTGTTCCTGTTGTGGATAGCCTCTCGTGCAGATGCCGCTGGAGACGGCCTCTGCTTCTATGCTCTTTGACAATGCTGCTTTGCGGAATCTCTTACCATAGCCTCTGCCAAGTACAGCCTTCTGCATCTCTCAAATACTCACTTACCTGTGAGACCTTGTCTTTCCTTTGGAGAGACAGAGAGCCCTTTTCCTGAAGGGAAACTGTCCGTGCTCTGTTCTTCTTTTGCACACAGGAAAATGCCTTCACGGCTGGTGTGCGGCCTTTACCCACTCGAGGGAGGGCAGGTTCCCATTTACTTTGGAGGTGGCACTCCTGCAGCGCTGTGGGCCATGACTGTGCTTCAAAGACAATAATCTACCCTTTCCATTGGAATAAGGCACGCAGGGAATGGGAAATCTCTGTTCTCTGGGAGAGGTGGGTGGTGCTACTGGGCCTGTGTATTTGGTGCCCCCCTGGCCACTAGCAATGTTTCTGCTCGCCACTGCGGGGAGAAACATTGTGCAGCTAAGCTAACTTAGGAAGTACAAGTGTCAGAATTCCTTTGCGGGGCACCATCCAGATATCACATTCGTAGCATGCGGGTCCTTTCCTGCTAAGCTCTGCATTCGCAGCCAGCTTCAAGGTGTTCCTGTTGTGGATAGACTCTCGTGCAGATGCCGCTGGAGACGGCCTCTTCTTCTATGCTCTTTGACAAGGCTGCTTTGAGGAAGCTCTTACCGTAGCCTCTGCCAAGTACAGCCTTCTGCCTCTCTCAAATACTCACTTATCTGTGAGACCTTGTCTTTCCTTTGGAGAGACAGACAGCCCTTTTCCTGAAGGGAAACTGTCCGTGCTCTGTTCTTCTTTTGCACACAGGGAAATGCCTTCACGGCTGGTGTGCGGCCTTTACCCACTCGAGGGAGGGCAGGTTCCCATTTACTTTGGAGGTGGCACTCCTGCAGCGCTGTGGGCCATGACTGTGCTTCAAAGACAATAATCTACCCTTTCCATTGGAAGAAGTCACGCACGGAATGGGAAATCTCTGTTCTCTGGGAGAGGTTGGTGGTGCTACTGCGCCTGTGTATTTGGTGCCCCCCTGCCCACTAGCAATGTTTCTGCTCGCCACTGCGGGGAGAAACATTGTGCAGCTAAGCTCACTTAGGATGTACAAGTGTCAGAATTCCTTTGCGGGGCACCATCCAGATATCACATTAGTAGCATGCGGGTCCTTTCCTGCTAAGCTCTGCATTGGCAGCCAGCTTCAAGGTGTTCCTGTTGTGGATAGACTCTCGTGCAGATGCCGCTGGAGACGGCCTCTGCTTCTATGCTCTTTGACAAGGCTGCTTTGAGGAAGCTCTTACCGTAGCCTCTGCCAAGTACAGCCTTCTCCCTCTCTCAAATACTCACTTACCTGTGAGACCTTGTCTTTCCTTTGGAGAGACAGAGAGCCCTTTTCCTGAACGGAAACTGTCCGTGCTCTGTTCTTCTTTTGCACACAGGAAAATGCCTTCACGGCTGGTGTGCGGCCTTTACCCACTCGAGGGAGGGCAGGTTCCCATTTACTTTGGAGGTGGCACTCCTGCAGCGCTGTGGGCCATGACTGTGCTTCAAAGACAATAATCTACCCTTTCCATTGGAAGAAGGCACGCAGGGAATGGGAAATCTCTGTTCTCTGGGAGAGGTGGGTGGTGCTACTGGGCCTGTGTATTTGGTGCCCCCCTGGCCACTAGCAATGTTTCTGCTCGCCACTGCGGGGAGAAACATTGTGCAGCTAAGCTAACTTAGGAAGTACAAGTGTCAGAATTCCTTTGCGGGGCACCATCCAGATATCACATTCGTAGCATGCGGGTCCTTTCCTGCTAAGCTCTGCATTCGCAGCCAGCTTCAAGGTGTTCCTGTTGTGGATAGACTCTCGTGCAGATGCCGCTGGAGACGGCCTCTGCTTCTATGCTCTTTGACAAGGCTGCTTTGCGGAAGCTCTTACCGTAGCCTCTGCCAAGTACAGCCTTCTGCCTCTCTCAAATACTCACTTAACTGTGAGACCTTGTCTTTCCTTTGGAGAGACAGAGAGCCCTTTTCCTGAAGGGAAACTGTCCGTGCTCTGTTCTTCTTTTGCACACAGGGAAATGCCTTCACGGCTGGTGTGCGGCCTTTACCCACTCGAGGGAGGGCAGGTTCCCATTTACTTTGGAGGTGGCACTCCTGCAGCGCTGTGGGCCATGACTGTGCTTCAAAGACAGTAATCTACCCTTTCTATTGGAAGAGGGCACGCACGGAATGGGAAATCTCTGTTCTCTGGGAGAGGTTGGTGGTGCTACTGCGCCTGTGTATTTGGTGCCCCCCTGCCCACTAGCAATGTTTCTGCTCGCCACTGCGGGGAGAAACATTGTACAGCTAAGCTCACTTAGGATGTACAAGTGTCAGAATTCCTTTGCGGGGCACCATCCAGATATCACATTAGTAGCATGCGGGTCCTTTCCTGCTAAGCTCTGCATTCGCAGCCAGCTTCAAGGTGTTCTTGTTGTGGATAGACTCTCGTGCAGATGCCGCTGGAGACGGCCTCTGCTTCTATGCTCTTTGACAAGGCTGCTTTGAGGAAGCTCTTACCGTAGCCTCTGCCAAGTACAGCCTTCTGCCTCTCTCAAATACTCACTTAACTGTGAGACCTTGTCTTTCCTTTGGAGAGACAGAGAGCCCTTTTCCTGAAGGGAAACTGTCCGTGCTCTGTTCTTCTTTTGCACACAGGAAAATGCCTTCACGGCTGGTGTGCGGCCTTTACCCACTCGAGGGAGGGCAGGTTCCCATTTACTTTGGAGGTGGCACTCCTGCAGTGCTGTGGGCCATGACTGTGCTTCAAAGACAGTAATCTACCCTTTCCATTGGAAGAGGGCACGCACGGAATGGGAAATCTCTGTTCTCTGGGAGAGGTTGGTGGTGCTACTGCGCCTGTGTATTTGGTGCCCCCCTGCCCACTAGCAATGTTTCTGCTCGCCACTGCGGTGAGAAACATTGTGCAGCTAAGCTCACTTAGGATGTACAAGTGTCAGAATTCCTTTGCGGGGCACCATCCAGATATCACATTCTTAGCATGCGGGTCCTTTCCTGCTAAGCTCTGCATTCGCAGCCAGCTTCAAGGTGTTCCTGTTGTGGATAGACTCTCGTGCAGATGCCGCTGGAGACGGCCTCTGCTTCTATGCTCTTTGACAAGGCTGCTTTGCGGAAGCTCTTACCATAGCCTCTGCCAAGTACAGCCTTCTGCATCTCTCAAATACTCACTTACCTGTGAGACCTTGTCTTTCCTTTGGAGAGACAGAGAGCCCTTTTCCTGAAGGGAAACTGTCCGTGCTCTGTTCTTCTTTTGCACACAGGAAAATGCCTTCACGGCTGGTGTGCGGCCTTTACCCACTCGAGGGAGGGCAGTTTCCCATTTACTTTGGAGGTGGCACTCCTGCAGCACTGTGGGCCATGACTGTGCTTCAAAGACAATAATCTACCCTTTCCATTGGAAGAGGGCACGCACGGAATGGGAAATCTCTGTTCTCTGGGAGAGGTTGGTGGTGCTACTGCGCCTGTGTATTTGGTGCCCCCCTGCCCACTAGCAATGTTTCTGCTCGCCACTGCGGTGAGAAACATTGTGCAGCTAAGCTCACTTAGGATGTACAAGTGTCAGAATTCCTTTGCGGGGCACCATCCAGATATCACATTCTTAGCATGCGGGTCCTTTCCTGCTAAGCTCTGCATTCGCAGCCAGCTTCAAGGTGTTCCTGATTTGGATAGACTCTCGTGCAGATGCCGCTGGAGACGGCCTCTGCTTCTATGCTCTTTGAGAAAGCTGCTTTGCGGAAGCTCTTACCATAGCCTCTGCCAAGTACAGCCTTCTGCATCTCTCAAATACTCACTTACCTGTGAGACCTTGTCTTTCCTTTGGAGAGACAGAGAGCCCTTTTCCTGAAGGGAAACTGTCCGTGCTTTGTTCTTCTTTTGCACACAGGGAAATGCCTTCACGGCTGGTGTGCGGCCTTTGCCCACTCGAGGGAGGGCAGGTTCCCATTTACTTTGGAGGTGGCACTCCTGCAGCGCTGTGGGCCATGACTGTGCTTCAAAGACAATAATCTACCCTTTCCATTGGAAGAAGGCACGCAGGGAATGGGAAATCTCTGTTCTCTGGGAGAGGTAGGTGGTGCTACTGGGCCTGTGTATTTGGTGCCCCCCTGCCCACTAGCAATGTGTCTGCTCGCCACTGCGGGGAGAAACATTGTGCAGCTAAGCTAACTTAGGATGTACAAGTGTCAGAATTCCTTTGCGGGGCACCATCCAGATATCACATTAGTAGCATGCGGGTCATTTCCTGCTAAGCTCTGCATTCGTAGCCAGCTTCAAGGTGTTCCTGTTGTGGATAGACTCTTGTGCAGATGCCGCTGGAGACGGCCTCTGCTTCTATGCTCTTTGACAAGGCTGCTTTGAGGAAGCTCTTACCGTAGCCTCTGCCAAGTACAGCCTTCTGCCTCTCTCAAATACTCACTTACCTGTGAGACCTTGTCTTTCCTTTGGAGAGACAGAGAGCCCTTTACCTGAAGGGAAACTGTCCGTGCTCTGTTCTTCTTTGGCACACAGGGAAATGCCTTCACGGCTGGGGTGCGGCCTTTACCCACTCGAGGGAGGGCAGGTTCCCATTTACTTTGGTGGTGGAACTCCTGCAGCGCTGTGGGCCATGACTGTGCTTCAAAGACAGTAATCTACCCTTTCTATTGGAAGAGGGCACGCACGGAATGGGAAATCTCTGTTCTCTGGGAGAGGTTGGTGGTGCTACTGCGCCTGTGTATTTGGTGCCCCCCTGCCCACTAGCAATGTTTCTGCTCGGCACTGCGGGGAGAAACATTGTGCAGCTAAGCTCACTTAGGTTGTACAAGTGTCAGAATTCCTTTGCGGGGCACCATCCAGATATCACATTCGTAGCATGCGGGTCATTTCCTGCTAAGCTCTGCTTTCACAGCCAGCTTCAAGGTGTTCCTGTTGTGGATAGACTCTCGTGCAGATGCCGCTGGAGACGGCCTCTGCTTCTATGCTTTTTGACAAGGCTGCTTTGCGGAAGCTCTTACCATAGCCTCTGCCAAGTACAGCCTTCTGCATCTCTCAAATACTCACTTACCTGTGAGACCTTGTCTTTCCTTTGGAGAGACAGAGAGCCCTTTTCCTGAAGGGAAACTGTCCGTGCTCTGTTCTTCTTTTGCACACAGGAAAATGCCTTCACGGCTGGTGTGAGGCCTTTACCCACTCGAGGGAGGGCAGGTTCCCATTTACTTTAGAGGTGGCACTCCTGCAGCGCTGTGGGCCATGACTGTGCTTCAAAGACAATAATCTACCCTTTCCATTGGAAGAAGGCACGCAGGGAATGGGAAATCTCTGTTCTCTGGGAGAGGTGGGTGGTGCTACTGGGCCTGTGTATTTGGTGCCCCCCTGCCCACTAGCAATGTTTCTGCTCGCCACTGCGGGGAGAAACATTGTGCAGCTAAGCTAACTTAGGAAGTACAAGTGTCAGAATTCCTTTGCGGGGCACCATCCAGATATCACATTCGTAGCATGCGGGTCCTTTCCTGCTAAGCTCTGCATTCGCAGCCAGCTTCAAGGTGTTCCTGTTGTGGATAGACTCTCGTGCAGATGCCGCTGGAGACGGCCTCTGCTTCTATGCTCTTTGACAAGGCTGCTTTGAGGAAGCTCTTACCGTAGCCTCTGCCAATTACAGCCTTCTGCCTCTCTCAAATACTCACTTACCTGTGAGACCTTGTCTTTCCTTTAGAGACAGAGAGCCCTTTTCCTGAAGGGAAACTGTCCGTGCTCTGTTGTTCTTTTGCACACAGGGAAATGCCTTCACGGCTGGTGTGCGGCCTTTACCCACTCGAGGGAGGGCAGGTTCCCATTTACTTTGGAGGTGGCACTCCTGCAGCGCTGTGGGCCATGACTGTGCTTCAAAGAAAGTCATCTACCCTTTCTATTGGAAGAGGGCACGCACGGAATGGGAAATCTCTGTTCTCTGGGAGAGGTTGGTGGTGCTACTGCGCCTGTGTATTTGTTGCCCCCCTGGCCACTAGCAATGTTTCTGCTCGCCACTGCGGGGAGAAACATTGTGCAGCTAAGCTCACTTAGGAAGTACAAGTGTCAGAATTCCTTTGCGGGGCACCATCCAGATATCACATTCGTAGCATGCGGGTCCTTTCCTGCTAAGCTCTGCATTCGCAGCCAGCTTCAAGGTGTTCCTGTTGTGGATAGACTCTCGTGCAGATGCCGCTGGAGACGGCCTCTGCTTCTATGCTCTTTGACAAGGCTGCTTTGAGGAAGCTCTTACCGTAGCCTCTGCCAAGTACAGCCTTCTGCCCCTCTCAAATACTCACTTACCTGTGAGACCTTGTCTTTCCTTTGGAGAGACAGAGAGCCCATTTCCTGAAGGGAAACTGTCCGTGCTCTGTTCTTCTTTTGCACACAGGGAAATGCCTTCACGGCTGGTGTGCGGCCTTTACCCACTCGAGGGAGGGCAGGTTCCCATTTACTTTGGTGGTGGAACTCCTGCAGCGCTGTGGGCCATGACTGTGCTTCAAAGACAGTAATCTACCCTTTCCATTGGAAGAGGGCACGCACGGAATGGGAAATCTCTGTTCTCTGGGAGAGGTTGGTGGTGCTACTGCGCCTGTGTATTTGGTGCCCCCCTGCCCACTAGCAATGTTTCTGCTCGCCACTGCGGGGAGAAACATTGTGCAGCTAAGCTCACTTAGGATGTACAAGTGTCAGAATTCCTTTGCGGGGCACCATCCAGATATCACATTAGTAGCATGCGGGTCATTTCCTGCTAAGCTCTGCATTCGCAGCCAGCTTCAAGATGTTCCTGTTGTGGATAGACTCTTGTGCAGATGCTGCTGGAGACGGCCTCTGCTTCTATGCTCTTTGACAAGGCTGCTTTGAGGAAGCTCTTACCGTAGCCTCTGCCAAGTACAGCCTTCTGCCTCTCTCAAATACTCACTTACCTGTGAGACCTTGTCTTTCCTTTGGAGAGACAGAGAGCCCTTTACCTGAAGGGAAACTGTCCGTGCTCTGTTCCTCTTTGGCACACAGGGAAATGCCTTCACGGCTGGTGTGCGGCCTTGACCCACTCGAGGGAGGGCAGGTTCCCATTTACTTTGGTGGTGGAACTCCTGCAGCGCTGTGGGCCATGACTGTGCTTCAAAGACAGTAATCTACCCTTTCTATTGGAAGAGGGCACGCACGGAATGGGAAATCTCTGTTCTCTGGGAGAGGTTGGTGGTGCTACTGCGCCTGTGTATTTGGTGCCTCCCTGCCCACTAGCAATGTTTCTGCTCGGCACTGCGGGGAGAAACATTGTGCAGCTAAGCTCACTTAGGATGTACAAGTGTCAGAATTCCTTTGCGGGGCACCATCCAGATATCACATTCGTAGCATGCGGGTCATTTCCTGCTAAGCTCTGCTTTCGCAGCCAGCTTCAAGGTGTTCCTGTTGTGGATAGCCTCTCGTGCAGATGCCGCTGGAGACGGCCTCTGCTTCTATGCTCTTTGACAAGGCTGCTTTGCGGAAGCTCTTACCATAGCCTCTGCCAAGTACAGCCTTCTGCATCTCTCAAATACTCACTTACCTGTGAGACCTTGTCTTTCCTTTGGAGAGACAGAGAGCCCTTTTCCTGAAGGGAAACTGTCCGTGCTCTGTTGTTCTTTTGCACACAGGGAAATGCCTTCACGGCTGGTGTGCGGCCTTTACCCACTCGAGGGAGGGCAGGTTCCCATTTACTTTGGAGGTGGCACTCCTGCAGCGCTGTGGGCCATGACTGTGCTTCAAAGACAATAATCTACCCTTTCCATTGGAAGAAGGCACGCAGGGAATGGGAAATCTCTGTTCTCTGGGAGAGGTGGGTGGTGCTACTGGGCCTGTGTATTTGGTGCCCCCCTGGCCACTAGCAATGTTTCTGCTCGCCACTGCGGGGAGAAACATTGTGCAGCTAAGCTAACTTAGGAAGTACAAGTGTCAGAATTCCTTTGCGGGGCACCATCCAGATATCACATTCGTAGCATGCGGGTCCTTTCCTGCTAAGCTCTGCATTCGCAGCCAGCTTCAAGGTGTTCCTGTTGTGGATAGACTCTCGTGCAGATGCCGCTGGAGACGGCCTCTGCTTCTATGCTCTTTGACAAGTCTGCTTTGAGGAAGCTCTTACCGTAGCCTCTGCCAAGTACAGCCTTCTGCCTCTCTCAAATACTCACTTACCTGTGAGACCTTGTCTTTCCTTTGGAGAGACAGAGAGCCCTTTTCCTGAAGGGAAACTGTCCGTGCTCTGTTCTTCTTTTGCACACAGGGAAATGCCTTCACGGCTGGTGTGCGGCCTTTACCCACTCGAGGGAGGGCAGGTTCCCATTTACTTTGGAGGTGGCACTCCTGCAGCGCTGTGGGCCATGACTGTGCTTCAAAGACAATAATCTACCCTTTCCATTGGAAGAGGGCACGCACGGAATGGGAAATCTCTGTTCTCTGGGAGAGGTTGGTGGTGCTACTGCGCCTGTGTATTTGGTGCCCCCCTGCCCACTAGCAATGTTTCTGCTCGCCACTGCGGGGAGAAACATTGTGCAGCTAAGCTCACTTAGGATGTACAAGTGTCAGAATTCCTTTGCAGGGCACCATCCAGATATCACATTCTTAGCATGCGGGTCCTTTCCTGCTAAGCTCTGCATTCGCAGCCAGCTTCAAGGTGTTCCTGTTGTGGATAGACTCTAGTGCAAATGCCGCTGGAGACGGCCTCTGCTTCTATGCTCTTTGAGAAGGCTGCTTTGCGGAAGCTCTTACCATAGCCTCTGCCAAGTACAGCCTTCTGCATCTCTCAAATACTCACTTACCTGTGAGACCTTGTCTTTCCTTTGGAGAGACAGAGAGCCCTTTTCCTGAAGGGAAACTGTCCGTGCTCTGTTCTTCTTTTGCACACAGGAAAATGCCTTCACGGCTGGTGTGCGGCCTTTACCCACTCGAGGGAGGGCAGGTTCCCATTTACTTTGGAGGTGGCACTCCTGCAGCGCTGTTGGCCATGACTGTGCTTCAAAGACAATAATCTACCCTTTCCATTGGAAGAAGGCACGCAGGGAATGGGAAATCTCTGTTCTCTGGGAGAGGTGGGTGGTGCTACTGGGCCTGTGTATTTGGTGCCCCCCTGGCCACTAGCAATGTTTCTGCTCGCCACTGCGGGGAGAAACATTGTGCAGCTAAGCTCACTTAGGAAGTACAAGTGTCAGAATTCCTTTGCGAGGCACCATCCAGATATCACATTCGTAGCATGCGGGTCCTTTCCTGCTAAGCTCTGCATTCGCAGCCAGCTTCAAGGTGTTCCTGTTGTGGATAGACTCTCGTGCAGATGCCGCTGGAGACGGCCTCTGCTTCTATGCTCTTTGACAAGGCTGCTTTGAGGAAGCTCTTACCGTAGCCTCTGCCAAGTACAGCCTTCTGCCTCTCTCAAATACTCACTTACCTGTGAGACCTTGTCTTTCCTTTAGAGACAGAGAGCCCTTTTCCTGAAGGGAAACTGTCCGTGCTCTGTTGTTCTTTTGCACACAGGGAAATGCCTTCACGGCTGGTGTGCGGCCTTTACCCACTCGAGGGAGGGCAGGTTCCCATTTACTTTGGAGGTGGCACTCCTGCAGCGCTGTGGGCCATGACTGTGCTTCAAAGAAAGTCATCTACCCTTTCTATTGGAAGAGGGCACGCACGGAATGGGAAATCTCTGTTCTCTGGGAGAGGTTGGTGGTGCTACTGCGCCTGTGTATTTGGTGCCCCCCTGCCCACTAGCAATGTTTCTGCTCGCCACTGCGGGGAGAAACATTGTGCAGCTAAGCTCACTTAGGATGTACAAGTGTCAGAATTCCTTTGCGGGGCACCATCCAGATATCACATTCGTAGCATGCGGGTCCTTTCCTGCTAAGCTCTGCATTCGCAGCCAGCTTCAAGGTGTTCCTGTTGTGGATAGCCTCTCGTGCAGATGCCGCTGGAGACGGCCTCTGCTTCTATGCTCTTTGCCAAGGCTGCTTTGCGGAAGCTCTTACCATAGCCTCTGCCAAGTACAGCCTTCTGCCTCTCTCAAATACTCACTTACCTGTGAGACCTTGTCTTTCCTTTGGAGAGACAGAGAGCCCTTTTCCTGAAGGGAAACTGTCCGTGCTCTGTTCTTCTTTTGCACACAGGAAAATGCCTTCACGGCTGGTGTGCGGCCTTTACCCACTCGAGGGAGGGCAGGTTCCCATTTACTTTGGAGGTGGCACTCCTGCAGCGCTGTGGGCCATGACTGTGCTTCAAAGACAATAATCTACCCTTTCCATTGGAAGAAGGCACGCAGGGAATGGGAAATCTCTGTTCTCTGGGAGAGGTGGGTGGTGCTACTGGGCCTGTGTATTTGGCGCCCCCCTGCCCACTAGCAATGTTTCTGCTCGCCACTGCGGGGAGAAACATTGTGCAGCTAAGCTCACTTAGGAAGTACAAGTGTCAGAATTCCTTTGCGGGGCACCATCCAGATATCACATTCGTAGCATGCGGGTCCTTTCCTGCTAAGCTCTGCATTCGCAGCCAGCTTCAAGGTGTTCCTGTTGTGGATAGACTCTCGTGCAGATGCCGCTGGAGACGGCCTCTGCTTCTATGCTCTTTGACAAGTCTGCTTTGAGGAAGCTCTTACCGTAGCCTCTGCCAAGTACAGCCTTCTGCCTCTCTCAAATACTCACTTACCTGTGAGACCTTGTCTTTCCTTTGGAGAGACAGAGAGCCCTTTTCCTGAAGGGAAACTGTCCGTGCTCTGTTCTTCTTTTGCACACAGGGAAATGCCTTCACGGCTGGTGTGCGGCCTTTACCCACTCGAGGGAGGGCAGGTTCCCATTTACTTTGGAGGTGGCACTCCTGCAGCGCTGTGGGCCATGACTGTGCTTCAAAGACAATAATCTACCCTTTCCATTGGAAGAGGGCACGCACGGAATGGGAAATCTCTGTTCTCTGGGAGAGGTTGGTGGTGCTACTGCGCCTGTGTATTTGGTGCCCCCCTGCCCACTAGCAATGTTTCTGCTCGCCACTGCGGTGAGAAACATTGTGCAGCTAAGCTCACTTAGGATGTACAAGTGTCAGAATTCCTTTGCAGGGCACCATCCAGATATCACATTCTTAGCATGCGGGTCCTTTCCTGCTAAGCTCTGCATTCGCAGCCAGCTTCAAGGTGTTCCTGTTGTGGATAGACTCTAGTGCAAATGCCGCTGGAGACGGCCTCTGCTTCTATGCTCTTTGAGAAGGCTGCTTTGCGGAAGCTCTTACCATAGCCTCTGCCAAGTACAGCCTTCTGCCTCTCTCAAATACTCACTTACCTGTGAGACCTTGTCTTTCCTTTGGAGAGACAGAGAGCCCTTTTCCTGAAGGGAAACTGTCCGTGCTCTGTTCTTCTTTTGCACACAGGGAAATGCCTTCACGGCTGGTGTGCGGCCTTTACCCACTCGAGGGAGGGCAGGTTCCCATTTACTTTGGAGGTGGCACTCCTGCAGCGCTGTGGGCCATGACTGTGCTTCAAAGACAATAATCTACCCTTTCCATTGGAAGAAGGCACGCAGGGAATGGGAAATCTCTGTTCTCTGGGAGAGGTGGGTGGTGCTACTGGGCCTGTGTATTTGGTGCCCCCCTGGCCACTAGCAATGTTTCTGCTCGCCACTGCGGGGAGAAACATTGTGCAGCTAAGCTCACTTAGGAAGTACAAGTGTCAGAATTCCTTTGCGAGGCACCATCCAGATATCACATTCGTAGCATGCGGGTCCTTTCCTGCTAAGCTCTGCATTCGCAGCCAGCTTCAAGGTGTTCCTGTTGTGGATAGACTCTCGTGCAGATGCCGCTGGAGACGGCCTCTGCTTCTATGCTCTTTGACAAGGCTGCTTTGAGGAAGCTCTTACCGTAGCCTCTGCCAAGTACAGCCTTCTGCCTCTCTCAAATACTCACTTACCTGTGAGACCTTGTCTTTCCTTTAGAGACAGAGAGCCCTTTTCCTGAAGGGAAACTGTCCGTGCTCTGTTGTTCTTTTGCACACAGGGAAATGCCTTCACGGCTGGTGTGCGGCCTTTACCCACTCGAGGGAGGGCAGGTTCCCATTTACTTTGGAGGTGGCACTCCTGCAGCGCTGTGGGCCATGACTGTGCTTCAAAGAAAGTCATCTACCCTTTCTATTGGAAGAGGGCACGCACGGAATGGGAAATCTCTGTTCTCTGGGAGAGGTTGGTGGTGCTACTGCGCCTGTGTATTTGGTGCCCCCCTGCCCACTAGCAATGTTTCTGCTCGCCACTGCGGGGAGAAACATTGTGCAGCTAAGCTCACTTAGGATGTACAAGTGTCAGAATTCCTTTGCGGGGCACCATCCAGATATCACATTCGTAGCATGCGGGTCCTTTCCTGCTAAGCTCTGCATTCGCAGCCAGCTTCAAGGTGTTCCTGTTGTGGATAGCCTCTCGTGCAGATGCCGCTGGAGACGGCCTCTGCTTCTATGCTCTTTGACAAGGCTGCTTTGCGGAAGCTCTTACCATAGCCTCTGCCAAGTACAGCCTTCTGCCTCTCTCAAATACTCACTTACCTGTGAGACCTTGTCTTTCCTTTGGAGAGACAGAGAGCCCTTTTCCTGAAGGGAAACTGTCCGTGCTCTGTTCTTCTTTTGCACACAGGAAAATGCCTTCACGGCTGGTGTGCGGCCTTTACCCACTCGAGGGAGGGCAGGTTCCCATTTACTTTGGAGGTGGCACTCCTGCAGCGCTGTGGGCCATGACTGTGCTTCAAAGACAATAATCTACCCTTTCCATTGGAAGAAGGCACGCAGGGAATGGGAAATCTCTGTTCTCTGGGAGAGGTGGGTGGTGCTACTGGGCCTGTGTATTTGGTGCCCCCCTGCCCACTAGCAATGTTTCTGCTCGCCACTGCGGGGAGAAACATTGTGCAGCTAAGCTCACTTAGGAAGTACAAGTGTCAGAATTCCTTTGCGGGGCACCATCCAGATATCACATTCGTAGCATGCGGGTCCTTTCCTGCTAAGCTCTGCATTCGCAGCCAGCTTCAAGGTGTTCCTGTTGTGGATAGACTCTCGTGCAGATGCCGCTGGAGACGGCCTCTGCTTCTATGCTCTTTGACAAGGCTGCTTTGAGGAAGCTCTTACCGTAGCCTCTGCCAAGTACAGCCTTCTGCCTCTCTCAAATACTCACTTACCTGTGAGACCTTGTCTTTCCTTTAGAGACAGAGAGCCCTTTTCCTGAAGGGAAACTGTCCGTGCTCTGTTGTTCTTTTGCACACAGGGAAATGCCTTCACGGCTGGTGTGCGGCCTTTACCCACTCGAAGGAGGGCAGGTTCCCATTTACTTTGGAGGTGGCACTCCTGCAGCGCTGTGGGCCATGACTGTGCTTCAAAGAAAGTCATCTACCCTTTCTATTGGAAGAGGGCACGCACGGAATGGGAAATCTCTGTTCTCTGGGAGAGGTTGGTGGTGCTACTGCGCCTGTGTATTTGTTGCCCCCCTGGCCACTAGCAATGTTTCTGCTCGCCACTGCGGGGAGAAACATTGTGCAGCTAAGCTCACTTAGGAAGTACAAGTGTCAGAATTCCTTTGCGGGGCACCATCCAGATATCACATTCGTAGCATGCGGGTCCTTTCCTGCTAAGCTCTGCATTCGCAGCCAGCTTCAAGGTGTTCCTGTTGTGGATAGACTCTCGTGCAGATGCCGCTGGAGACGGCCTCTGCTTCTATGCTCTTTGACAAGGCTGCTTTGAGGAAGCTCTTACCGTAGCCTCTGCCAAGTACAGCCTTCTGCCTCTCTCAAATACTCACTTACCTGTGAGACCTTGTCTTTCCTTTGGAGAGACAGAGAGCCCTTTTCCTGAAGGGAAACTGTCCGTGCTCTGTTCTTCTTCTGCACACAGGGAAATGCCTTCACGGCTGGTGTGCGGCCTTTACCCACTCGAGGGAGGGCAGGTTCCCATTTACTTTGGAGGTGGCACTCCTGCAGCGCTGTGGGCCATGACTGTGCTTCAAAGACAGTAATCTACCCTTTCCATTGGAAGAGGGCACGCACGGAATGGGAAATCTCTGTTCTCTGGGAGAGGTTGGTGGTGCTACTGCGCCTGTGTATTTGGTGCCCCCCTGCCCACTAGCAATGTTTCTGCTCGCCACTGCGGGGAGAAACATTGTGCAGCTAAGCTCACTTAGGATGTACAAGTGTCAGAATTCCTTTGCAGGGCACCATCCAGATATCACATTCGTAGCATGCGGGTCCTTTCCTGCTAAGCTCTGCATTCGCAGCCAGCTTCAAGGTGTTCCTGTTGTGGATAGACTCTTGTGCAGATGCCGCTGGAGACGGCCTCTGCTTCTATGCTCTTTGACAAGGCTGCTTTGAGGAAGCTCTTACCGTAGCCTCTGCCAAGTACAGCCTTCTGCCTCTCTCAAATACTCACTTACCTGTGAGACCTTGTCTTTCCTTTGGAGAGACAGAGAGCCCTTTACCTGAAGGGAAACTGTCCGTGCTCTGTTCTTCTTTGGCACACAGGGAAATTCCTTCACGGCTGGTGTGCGGCCTTTACCCACTCGAGGGAGGGCAGGTTCCCATTTACTTTGGTGGTGGAACTCCTGCAGCGCTGGGAGCCATGACTGTTCTTCAAAGACAGTAATCTACCCTTTCTATTGGAAGAGAGCACGCACGGAATGGGAAATCTCTGTTCTCTGGGAGAGGTTGGTGGTGCTACTGCGCCTGTGTATTTGGTGCCCCCCTGCCCACTAGCAATGTTTCTGCTCGCCACTGCGGGGAGAAACATTGTGCAGCTAAGCTCACTTAGGAAGTACAAGTGTCAGAATTCCTTTGCGGGGCACCATCCAGATATCACATTCGTAGCATGCGGGTCCTTTCCTGCTAAGCTCTGCATTCGCAGCCAGCTTCAAGGTGTTCCTGTTGTGGATAGACTCTCGTGCAGATGCCGCTGGAGACGGCCTCTGCTTCTATGCTCTTTGACAAGGCTGCTTTGAGGAAGCTCTTACCGTAGCCTCTGCCAAGTACAGCCTTCTGCCTCTCTCAAATACTCACTTACCTGTGAGACCTTGTCTTTCCTTTGGAGAGACAGAGAGCCCTTTTCCTGAAGGGAAACTGTCCGTGCTCTGTTGTTCTTTTGCACACAGGGAAATGCCTTCACGGCTGGTGTGCGGCCTTTACCCACTCGAGGGAGGGCAGGTTCCCATTTACTTTGGAGGTGGCACTCCTGCAGCGCTGTGGGCCATGACTGTGCTTCAAAGAAAGTCATCTACCCTTTCTATTGGAAGAGGGCACGCACGGAATGGGAAATCTCTGTTCTCTGGGAGAGGTTGGTGGTGCTACTGCGCCTGTGTATTTGGTGCCCCCCTGCCCACTAGCAATGTTTCTGCTCGCCACTGCGGGGAGAAACATTGTGCAGCTAAGCTCACTTAGGAAGTACAAGTGTCAGAATTCCTTTGCGGGGCACCATCCAGATATCACATTCGTAGCATGCGGGTCCTTTCCTGCTAAGCTCTGCATTCGCAGCCAGCTTCAAGGTGTTCCTGTTGTGGATAGACTCTTGTGCAGATGCCGCTGGAGACGGCCTCTGCTTCTATGCTCTTTGAGAAGGCTGCTTTGCGGAAGCTCTTACCATAGCCTCTGCCAAGTACAGCCTTCTGCATCTCTCAAATACTCACTTACCTGTGAGACCTTGTCTTTCCTTTGGAGAGACAGAGAGCCCTTTTCCTGAAGGGAAACTGTCCGTGCTCTGTTCTTCTTTTGCACACAGGAAAATGCCTTCACGGCTGGTGTGCGGCCTTTACCCACTCGAGGGAGGGCAGGTTCCCATTTACTTTGGAGGTGGCACTCCTGCAGCGCTGTGGGCCATGACTGTGCTTCAAAGACAATAATCTACCCTTTCCATTGGAAGAAGGCACGCAGGGAATGGGAAATCTCTGTTCTCTGGGAGAGGTGGGTGGTGCTACTGGGCCTGTGTATTTGGTGCCCCCCTGGCCACTAGCAATGTTTCTGCTCGCCACTGCGGGGAGAAACATTGTGCAGCTAAGCTCACTTAGGAAGTACAAGTGTCAGAATTCCTTTGCGAGGCACCATCCAGATATCACATTCGTAGCATGCGGGTCCTTTCCTGCTAAGCTCTGCATTCGCAGCCAGCTTCAAGGTGTTCCTGTTGTGGATAGACTCTCGTGCAGATGCCGCTGGAGACGGCCTCTGCTTCTATGCTCTTTGACAAGGCTGCTTTGAGGAAGCTCTTACCGTAGCCTCTGCCAAGTACAGCCTTCTGCCTCTCTCAAATACTCACTTACCTGTGAGACCTTGTCTTTCCTTTAGAGACAGAGAGCCCTTTTCCTGAAGGGAAACTGTCCGTGCTCTGTTGTTCTTTTGCACACAGGGAAATGCCTTCACGGCTGGTGTGCGGCCTTTACCCACTCGAGGGAGGGCAGGTTCCCATTTACTTTGGAGGTGGCACTCCTGCAGCGCTGTGGGCCATGACTGTGCTTCAAAGAAAGTCATCTACCCTTTCTATTGGAAGAGGGCACGCACGGAATGGGAAATCTCTGTTCTCTGGGAGAGGTTGGTGGTGCTACTGCGCCTGTGTATTTGGTGCCCCCCTGCCCACTAGCAATGTTTCTGCTCGCCACTGAAGGGAGAAACATTGTGCAGCTAAGCTCACTTAGGATGTACAAGTGTCAGAATTCCTTTGCGGGGCACCATCCAGATATCACATTCGTAGCATGCGGGTCCTTTCCTGCTAAGCTCTGCATTCGCAGCCAGCTTCAAGGTGTTCCTGTTGTGGATAGCCTCTCGTGCAGATGCCGCTGGAGACGGCCTCTGCTTCTATGCTCTTTGACAAGGCTGCTTTGCGGAAGCTCTTACCATAGCCTCTGCCAAGTACAGCCTTCTGCCTCTCTCAAATACTCACTTACCTGTGAGACCTTGTCTTTCCTTTGGAGAGACAGAGAGCCCTTTTCCTGAAGGGAAACTGTCCGTGCTCTGTTCTTCTTTTGCACACAGGAAAATGCCTTCACGGCTGGTGTGCGGCCTTTACCCACTCGAGGGAGGGCAGGTTCCCATTTACTTTGGAGGTGGCACTCCTGCAGCGCTGTGGGCCATGACTGTGCTTCAAAGACAATAATCTACCCTTTCCATTGGAAGAAGGCACGCAGGGAATGGGAAATCTCTGTTCTCTGGGAGAGGTGGGTGGTGCTACTGGGCCTGTGTATTTGGTGCCCCCCTGCCCACTAGCAATGTTTCTGCTCGCCACTGCGGGGAGAAACATTGTGCAGCTAAGCTCACTTAGGAAGTACAAGTGTCAGAATTCCTTTGCGGGGCACCATCCAGATATCACATTCGTAGCATGCGGGTCCTTTCCTGCTAAGCTCTGCATTCGCAGCCAGCTTCAAGGTGTTCCTGTTGTGGATAGACTCTCGTGCAGATGCCGCTGGAGACGGCCTCTGCTTCTATGCTCTTTGACAAGGCTGCTTTGAGGAAGCTCTTACCGTAGCCTCTGCCAAGTACAGCCTTCTGCCTCTCTCAAATACTCACTTACCTGTGAGACCTTGTCTTTCCTTTAGAGACAGAGAGCCCTTTTCCTGAAGGGAAACTGTCCGTGCTCTGTTGTTCTTTTGCACACAGGGAAATGCCTTCACGGCTGGTGTGCGGCCTTTACCCACTCGAAGGAGGGCAGGTTCCCATTTACTTTGGAGGTGGCACTCCTGCAGCGCTGTGGGCCATGACTGTGCTTCAAAGAAAGTCATCTACCCTTTCTATTGGAAGAGGGCACGCACGGAATGGGAAATCTCTGTTCTCTGGGAGAGGTTGGTGGTGCTACTGCGCCTGTGTATTTGTTGCCCCCCTGGCCACTAGCAATGTTTCTGCTCGCCACTGCGGGGAGAAACATTGTGCAGCTAAGCTCACTTAGGAAGTACAAGTGTCAGAATTCCTTTGCGGGGCACCATCCAGATATCACATTCGTAGCATGCGGGTCCTTTCCTGCTAAGCTCTGCATTCGCAGCCAGCTTCAAGGTGTTCCTGTTGTGGATAGACTCTCGTGCAGATGCCGCTGGAGACGGCCTCTGCTTCTATGCTCTTTGACAAGGCTGCTTTGAGGAAGCTCTTACCGTAGCCTCTGCCAAGTACAGCCTTCTGCCTCTCTCAAATACTCACTTACCTGTGAGACCTTGTCTTTCCTTTGGAGAGACAGAGAGCCCTTTTCCTGAAGGGAAACTGTCCGTGCTCTGTTCTTCTTCTGCACACAGGGAAATGCCTTCACGGCTGGTGTGCGGCCTTTACCCACTCGAGGGAGGGCAGGTTCCCATTTACTTTGGAGGTGGCACTCCTGCAGCGCTGTGGGCCATGACTGTGCTTCAAAGACAGTAATCTACCCTTTCCATTGGAAGAGGGCACGCACGGAATGGGAAATCTCTGTTCTCTGGGAGAGGTTGGTGGTGCTACTGCGCCTGTGTATTTGGTGCCCCCCTGCCCACTAGCAATGTTTCTGCTCGCCACTGCGGGGAGAAACATTGTGCAGCTAAGCTCACTTAGGATGTACAAGTGTCAGAATTCCTTTGCAGGGCACCATCCAGATATCACATTCGTAGCATGCGGGTCCTTTCCTGCTAAGCTCTGCATTCGCAGCCAGCTTCAAGGTGTTCCTGTTGTGGATAGACTCTTGTGCAGATGCCGCTGGAGACGGCCTCTGCTTCTATGCTCTTTGACAAGGCTGCTTTGAGGAAGCTCTTACCGTAGCCTCTGCCAAGTACAGCCTTCTGCCTCTCTCAAATACTCACTTACCTGTGAGACCTTGTCTTTCCTTTGGAGAGACAGAGAGCCCTTTACCTGAAGGGAAACTGTCCGTGCTCTGTTCTTCTTTGGCACACAGGGAAATTCCTTCACGGCTGGTGTGCGGCCTTTACCCACTCGAGGGAGGGCAGGTTCCCATTTACTTTGGTGGTGGAACTCCTGCAGCGCTGGGAGCCATGACTGTTCTTCAAAGACAGTAATCTACCCTTTCTATTGGAAGAGAGCACGCACGGAATGGGAAATCTCTGTTCTCTGGGAGAGGTTGGTGGTGCTACTGCGCCTGTGTATTTGGTGCCCCCCTGCCCACTAGCAATGTTTCTGCTCGCCACTGCGGGGAGAAACATTGTGCAGCTAAGCTCACTTAGGAAGTACAAGTGTCAGAATTCCTTTGCGGGGCACCATCCAGATATCACATTCGTAGCATGCGGGTCCTTTCCTGCTAAGCTCTGCATTCGCAGCCAGCTTCAAGGTGTTCCTGTTGTGGATAGACTCTCGTGCAGATGCCGCTGGAGACGGCCTCTGCTTCTATGCTCTTTGACAAGGCTGCTTTGAGGAAGCTCTTACCGTAGCCTCTGCCAAGTACAGCCTTCTGCCTCTCTCAAATACTCACTTACCTGTGAGACCTTGTCTTTCCTTTGGAGAGACAGAGAGCCCTTTTCCTGAAGGGAAACTGTCCGTGCTCTGTTGTTCTTTTGCACACAGGGAAATGCCTTCACGGCTGGTGTGCGGCCTTTACCCACTCGAGGGAGGGCAGGTTCCCATTTACTTTGGAGGTGGCACTCCTGCAGCGCTGTGGGCCATGACTGTGCTTCAAAGAAAGTCATCTACCCTTTCTATTGGAAGAGGGCACGCACGGAATGGGAAATCTCTGTTCTCTGGGAGAGGTTGGTGGTGCTACTGCGCCTGTGTATTTGGTGCCCCCCTGCCCACTAGCAATGTTTCTGCTCGCCACTGCGGGGAGAAACATTGTGCAGCTAAGCTCACTTAGGAAGTACAAGTGTCAGAATTCCTTTGCGGGGCACCATCCAGATATCACATTCGTAGCATGCGGGTCCTTTCCTGCTAAGCTCTGCATTCGCAGCCAGCTTCAAGGTGTTCCTGTTGTGGATAGACTCTTGTGCAGATGCCGCTGGAGACGGCCTCTGCTTCTATGCTCTTTGACAAGGCTGCTTTGAGGAAGCTCTTACCGTAGCCTCTGCCAAGTACAGCCTTCTGCCTCTCTCAAATACTCACTTACCTGTGAGACCTTGTCTTTCCTTTGGAGAGACAGAGAGCCCTTTTCCTGAAGGGAAACTGTCCGTGCTCTGTTCTTCTTTTGCACACAGGGAAATGCCTTCACGGCTGGTGTGCGGCCTTTACCCACTCGAGGGAGGGCAGGTTCCCATTTACTTTGGAGGTGGCACTCCTGCAGCGCTGTGGGCCATGACTGTGCTTCAAAGACAGTAATCTACCCTTTCCATTGGAAGAGGGCACGCACGGAATGGGAAATCTCTGTTCTCTGGGAGAGGTTGGTGGTGCTACTGCGCCTGTGTATTTGGTGCCCCCCTGCCCACTAGCAATGTTTCTGCTCGCCACTGCGGGGAGAAACATTGTGCAGCTAAGCTCACTTAGGATGTACAAGTGTCAGAATTCCTTTGCGGGGCACCATCCAGATATCACATTCGTAGCATGCGGGTCCTTTCCTGCTAAGCTCTGCATTCGCAGCCAGCTTCAAGGTGTTCCTGTTGTGGATAGACTCTTGTGCAGATGCCGCTGGAGACGGCCTCTGCTTCTATGCTCTTTGACAAGGCTGCTTTGAGGAAGCTCTTACCGTAGCCTCTGCCAAGTACAGCCTTCTGCCTCTCTCAAATACTCACTTACCTGTGAGACCTTGTCTTTCCTTTGGAGAGACAGAGAGCCCTTTACCTGAAGGGAAACTGTCCGTGCTCTGTTCTTCTTTGGCACACAGGGAAATTCCTTCACGGCTGGTGTGCGGCCTTTACCCACTCGAGGGAGGGCAGGTTCCCATTTACTTTGGTGGTGGAACTCCTGCCGCGCTGTGAGCCATGACTGTTCTTCAAAGACAGTAATCTACCCTTTCTATTGGAAGAGGGCACGCACGGAATGGGAAATCTCTGTTCTCTGGGAGAGGTTGGTGGTGCTACTGCGCCTGTGTATTTGGTGCCTCCCTGCCCACTAGCAATGTTTCTGCTCGGCACTGCGGGGAGAAACATTGTGCAGCTAAGCTCACTTAGGATGTACAAGTGTCAGAATTCCTTTGCGGGGCACCATCCAGATATCACATTCGTAGCATGCGGGTCATTTCCTGCTAAGCTCTGCTTTCGCAGCCAGCTTCAAGGTGTTCCTGTTGTGGATAGACTCTCGTGCAGATGCCGCTGGAGACGGACTCTGCTTTTATGCTCTTTGACAAGGCTGCTTTGAGGAAGCTCTTACCGTAGCCTCTGCCAAGTACAGCCTTCTGCCTCTCTCAAATACTCACTTACCTGTGAGACCTTGTCTTTCCTTTGGAGAGACAGAGAGCCCTTTTCCTGAAGGGAAACTGTCCGTGCTCTGTTCTTCTTTTGCACACAGGGAAATGCCTTCACGGCTGGTGTGCGGCCTTTACCCACTCGAAGGAGGGCAGGTTCCCATTTACTTTGGTGGTGGCACTCCTGCAGCGCTCTGGGCCATGACTGTGCTTCAAAGACAGTAATCTACCCTTTCCATTGGAAGAGGGCAGGCACGGAATGGGAAATCTCTATTCTCTGGGAGAGGTTGGTGGTGCTACTGCGCCTGTGTATTTGGTGCCCCCCTGCCCACTAGCAATGTTTCTGCTCGCCACTGCGGGGAGAAACATTGTGCAGCTAAGCTCACTTAGGATGTACAAGTGCCAGAATTCCTTTGTGGGGCACCATTCAGATATCACATTCGTAGCATGCGGGTCCTTTCCTGCTAAGCTCTGCTTTCGCAGCCAGCTTCAAGGTGTTCCTGTTGTGGATAGACTCTCGTGCAGATGCCGCTGGAGACGGCCTCTGCTTCTATGCTCTTTGACAAGGCTGCTTTGAGGAAGCTCTTACCGTAGCCTCTGCCAAGTACAGCCTTCTGCCTCTCTCAAATACTCACTTACCTGTGAGACCTTGTCTTTCCTTTAGAGACAGAGAGCCCTTTTCCTGAAGGGAAACTGTCCGTGCTCTGTTGTTCTTTTGCACACAGGGAAATGCCTTCACGGCTGGTGTGCGGCCTTTACCCACTCGAGGGAGGGCAGGTTCCCATTTACTTTGGAGGTGGCACTCCTGCAGCGCTGTGGGCCATGACTGTGCTTCAAAGAAAGTCATCTACCCTTTCTATTGGAAGAGGGCACGCACGGAATGGGAAATCTCTGTTCTCTGGGAGAGGTTGGTGGTGCTACTGCGCCTGTGTATTTGGTGCCCCCCTGCCCACTAGCAATGTTTCTGCTCGCCACTGCGGGGAGAAACATTGTGCAGCTAAGCTCACTTAGGATGTACAAGTGTCAGAATTCCTTTGCGGGGCACCATCCAGATATCACATTCGTAGCATGCGGGTCCTTTCCTGCTAAGCTCTGCATTCGCAGCCAGCTTCAAGGTGTTCCTGTTGTGGATAGACTCTCGTGCAGATGCCGCTGGAGACGGCCTCTGCTTCTATGCTCTTTGACAAGGCTGCTTTGCGGAAGCTCTTACCATAGCCTCTGCCAAGTACAGCCTTCTGCCTCTCTCAAATACTCACTTACCTGTGAGACCTTGTCTTTCCTTTGGAGAGACAGAGAGCCCTTTTCTGAAGGGAAACTGTCCGTGCTCTGTTCTTCTTTTGCACACAGGAAAATGCCTTCACGGCTGGTGTGCGGCCTTTACCCACTCGAGGGAGGGCAGGTTCCCATTTACTTTGGAGGTGGCACTCCTGCAGCGCTGTGGGCCATGACTGTGCTTCAAAGACAATAATCTACCCTTTCCATTGGAAGAAGGCACGCAGGGAATGGGAAATCTCTGTTCTCTGGGAGAGGTGGGTGGTGCTACTGGGCCTGTGTATTTGGTGCCCCCCTGCCCACTAGCAATGTTTCTGCTCGCCACTGCGGGGAGAAACATTGTGCAGCTAAGCTCACTTAGGAAGTACAAGTGTCAGAATTCCTTTGCGGGGCACCATCCAGATATCACATTCGTAGCATGCGGGTCCTTTCCTGCTAAGCTCTGCATTCGCAGCCAGCTTCAAGGTGTTCCTGTTGTGGATAGACTCTCGTGCAGATGCCGCTGGAGACGGCCTCTGCTTCTATGCTCTTTGACAAGGCTGCTTTGAGGAAGCTCTTACCGTAGCCTCTGCCAAGTACAGCCTTCTGCCTCTCTCAAATACTCACTTACCTGTGAGACCTTGTCTTTCCTTTAGAGACAGAGAGCCCTTTTCCTGAAGGGAAACTGTCCGTGCTCTGTTGTTCTTTTGCACACAGGGAAATGCCTTCACGGCTGGTGTGCGGCCTTTACCCACTCGAGGGAGGGCAGGTTCCCATTTACTTTGGAGGTGGCACTCCTGCAGCGCTGTGGGCCATGACTGTGCTTCAAAGAAAGTCATCTACCCTTTCTATTGGAAGAGGGCACGCACGGAATGGGAAATCTCTGTTCTCTGGGAGAGGTTGGTGGTGCTACTGCGCCTGTGTATTTGTTGCCCCCCTGGCCACTAGCAATGTTTCTGCTCGCCACTGCGGGGAGAAACATTGTGCAGCTAAGCTCACTTAGGAAGTACAAGTGTCAGAATTCCTTTGCGGGGCACCATCCAGATATCACATTCGTAGCATGCGGGTCCTTTCCTGCTAAGCTCTGCATTCGCAGCCAGCTTCAAGGTGTTCCTGTTGTGGATAGACTCTCGTGCAGATGCCGCTGGAGACGGCCTCTGCTTCTATGCTCTTTGACAAGGCTGCTTTGAGGAAGCTCTTACCATAGCCTCTGCCAAGTACAGCCTTCTGCCTCTCTCAAATACTCACTTACCTGTGAGACCTTGTCTTTCCTTTAGAGACAGAGAGCCCTTTTCCTGAAGGGAAACTGTCCGTGCTCTGTTGTTCTTTTGCACACAGGGAAATGCCTTCACGGCTGGTGTGCGGCCTTTACCCACTCGAGGGAGGGCAGGTTCCCATTTACTTTGGAGGTGGCACTCCTGCAGCGCTGTGGGCCATGACTGTGCTTCAAAGAAAGTCATCTACCCTTTCTATTGGAAGAGGGCACGCACGGAATGGGAAATCTCTGTTCTCTGGGAGAGGTTGGTGGTGCTACTGCGCCTGTGTATTTGGTGCCCCCCTGCCCACTAGCAATGTTTCTGCTCGCCACTGCGGGGAGAAACATTGTGCAGCTAAGCTCACTTAGGATGTACAAGTGTCAGAATTCCTTTGCGGGGCACCATCCAGATATCACATTCGTAGCATGCGGGTCCTTTCCTGCTAAGCTCTGCATTCGCAGCCAGCTTCAAGGTGTTCCTGTTGTGGATAGCCTCTCGTGCAGATGCCGCTGGAGACGGCCTCTGCTTCTATGCTCTTTGACAAGGCTGCTTTGCGGAAGCTCTTACCATAGCCTCTGCCAAGTACAGCCTTCTGCCTCTCTCAAATACTCACTTACCTGTGAGACCTTGTCTTTCCTTTGGAGAGACAGAGAGCCCTTTTCCTGAAGGGAAACTGTCCGTGCTCTGTTGTTCTTTTGCACACAGGGAAATGCCTTCACGGCTGGTGTGCGGCCTTTACCCACTCGAGGGAGGGCAGGTTCCCATTTACTTTGGAGGTGGCACTCCTGCAGCGCTGTGGGCCATGACTGTGCTTCAAAGACAATAATCTACCCTTTCCATTGGAAGAAGGCACGCAGGGAATGGGAAATCTCTGTTCTCTGGGAGAGGTGGGTGGTGCTACTGGGCCTGTGTATTTGGTGCCCCCCTGCCCACTAGCAATGTTTCTGCTCGCCACTGCGGGGAGAAACATTGTGCAGCTAAGCTCACTTAGGAAGTACAAGTGTCAGAATTCCTTTGCGGGGCACCATCCAGATATCACATTCGTAGCATGCGGGTCCTTTCCTGCTAAGCTCTGCATTCGCAGCCAGCTTCAAGGTGTTCCTGTTGTGGATAGACTCTCGTGCAGATGCCGCTGGAGACGGCCTCTGCTTCTATGCTCTTTGACAAGGCTGCTTTGAGGAAGCTCTTACCGTAGCCTCTGCCAAGTACAGCCTTCTGCCTCTCTCAAATACTCACTTACCTGTGAGACCTTGTCTTTCCTTTAGAGACAGAGAGCCCTTTTCCTGAAGGGAAACTGTCCGTGCTCTGTTGTTCTTTTGCACACAGGGAAATGCCTTCACGGCTGGTGTGCGGCCTTTACCCACTCGAGGGAGGGCAGGTTCCCATTTACTTTGGAGGTGGCACTCCTGCAGCGCTGTGGGCCATGACTGTGCTTCAAAGAAAGTCATCTACCCTTTCTATTGGAAGAGGGCACGCACGGAATGGGAAATCTCTGTTCTCTGGGAGAGGTTGGTGGTGCTACTGCGCCTGTGTATTTGTTGCCCCCCTGGCCACTAGCAATGTTTCTGCTCGCCACTGCGGGGAGAAACATTGTGCAGCTAAGCTCACTTAGGAAGTACAAGTGTCAGAATTCCTTTGCGGGGCACCATCCAGATATCACATTCGTAGCATGCGGGTCCTTTCCTGCTAAGCTCTGCATTCGCAGCCAGCTTCAAGGTGTTCCTGTTGTGGATAGACTCTCGTGCAGATGCCGCTGGAGACGGCCTCTGCTTCTATGCTCTTTGACAAGGCTGCTTTGAGGAAGCTCTTACCGTAGCCTCTGCCAAGTACAGCCTTCTGCCTCTCTCAAATACTCACTTACCTGTGAGACCTTGTCTTTCCTTTGGAGAGACAGAGAGCCCTTTTCCTGAAGGGAAACTGTCCGTGCTCTGTTCTTCTTCTGCACACAGGGAAATGCCTTCACGGCTGGTGTGCGGCCTTTACCCACTCGAGGGAGGGCAGGTTCCCATTTACTTTGGAGGTGGCACTCCTGCAGCGCTGTGGGCCATGACTGTGCTTCAAAGACAGTAATCTACCCTTTCCATTGGAAGAGGGCACGCACGGAATGGGAAATCTCTGTTCTCTGGGAGAGGTTGCTGGTGCTACTGCGCCTGTGTATTTGGTGCCCCCCTGCCCACTAGCAATGTTTCTGCTCGCCACTGCGGGGAGAAACATTGTGCAGCTAAGCTCACTTAGGATGTACAAGTGTCAGAATTCCTTTGCGGGGCACCATCCAGATATCACATTCGTAGCATGCGGGTCCTTTCCTGCTAAGCTCTGCATTCGCAGCCAGCTTCAAGGTGTTCCTGTTGTGGATAGACTCTTGTGCAGATGCCGCTGGAGACGGCCTCTGCTTCTATGCTCTTTGACAAGGCTGCTTTGAGGAAGCTCTTACCGTAGCCTCTGCCAAGTACAGCCTTCTGCCTCTCTCAAATACTCACTTACCTGTGAGACCTTGTCTTTCCTTTGGAGAGACAGAGAGCCCTTTACCTGAAGGGAAACTGTCCGTGCTCTGTTCTTCTTTGGCACACAGGGAAATTCCTTCACGGCTGGTGTGCGGCCTTTACCCACTCGAGGGAGGGCAGGTTCCCATTTACTTTGGTGGTGGAACTCCTGCAGCGCTGTGAGCCATGACTGTTCTTCAAAGACAGTAATCTACCCTTTCTATTGGAAGAGAGCACGCACGGAATGGGAAATCTCTGTTCTCTGGGAGAGGTTGGTGGTGCTACTGCGCCTGTGTATTTGGTGCCCCCCTGCCCACTAGCAATGTTTCTGCTCGCCACTGCGGGGAGAAACATTGTGCAGCTAAGCTCACTTAGGAAGTACAAGTGTCAGAATTCCTTTGCGGGGCACCATCCAGATATCACATTCGTAGCATGCGGGTCCTTTCCTGCTAAGCTCTGCATTCGTAGCCAGCTTCAAGGTGTTCCTGTTGTGGATAGACTCTCGTGCAGATGCCGCTGGAGACGGCCTCTGCTTCTATGCTCTTTGACAAGGCTGCTTTGAGGAAGCTCTTACCGTAGCCTCTGCCAAGTACAGCCTTCTGCCTCTCTCAAATACTCACTTACCTGTGAGACCTTGTCTTTCCTTTGGAGAGACAGAGAGCCCTTTTCCTGAAGGGAAACTGTCCGTGCTCTGTTGTTCTTTTGCACACAGGGAAATGCCTTCACGGCTGGTGTGGGGCCTTTACCCACTCGAGGGAGGGCAGGTTCCCATTTACTTTGGAGGTGGCACTCCTGCAGCGCTGTGGGCCATGACTGTGCTTCAAAGAAAGTCATCTACCCTTTCTATTGGAAGAGGGCACGCACGGAATGGGAAATCTCTGTTCTCTGGGAGAGGTTGGTGGTGCTACTGCGCCTGTGTATTTGGTGCCCCCCTGCCCACTAGCAATGTTTCTGCTCGCCACTGCGGGGAGAAACATTGTGCAGCTAAGCTCACTTAGGAAGTACAAGTGTCAGAATTCCTTTGCGGGGCACCATCCAGATATCACATTCGTAGCAGGCGGGTCCTTTCCTGCTAAGCTCTGCATTCGCAGCCAGCTTCAAGGTGTTCCTGTTGTGGATAGCCTCTCGTGCAGATGCCGCTGGAGACGGCCTCTGCTTCTATGCTCTTTGACAAGGCTGCTTTGAGGAAGCTCTTACCGTAGCCTCTGCCAAGTACAGCCTTCTGCCTCTCTCAAATACTCACTTACCTGTGAGACCTTGTCTTTCCTTTGGAGAGACAGAGAGCCCTTTTCCTGAAGGGAAACTGTCCGTGCTCTGTTCTTCTTTTGCACACAGGGAAATGCCTTCACGGCTGGTGTGCGGCCTTTACCCACTCGAGGGAGGGCAGGTTCCCATTTACTTTGGAGGTGGCACTCCTGCAGCGCTGTGGGCCATGACTGTGCTTCAAAGACAGTAATCTACCCTTTCCATTGGAAGAGGGCACGCACGGAATGGGAAATCTCTGTTCTCTGGGAGAGGTTGGTGGTGCTACTGCGCCTGTGTATTTGGTGCCCCCCTGCCCACTAGCAATGTTTCTGCTCGCCACTGCGGGGAGAAACATTGTGCAGCTAAGCTCACTTTGGATGTACAAGTGTCAGAATTCCTTTGCGGGGCACCATCCAGATATCACATTCGTAGCATGCGGGTCCTTTCCTGCTAAGCTCTGCATTCGCAGCCAGCTTCAAGGTGTTCCTGTTGTGGATAGACTCTTGTGCAGATGCCGCTGGAGACGGCCTCTGCTTCTATGCTCTTTGACAAGGCTGCTTTGAGGAAGCTCTTACCGTAGCCTCTGCCAAGTACAGCCTTCTGCCTCTCTCAAATACTCACTTACCTGTGAGACCTTGTCTTTCCTTTGGAGAGACAGAGAGCCCTTTACCTGAAGGGAAACTGTCCGTGCTCTGTTCTTCTTTGGCACACAGGGAAATTCCTTCACGGCTGGTGTGCGGCCTTTACCCACTCGAGGGAGGGCAGGTTCCCATTTACTTTGGTGGTGGAACTCCTGCAGCGCTGTGAGCCATGACTGTTCTTCAAAGACAGTAATCTACCCTTTCTATTGGAAGAGGGCACGCACGGAATGGGAAATCTCTGTTCTCTGGGAGAGGTTGGTGGTGCTACTGCGCCTGTGTATTTGGTGCCTCCCTGCCCACTAGCAATGTTTCTGCTCGGCACTGCGGGGAGAAACATTGTGCAGCTAAGCTCACTTAGGATGTACAAGTGTCAGAATTCCTTTGCGGGGCACCATCCAGATATCACATTCGTAGCATGCGGGTCATTTCCTGCTAAGCTCTGCTTTCGCAGCCAGCTTCAAGGTGTTCCTGTTGTGGATAGACTCTCGTGCAGATGCCGCTGGAGACGGACTCTGCTTTTATGCTCTTTGACAAGGCTGCTTTGAGGAAGCTCTTACCGTAGCCTCTGCCAAGTACAGCCTTCTGCCTCTCTCAAATACTCACTTACCTGTGAGACCTTGTCTTTCCTTTGGAGAGACAGAGAGCCCTTTTCCTGAAGGGAAACTGTCCGTGCTCTGTTCTTCTTTTGCACACAGGGAAATGCCTTCACGGCTGGTGTGCGGCCTTTACCCACTCGAGGGAGGGCAGGTTCCCATTTACTTTGGTGGTGGCACTCCTGCAGCGCTCTGGGCCATGACTGTGCTTCAAAGACAGTAATCTACCCTTTCCATTGGAAGAGGGCAGGCACGGAATGGGAAATCTCTATTCTCTGGGAGAGGTTGGTGGTGCTACTGCGCCTGTGTATTTGGTGCCCCCCTGCCCACTAGCAATGTTTCTGCTCGCCACTGCGGGGAGAAACATTGTGCAGCTAAGCTCACTTAGGATGTACAAGTGCCAGAATTCCTTTGTGGGGCACCATTCAGATATCACATTCGTAGCATGCGGGTCCTTTCCTGCTAAGCTCTGCATTCGCAGCCAGCTTCAAGGTGTTCATGTTGTGGGTAGACTCTCGTGCAGATGCCGCTGGAGACGGCCTCTGCTTCTATGCTCTTTGACAAGGCTGCATTGAGGAAGCTCTTACCGTAGCCTCTGCCAAGTACAGCCTTCTGCCTCTCAAATACTCACTTACCTGTGAGACCTTGTCTTTCCTTTGGAGAGACAGAGAGCCCTTTACCTGATGGGAAACTGTCCGTGCTCTGTTCTTCTTTGGCACAGAGGGAAATGCCTTCACGGCTGGTGTGCGGCCTTTACCCACTCGAGGGAGGGCAGGTTCCCATTTACTTTAGTGGTGGAACTACTGCAGCGCTGTTGGCCATGACTGTGCTTCAAAGACAGTAATCTACCCTTTCTATTGGAAGAGGGCACGCACGGAATGGGAAATCTCTGTTCTCTGGGAGAGGTTGGTGGTGCTACTGCGCCTGTGTATTTGGTGCCCCCCTGCCCACTAGCAATGTTTCTGCTCGGCACTGCGGGGAGAAACATTGTGCAGCTAAGCTCACTTAGGATGTACAAGTGCCAGAATTCCTTTGTGGGGCACCATTCAGATATCACATTCGTAGCATGCGGGTCCTTTCCTGCTAAGCTCTGCATTCGCAGCCAGCTTCAAGGTGTTCCTGTTGTGGATAGACTCTCGTGCAGATGCCACTGGAGACGGCCTCTGCTTCTATGCTCTTTGACAAGGCTGCTTTGAGGAAGCTCTTACCGTAGCCTCTGCCAAGTACAGCCTTCTGCCTCTCTCAAATACTCACTTACCTGTGAGACCTTGTCTTTCCTTTGCAGAGACAGAGAGCCCTTTTCCTGAAGGGAAACTGTCCGTGCTCTGTTCTTCTTTTGCACACAGGGAAATGCCTTCACGGCTGGTGTGCGGCCTTTACCCACTCGAGGGAGGGCAGGTTCCCATTTACTTTGGAGGTGGCACTCCTGCAGCGCTGTGGGCCATGACTGTGCTTCAAAGAAAGTCATCTACCCTTTCTATTGGAAGAGGGCACGCACGGAATGGGAAATCTCTGTTCTCTGGGAGAGGTTGGTGGTGCTACTGCGCCTGTGTATTTGGTGCCCCCCTGCCCACTAGCAATGTTTCTGCTCGCCACTGCGGGGAGAAACATTGTGCAGCTAAGCTCACTTAGGAAGTACAAGTGTCAGAATTGCTTTGCGGGGCACCATCCAGATATCACATTCGTAGCATGCGGGTCCTTTCCTGCTAAGCTCTGCATTCGCAGCCAGCTTCAAGGTGTTCCTGTTGTGGATAGACTCTCGTGCAGATGCCGCTGGAGACGGCCTCTGCTTCTATGCTCTTTGACAAGGCTGCTTTGAGGAAGCTCTTACCGTAGCCTCTGCCAAGTACAGCCTTCTGCCTCTCTCAAATACTCACTTACCTGTGAGACCTTGTCTTTCCTTTGGAGAGACAGAGAGCCCTTTTCCTGAAGGGAAACTGTCCGTGCTCTGTTCTTCTTCTGCACACAGGGAAATGCCTTCACGGCTGGTGTGCGGCCTTTACCCACTCGAGGGAGGGCAGGTTCCCATTTACTTTGGAGGTGGCACTCCTGCAGCGCTGTGGGCCATGACTGTGCTTCAAAGACAGTAATCTACCCTTTCCATTGGAAGAGGGCACGCACGGAATGGGAAATCTCTGTTCTCTGGGAGAGGTTGCTGGTGCTACTGCGCCTGTGTATTTGGTGCCCCCCTGCCCACTAGCAATGTTTCTGCTCGCCACTGCGGGGAGAAACATTGTGCAGCTAAGCTCACTTAGGATGTACAAGTGTCAGAATTCCTTTGCGGGGCACCATCCAGATATCACATTCGTAGCATGCGGGTCCTTTCCTGCTAAGCTCTGCATTCGCAGCCAGCTTCAAGGTGTTCCTGTTGTGGATAGACTCTTGTGCAGATGCCGCTGGAGACGGCCTCTGCTTCTATGCTCTTTGACAAGGCTGCTTTGAGGAAGCTCTTACCGTAGCCTCTGCCAAGTACAGCCTTCTGCCTCTCTCAAATACTCACTTACCTGTGAGACCTTGTCTTTCCTTTGGAGAGACAGAGAGCCCTTTACCTGAAGGGAAACTGTCCGTGCTCTGTTCTTCTTTGGCACACAGGGAAATTCCTTCACGGCTGGTGTGCGGCCTTTACCCACTCGAGGGAGGGCAGGTTCCCATTTACTTTGGTGGTGGAACTCCTGCAGCGCTGTGAGCCATGACTGTTCTTCAAAGACAGTAATCTACCCTTTCTATTGGAAGAGAGCACGCACGGAATGGGAAATCTCTGTTCTCTGGGAGAGGTTGGTGGTGCTACTGCGCCTGTGTATTTGGTGCCCCCCTGCCCACTAGCAATGTTTCTGCTCGCCACTGCGGGGAGAAACATTGTGCAGCTAAGCTCACTTAGGAAGTACAAGTGTCAGAATTCCTTTGCGGGGCACCATCCAGATATCACATTCGTAGCATGCGGGTCCTTTCCTGCTAAGCTCTGCATTCGCAGCCAGCTTCAAGGTGTTCCTGTTGTGGATAGACTCTCGTGCAGATGCCGCTGGAGACGGCCTCTGCTTCTATGCTCTTTGACAAGGCTGCTTTGAGGAAGCTCTTACCGTAGCCTCTGCCAAGTACAGCCTTCTGCCTCTCTCAAATACTCACTTACCTGTGAGACCTTGTCTTTCCTTTGGAGAGACAGACAGCCCTTTTCCTGAAGGGAAACTGTCCGTGCTCTGTTCTTCTTTTGCACACAGGGAAATGCCTTCACGGCTGGTGTGCGGCCTTTACCCACTCGAGGGAGGGCAGGTTCCCATTTACTTTGGTGGTGGCACTCCTGCAGCGCTCTGGGCCATGACTGTGCTTCAAAGACAGTAATCTACCCTTTCCATTGGAAGAGGGCAGGCACGGAATGGGAAATCTCTATTCTCTGGGAGAGGTTGGTGGTGCTACTGCGCCTGTGTATTTGGTGCCCCCCTGCCCACTAGCAATGTTTCTGCTCGCCACTGCGGGGAGAAACATTGTGCAGCTAAGCTCACTTAGGATGTACAAGTGCCAGAATTCCTTTGTGGGGCACCATTCAGATATCACATTCGTAGCATGCGGGTCCTTTCCTGCTAAGCTCTGCATTCGCAGCCAGCTTCAAGGTGTTCATGTTGTGGGTAGACTCTCGTGCAGATGCCGCTGGAGACGGCCTCTGCTTCTATGCTCTTTGACAAGGCTGCATTGAGGAAGCTCTTACCGTAGCCTCTGCCAAGTACAGCCTTCTGCCTCTCAAATACTCACTTACCTGTGAGACCTTGTCTTTCCTTTGGAGAGACAGAGAGCCCTTTACCTGATGGGAAACTGTCCGTGCTCTGTTCTTCTTTGGCACAGAGGGAAATGCCTTCACGGCTGGTGTGCGGCCTTTACCCACTCGAGGGAGGGCAGGTTCCCATTTACTTTAGTGGTGGAACTACTGCAGCGCTGTTGGCCATGACTGTGCTTCAAAGACAGTAATCTACCCTTTCTATTGGAAGAGGGCACGCACGGAATGGGAAATCTCTGTTCTCTGGGAGAGGTTGGTGGTGCTACTGCGCCTGTGTATTTGGTGCCCCCCTGCCCACTAGCAATGTTTCTGCTCGGCACTGCGGGGAGAAACATTGTGCAGCTAAGCTCACTTAGGATGTACAAGTGCCAGAATTCCTTTGTGGGGCACCATTCAGATATCACATTCGTAGCATGCGGGTCCTTTCCTGCTAAGCTCTGCATTCGCAGCCAGCTTCAAGGTGTTCCTGTTGTGGATAGACTCTCGTGCAGATGCCACTGGAGACGGCCTCTGCTTCTATGCTCTTTGACAAGGCTGCTTTGAGGAAGCTCTTACCGTAGCCTCTGCCAAGTACAGCCTTCTGCCTCTCTCAAATACTCACTTACCTGTGAGACCTTGTCTTTCCTTTGCAGAGACAGAGAGCCCTTTTCCTGAAGGGAAACTGTCCGTGCTCTGTTCTTCTTTTGCACACAGGGAAATGCCTTCACGGCTGGTGTGCGGCCTTTACCCACTCGAGGGAGGGCAGGTTCCCATTTACTTTGGAGGTGGCACTCCTGCAGCGCTGTGGGCCATGACTGTGCTTCAAAGAAAGTCATCTACCCTTTCTATTGGAAGAGGGCACGCACGGAATGGGAAATCTCTGTTCTCTGGGAGAGGTTGGTGGTGCTACTGCGCCTGTGTATTTGGTGCCCCCCTGCCCACTAGCAATGTTTCTGCTCGCCACTGCGGGGAGAAACATTGTGCAGCTAAGCTCACTTAGGAAGTACAAGTGTCAGAATTGCTTTGCGGGGCACCATCCAGATATCACATTCGTAGCATGCGGGTCCTTTCCTGCTAAGCTCTGCATTCGCAGCCAGCTTCAAGGTGTTCCTGTTGTGGATAGACTCTCGTGCAGATGCCGCTGGAGACGGCCTCTGCTTCTATGCTCTTTGACAAGGCTGCTTTGAGGAAGCTCTTACCGTAGCCTCTGCCAAGTACAGCCTTCTGCCTCTCTCAAATACTCACTTACCTGTGAGACCTTGTCTTTCCTTTGGAGAGACAGAGAGCCCTTTTCCTGAAGGGAAACTGTCCGTGCTCTGTTCTTCTTCTGCACACAGGGAAATGCCTTCACGGCTGGTGTGCGGCCTTTACCCACTCGAGGGAGGGCAGGTTCCCATTTACTTTGGAGGTGGCACTCCTGCAGCGCTGTGGGCCATGACTGTGCTTCAAAGACAGTAATCTACCCTTTCCATTGGAAGAGGGCACGCACGGAATGGGAAATCTCTGTTCTCTGGGAGAGGTTGCTGGTGCTACTGCGCCTGTGTATTTGGTGCCCCCCTGCCCACTAGCAATGTTTCTGCTCGCCACTGCGGGGAGAAACATTGTGCAGCTAAGCTCACTTAGGATGTACAAGTGTCAGAATTCCTTTGCGGGGCACCATCCAGATATCACATTCGTAGCATGCGGGTCCTTTCCTGCTAAGCTCTGCATTCGCAGCCAGCTTCAAGGTGTTCCTGTTGTGGATAGACTCTTGTGCAGATGCCGCTGGAGACGGCCTCTGCTTCTATGCTCTTTGACAAGGCTGCTTTGAGGAAGCTCTTACCGTAGCCTCTGCCAAGTACAGCCTTCTGCCTCTCTCAAATACTCACTTACCTGTGAGACCTTGTCTTTCCTTTGGAGAGACAGAGAGCCCTTTACCTGAAGGGAAACTGTCCGTGCTCTGTTCTTCTTTGGCACACAGGGAAATTCCTTCACGGCTGGTGTGCGGCCTTTACCCACTCGAGGGAGGGCAGGTTCCCATTTACTTTGGTGGTGGAACTCCTGCAGCGCTGTGAGCCATGACTGTTCTTCAAAGACAGTAATCTACCCTTTCTATTGGAAGAGAGCACGCACGGAATGGGAAATCTCTGTTCTCTGGGAGAGGTTGGTGGTGCTACTGCGCCTGTGTATTTGGTGCCCCCCTGCCCACTAGCAATGTTTCTGCTCGCCACTGCGGGGAGAAACATTGTGCAGCTAAGCTCACTTAGGAAGTACAAGTGTCAGAATTCCTTTGCGGGGCACCATCCAGATATCACATTCGTAGCATGCGGGTCCTTTCCTGCTAAGCTCTGCATTCGCAGCCAGCTTCAAGGTGTTCCTGTTGTGGATAGACTCTCGTGCAGATGCCGCTGGAGACGGCCTCTGCTTCTATGCTCTTTGACAAGGCTGCTTTGAGGAAGCTCTTACCGTAGCCTCTGCCAAGTACAGCCTTCTGCCTCTCTCAAATACTCACTTACCTGTGAGACCTTGTCTTTCCTTTGGAGAGACAGACAGCCCTTTTCCTGAAGGGAAACTGTCCGTGCTCTGTTCTTCTTTTGCACACAGGGAAATGCCTTCACGGCTGGTGTGCGGCCTTTACCCACTCGAGGGAGGGCAGGTTCCCATTTACTTTGGAGGTGGCACTCCTGCAGCGCTGTGGGCCATGACTGTGCTTCAAAGACAGTAATCTACCCTTTCCATTGGAAGAGGGCACGCACGGAATGGGAAATCTCTGTTCTCTGGGAGAGGTTGGTGGTGCTACTGCGCCTGTGTATTTGGTGCCCCCCTGCCCACTAGCAATGTTTCTGCTCGCCACTGCGGGGAGAAACATTGTGCAGCTAAGCTCACTTAGGATGTACAAGTGTCAGAATTCCTTTGCGGGGCACCATCCAGATATCACATTCATAGCATGCGGGTCCTTTCCTGCTAAGCTCTGCATTCGCAGCCAGCTTCAAGGTGTTCCTGTTGTGGATAGACTCTTGTGCAGATGCCGCTGGAGACGGCCTCTGCTTCTATGCTCTTTGACAAGGCTGCTTTGAGGAAGCTCTTACCGTAGCCTCTGCCAAGTACAGCCTTCTGCCTCTCTCAAATACTCACTTACCTGTGAGACCTTGTCTTTCCTTTGGAGAGACAGAGAGCCCTTTACCTGAAGGGAAACTGTCCGTGCTCTGTTCTTCTTTGGCACACAGGGAAATTCCTTCACGGCTGGTGTGCGGCCTTTACCCACTCGAGGGAGGGCAGGTTCCCATTTACTTTGGTGGTGGCACTCCTGCAGCGCTGTGAGCCATGACTGTTCTTCAAAGACAGTAATCTACCCTTTCTATTGGAAGAGGGCACGCACGGAATGGGAAATCTCTGTTCTCTGGGAGAGGTTGGTGGTGCTACTGCGCCTGTGTATTTGGTGCCTCCCTGCCCACTAGCAATGTTTCTGCTCGGCACTGCGGGGAGAAACATTGTGCAGCTAAGCTCACTTAGGATGTACAAGTGTCAGAATTCCTTTGCGGGGCACCATCCAGATATCACATTCGTAGCATGCGGGTCATTTCCTGCTAAGCTCTGCTTTCGCAGCCAGCTTCAAGGTGTTCCTGTTGTGGATAGACTCTCGTGCAGATGCCGCTGGAGACGGACTCTGCTTTTATGCTCTTTGACAAGGCTGCTTTGAGGAAGCTCTTACCGTAGCCTCTGCCAAGTACAGCCTTCTGCCTCTCTCAAATACTCACTTACCTGTGAGACCTTGTCTTTCCTTTGGAGAGACAGAGAGCCCTTTTCCTGAAGGGAAACTGTCCGTGCTCTGTTCTTCTTTTGCACACAGGGAAATGCCTTCACGGCTGGTGTGCGGCCTTTACCCACTCGAGGGAGGGCAGGTTCCCATTTACTTTGGTGGTGGCACTCCTGCAGCGCTCTGGGCCATGACTGTGCTTCAAAGACAGTAATCTACCCTTTCCATTGGAAGAGGGCAGGCACGGAATGGGAAATCTCTATTCTCTGGGAGAGGTTGGTGGTGCTACTGCGCCTGTGTATTTGGAGCCCCCCTGCCCACTAGCAATGTTTCTGCTCGCCACTGCGGGGAGAAACATTGTGCAGCTAAGCTCACTTAGGATGTACAAGTGCCAGAATTCCTTTGTGGGGCACCATTCAGATATCACATTCGTAGCATGCGGGTCCTTTCCTGCTAAGCTCTGCATTCGCAGCCAGCTTCAAGGTGTTCCTGTTGTGGGTAGACTCTCGTGCAGATGCCGCTGGAGACGGCCTCTGCTTCTATGCTCTTTGACAAGGCTGCATTGAGGAAGCTCTTACCGTAGCCTCTGCCAAGTACAGCCTTCTGCCTCTCAAATACTCACTTACCTGTGAGACCTTGTCTTTCCTTTGGAGAGACAGAGAGCCCTTTACCTGATGGGAAACTGTCCGTGCTCTGTTCTTCTTTGGCACAGAGGGAAATGCCTTCACGGCTGGTGTGCGGCCTTTACCCACTCGAGGGAGGGCAGGTTCCCATTTACTTTAGTGGTGGAACTCCTGCAGCGCTGTTGGCCATGACTGTGCTTCAAAGACAGTAATCTACCCTTTCTATTGGAAGAGGGCACGCACGGAATGGGAAATCTCTGTTCTCGGGGAGAGGTTGGTGGTGCTACTGCGCCTGTGTATTTGGTGCCCCCCTGCCCACTAGCAATGTTTCTGCTCGGCACTGCGGGGAGAAACATTGTGCAGCTAAGCTCACTTAGGATGTACAAGTGCCAGAATTCCTTTGTGGGGCACCATTCAGATATCACATTCGTAGCATGCGGGTCCTTTCCTGCTAAGCTCTGCATTCGCAGCCAGCTTCAAGGTGTTCCTGTTGTGGATAGACTCTCGTGCAGATGCCGCTGGAGACGGCCTCTGCTTCTATGCTCTTTGACAAGGCTGCTTTGCGGAAGCTCTTACCGTAGCCTCTGCCAAGTACAGCCTTCTGCCTCTCTCAAATACTCACTTACCTGTGAGACCTTGTCTTTCCTTTGGAGAGACAGAGAGCCCTTTACCTGAAGGGAAACTGTCCGTGCTCTGTTCTTCTTTGGCACAGAGGGAAATGCCTTCACGGCTGGCGTGCGTCCTTTACCCACTCGATGGAGGGCAGGTTCCCATTTACTTTGGTGGTGGAACTCCTGCAGCGCTGTTGGCCATGACTGTGCTTCAAAGACAGTAATCTACCCTTTCTATTGGAAGAGGGCACGCACGGAATGGGAAATCTCTGTTCTCTGGGAGAGGTTGGTGGTGCTACTGCGCCTGTGTATTTGGTGCCCCCCTGCCCACTAGCAATGGTTCTGCTCGCCACTGCGGGGAGAAACATTGTGCAGCTAAGCTCACTTAGGATGTACAAGTGTCAGAATTCCTTTGCGGGGCACCATCCAGATATCACATTCGTAGCATGCGGGTCATTTCCTGCTAAGCTCTGCTTTCGCAGCCAGCTTCAAGGTGTTCCTGTTGTGGATAGACTCTCGTGCAGATGCCGCTGGAGACGGACTCTGCTTTTATGCTCTTTGACAAGGCTGCTTTGAGGAAGCTCTTACCGTAGCCTCTGCCAAGTACAGCCTTCTGCCTCTCTCAAATACTCACTTACCTGTGAGACCTTGTCTTTCCTTTGGAGAGACAGAGAGCCCTTTTCCTGAAGGGAAGCTTTCCGTGCTCTGTTCTTCTTTTGCACACAGGGAAATGCCTTCACGGCTGGTGTGCGGCCTTTACCCACTCGAGGGAGGGCAGGTTCCCATTTACTTTGGTGGTGGCACTCCTGCAGCGCTCTGGGCCATGACTGTGCTTCAAAGACAGTAATCTACCCTTTCCATTGGAAGAGGGCAGGCACGGAATGGGAAATCTCTATTCTCTGGGAGAGGTTGGTGGTGCTACTGCGCCTGTGTATTTGGTGCCCCCCTGCCCACTAGCAATGTTTCTGCTCGCCACTGCGGGGAGAAACATTGTGCAGCTAAGCTCACTTAGGATGTACAAGTGCCAGAATTCCTTTGTGGGGCACCATTCAGATATCACATTCGTAGCATGCGGGTCCTTTCCTGCTAAGCTCTGCATTCGCAGCCAGCTTCAAGGTGTTCCTGTTGTGGATAGACTCTCGTGCAGATGCCGCTGGAGACGGCCTCTGCTTCTATGCTCTTTGACAAGGCTGCTTTGCGGAAGCTCTTACCGTAGCCTCTGCCAAGTAGAGCCTTCTGCCTCTCTCAAATACTCACTTACCTGTGAGACCTTGTCTTTCCTTTGGAGAGACAGAGAGCCCTTTTCCTGAAGGGAAACTGTCCGTGCTCTGTTCTTCTTTTGCACACAGGAAAATGCCTTCACGGCTGGTGTGCGGCCTTTACCCACTCGAGGGACGGCAGGTTCCCATTTACTTTGGAGGTGGCACTCCTGCAGCGCTGTGGGCCATGACTGTGCTTCAAAGACAATAATCTACCCTTTCCATTGGAAGAAGGCACGCAGGGAATGGGAAATCTCTGTTCTCTGGGAGAGGTGGGTGGTGCTACTGGGCCTGTGTATTTGGTGCCCCCCTGGCCACTAGCAATGTTTCTGCTCGCCACTGCGGGGAGAAACATTGTGCAGCTAAGCTAACTTAGGAAGTACAAGTGTCAGAATTCCTTTGCGGGGCACCATCCAGATATCACATTCGTAGCATGCGGGTCCTTTCCTGCTAAGCTCTGCATTCGCAGCCAGCTTCAAGGTGTTCCTGTTGTGGATAGACTCTCGTGCAGATGCCGCTGGAGACGGCCTCTGCTTCTATGCTCTTTGACAAGGCTGCTTTGAGGAAGCTCTTACCGTAGCCTCTGCCAAGTACAGCCTTCTGCCTCTCTCAAATACTCACTTACCTGTGAGACCTTGTCTTTCCTTTAGAGACAGAGAGCCCTTTTCCTGAAGGGAAACTGTCCGTGCTCTGTTGTTCTTTTGCACACAGGGAAATGCCTTCACGGCTGGTGTGCGGCCTTTACCCACTCGAGGGAGGGCAGGTTCCCATTTACTTTGGAGGTGGCACTCCTGCAGCGCTGTGGGCCATGACTGTGCTTCAAAGAAAGTCATCTACCCTTTCTATTGGAAGAGGGCACGCACGGAATGGGAAATCTCTGTTCTCTGGGAGAGGTTGGTGGTGCTACTGCGCCTGTGTATTTGGTGCCCCCCTGGCCACTAGCAATGTTTCTGCTCGCCACTGCGGGGAGAAACATTGTGCAGCTAAGCTAACTTAGGAAGTACAAGTGTCAGAATTCCTTTGCGGGGCACCATCCAGATATCACATTCGTAGCATGCGGGTCCTTTCCTGCTAAGCTCTGCATTCGCAGCCAGCTTCAAGGTGTTCCTGTTGTGGATAGACTCTCGTGCAGATGCCGCTGGAGACGGCCTCTGCTTCTATGCTCTTTGACAAGGCTGCTTTGAGGAAGCTCTTACCATAGCCTCTGCCAAGTACAGCCTTCTGCCTCTCTCAAATACTCACTTACCTGTGAGACCTTGTCTTTCCTTTAGAGACAGAGAGCCCTTTTCCTGAAGGGAAACTGTCCGTGCTCTGTTGTTCTTTTGCACACAGGGAAATGCCTTCACGGCTGGTGTGCGGCCTTTACCCACTCGAGGGAGGGCAGGTTCCCATTTACTTTGGAGGTGGCACTCCTGCAGCGCTGTGGGCCATGACTGTGCTTCAAAGAAAGTCATCTACCCTTTCTATTGGAAGAGGGCACGCACGGAATGGGAAATCTCTGTTCTCTGGGAGAGGTTGGTGGTGCTACTGCGCCTGTGTATTTGGTGCCCCCCTGCCCACTAGCAATGTTTCTGCTCGCCACTGCGGGGAGAAACATTGTGCAGCTAAGCTCACTTAGGAAGTACAAGTGTCAGAATTCCTTTGCGGGGCACCATCCAGATATCACATTCGTAGCATGCGGGTCCTTTCCTGCTAAGCTCTGCATTCGCAGCCAGCTTCAAGGTGTTCCTGTTGTGGATAGACTCTCGTGCAGATGCCGCTGGAGACGGCCTCTGCTTCTATGCTCTTTGACAAGGCTGCTTTGAGGAAGCTCTTACCGTAGCCTCTGCCAAGTACAGCCTTCTGCCTCTCTCAAATACTCACTTACCTGTGAGACCTTGTCTTTCCTTTGGAGAGACAGAGAGCCCTTTTCCTGAAGGGAAACTGTCCGTGCTCTGTTCTTCTTTTGCACACAGGAAAATGCCTTCACGGCTGGTGTGCGGCCTTTACCCACTCGAGGGAGGGCAGGTTCCCATTTACTTTGGAGGTGGCACTCCTGCAGCGCTGTGGGCCATGACTGTGCTTCAAAGACAATAATCTACCCTTTCCATTGGAAGAAGGCACGCAGGGAATGGGAAATCTCTGTTCTCTGGGAGAGGTGGGTGGTGCTACTGGGCCTGTGTATTTGGTGCCCCCCTGGCCACTAGCAATGTTTCTGCTCGCCACTGCGGGGAGAAACATTGTGCAGCTAAGCTAACTTAGGAAGTACAAGTGTCAGAATTCCTTTGCGGGGCACCATCCAGATATCACATTCGTAGCATGCGGGTCCTTTCCTGCTAAGCTCTGCATTCGCAGCCAGCTTCAAGGTGTTCCTGTTGTGGATAGACTCTCGTGCAGATGCTGCTGGAGACGGCCTCTGCTTCTATGCTCTTTGACAAGGCTGCTTTGAGGAAGCTCTTACCGTAGCCTCTGCCAAGTACAGCCTTCTGCCTCTCTCAAATACTCACTTACCTGTGAGACCTTGTCTTTCCTTTAGAGACAGAGAGCCCTTTTCCTGAAGGGAAACTGTCCATGCTCTGTTGTTCTTTTGCACACAGGGAAATGCCTTCACGGCTGGTGTGCGGCCTTTACCCACTCGAGGGAGGGCAGGTTCCCATTTACTTTGGAGGTGGCACTCCTGCAGCGCTGTGGGCCATGACTGTGCTTCAAAGAAAGTCATCTACCCTTTCTATTGGAAGAGGGCACGCACGGAATGGGAAATCTCTGTTCTCTGGGAGAGGTTGGTGGTGCTACTGCGCCTGTGTATTTGGTGCCCCCCTGCCCACTAGCAATGTTTCTGCTCGCCACTGCGGGGAGAAACATTGTGCAGCTAAGCTCACTTAGGAAGTACAAGTGTCAGAATTCCTTTGCGGGGCACCATCCAGATATCACATTCGTAGCATGCGGGTCCTTTCCTGCTAAGCTCTGCATTCGCAGCCAGCTTCAAGGTGTTCCTGTTGTGGATAGCCTCTCGTGCAGATGCCGCTGGAGACGGCCTCTGCTTCTATGCTCTTTGACAAGGCTGCTTTGAGGAAGCTCTTACCGTAGCCTCTGCCAAGTACAGCCTTCTGCCTCTCTCAAATACTCACTTACCTGTGAGACTTTGTCTTTCCTTTGGAGAGACAGAGAGCCCTTTACCTGAAGGGAAACTGTCCGTGCTCTGTTCTTCTTTGGCACAGAGGGAAATGCCTTCACGGCTGGCGTGCGTCCTTTACCCACTCGATGGAGGGCAGGTTCCCATTTACTTTGGTGGTGGAACTCCTGCAGCGCTGTTGGCCATGACTGTGCTTCAAAGACAGTAATCTACCCTTTCTATTGGAAGAGGGCACGCACGGAATGGGAAATCTCTGTTCTCTGGGAGAGGTTGGTGGTGCTACTGCGCCTGTGTATTTGGTGCCCCCCTGCCCACTAGCAATGTTTCTGCTCGCCACTGCGGGGAGAAACATTGTGCAGCTAAGCTCACTTAGGATGTACAAGTGTCAGAATTCCTTTGCGGGGCACCATCCAGATATCACATTCGTAGCATGCGGGTCATTTCCTGCTAAGCTCTGCTTTCGCACCCAGCTTCAAGGTGTTCCTGTTGTGGATAGACTCTCGTGCAGATGCCGCTGGAGACGGACTCTGCTTTTATGCTCTTTGACAAGGCTGCTTTGAGGAAGCTCTTACCGTAGCCTCTGCCAAGTACAGCCTTCTGCCTCTCTCAAATACTCACTTACCTGTGAGACCTTGTCTTTCCTTTGGAGAGACAGAGAGCCCTTTTCCTGAAGGGAAACTTTCCGTGCTCTGTTCTTCTTTTGCACACAGGGAAATGCCTTCACGGCTGGTGTGCGGCCTTTACCCACTCGAGGGAGGGCAGGTTCCCATTTACTTTGGTGGTGGCACTCCTGCAGCGCTCTGGGCCATGACTGTGCTTCAAAGACAGTAATCTACCCTTTCCATTGGAAGAGGGCAGGCACGGAATGGGAAATCTCTATTCTCTGGGAGAGGTTGGTGGTGCTACTGCGCCTGTGTATTTGGTGCCCCCCTGCCCACTAGCAATGTTTCTGCTCGCCACTGCGGGGAGAAACATTGTGCAGCTAAGCTCACTTAGGATGTACAAGTGTCAGAATTCCTTTGTGGGGCACCATTCAGATATCACATTCGTAGCATGCGGGTCCTTTCCTGCTAAGCTCTGCATTCGCAGCCAGCTTCAAGGTGTTCCTGTTGTGGATAGACTCTCGTGCAGATGCCGCTGGAGACGGCCTCTGCTTCTATGCTCTTTGACAAGGCTGCTTTGCGGAAGCTCTTACCGTAGCCTCTGCCAAGTAGAGCCTTCTGCCTCTCTCAAATACTCACTTACCTGTGAGACCTTGTCTTTCCTTTGTAGAGACAGAGAGCCCTTTTCCTGAAGGGAAACTGTCCGTGCTCTGTTCTTCTTTTGCACACAGGAAAATGCCTTCACGGCTGGTGTGCGGCCTTTACCCACTCGAGGGACGGCAGGTTCCCATTTACTTTGGAGGTGGCACTCCTGCAGTGCTGTGGGCCATGACTGTGCTTCAAAGACAGTAATCTACCCTTTCCATTGGAAGAGGGCACGCACGGAATGGGAAATCTCTGTTCTCTGGGAGAGGTTGGTGGTGCTACTGCGCCTGTGTATTTGGTGCCCCCCTGCCCACTAGCAATGTTTCTGCTCGCCACTGCGGGGAGAAACATTGTGCAGCTAAGCTCACTTAGGATGTACAAGTGTCAGAATTCCTTTGCGGGGCACCATCCAGATATCACATTCGTAGCATGCGGGTCCTTTCCTGCTAAGCTCTGCATTCGCAGCCAGCTTCAAGGTGTTCCTGTTGTGGATAGCCTCTCGTGCAGATGCCGCTGGAGACGGCCTCTGCTTCTATGCTCTTTGACAAGGCTGCTTTGCGGAAGCTCTTACCATAGCCTCTGCCAAGTACAGCCTTCTGCATCTCTCAAATACTCACTTACCTGTGAGAACTTGTCTTTCCTTTGGAGAGACAGAGAGCCCTTTTCCTGAAGGGAAACTGTCCGTGCTCTGTTCTTCTTTTGCACACAGGAAAATGCCTTCACGGCTGGTGTGCGGCCTTTACCCACTCGAGGGAGGGCAGGTTCCCATTTACTTTGGAGGTGGCACTCCTGCAGCGCTGTGGGCCATGACTGTGCTTCAAAGACAATAATCTACCCTTTCCATTGGAAGAAGGCACGCAGGGAATGGGAAATCTCTGTTCTCTGGGAGAGGTGGGTGGTGCTACTGGGCCTGTGTATTTGGTGCCCCCCTGGCCACTAGCAATGTTTCTGCTCGCCACTGCGGGGAGAAACATTGTGCAGCTAAGCTAACTTAGGAAGTACAAGTGTCAGAATTCCTTTGCGGGGCACCATCCAGATATCACATTCGTAGCATGCGGGTCCTTTCCTGCTAAGCTCTGCATTCGCAGCCAGCTTCAAGGTGTTCCTGTTGTGGATAGACTCTCGTGCAGATGCCGCTGGAGACGGCCTCTGCTTCTATGCTCTTTGACAAGGCTGTTTTGAGGAAGCTCTTACCGTAGCCTCTGCCAAGTACAGCCTTCTGCCTCTCTCAAATACTCACTTACCTGTGAGACCTTGTCTTTCCTTTAGAGACAGAGAGCCCTTTTCCTGAAGGGAAACTGTCCGTGCTCTGTTGTTCTTTTGCACACAGGGAAATGCCTTCACGGCTGGTGTGCGGCCTTTACCCACTCGAGGGAGGGCAGGTTCCCATTTACTTTGGAGGTGGCACTCCTGCAGCGCTGTGGGCCATGACTGTGCTTCAAAGAAAGTCATCTACCCTTTCTATTGGAAGAGGGCACGCACGGAATGGGAAATCTCTGTTCTCTGGGAGAGGTTGGTGGTGCTACTGCGCCTGTGTATTTGGTGCCCCCCTGCCCATTAGCAATGTTTCTGCTCGCCACTGCGGGGAGAAACATTGTGCAGCTAAGCTAACTTAGGAAGTACAAGTGTCAGAATTCCTTTGCGGGGCACCATCCAGATATCACATTCGTAGCATGCAGGTCCTTTCCTGCTAAGCTCTGCATTCGCAGCCAGCTTCAAGGTGTTCCTGTTGTGGATAGACTCTCGTGCAGATGCCGCTGGAGACGGCCTCTGCTTCTATGCTCTTTGACAAGGCTGCTTTGAGGAAGCTCTTACCGTAGCCTCTGCCAAGTACAGCCTTCTGCCTCTCTCAAATACTCACTTACCTGTGAGACCTTGTCTTTCCTTTGGAGAGACAGAGAGCCCTTTTCCTGAAGGGAAACTGTCCGTGCTCTGTTCTTCTTTTGCACACAGGAAAATGCCTTCACGGCTGGTGTGCGGCCTTTACCCACTCGAGGGAGGGCAGGTTCCCATTTACTTTGGAGGTGGCACTCCTGCAGCGCTGTGGGCCATGACTGTGCTTCAAAGAAAGTCATCTACCCTTTCTATTGGAAGAGGGCACGCACGGAATGGGAAATCTCTGTTCTCTGGGAGAGGTTGGTGGTGCTACTGCGCCTGTGTATTTGGTGCCCCCCTGCCCACTAGCAATGTTTCTGCTCGCCACTGCGGGGAGAAACATTGTGCAGCTAAGCTCACTTAGGAAGTACAAGTGTCAGAATTCCTTTGCGGGGCACCATCCAGATATCACATTCGTAGCATGCGGGTCCTTTCCTGCTAAGCTCTGCATTCGCAGCCAGCTTCAAGGTGTTCCTGTTGTGGATAGCCTCTCGTGCAGATGCCGCTGGAGACGGCCTCTGCTTCTATGCTCTTTGACAAGGCTGCTTTGAGGAAGCTCTTACCGTAGCCTCTGCCAAGTACAGCCTTCTGCCTCTCTCAAATACTCACTTACCTGTGAGACCTTGTCTTTCCTTTGGAGAGACAGAGAGCCCTTTACCTGAAGGGAAACTGTCCGTGCTCTGTTCTTCTTTGGCACACAGGGAAATTCCTTCACGGCTGGCGTGCGTCCTTTACCCACTCGATGGAGGGCAGGTTCCCATTTACTTTGGTGGTGGAACTCCTGCAGCGCTGTTGGCCATGACTGTGCTTCAAAGACAGTAATCTACCCTTTCTATTGGAAGAGGGCACGCACGGAATGGGAAATCTCTGTTCTCTGGGAGAGGTTGGTGGTGCTACTGCGCCTGTGTATTTGGTGCCCCCCTGCCCACTAGCAATGTTTCTGCTCGCCACTGCGGGGAGAAACATTGTGCAGCTAAGCTCACTTAGGATGTACAAGTGTCAGAATTCCTTTGCGGGGCACCATCCAGATATCACATTCGTAGCATGCGGGTCATTTCCTGCTAAGCTCTGCTTTCGCACCCAGCTTCAAGGTGTTCCTGTTGTGGATAGACTCTCGTGCAGATGCCGCTGGAGACGGACTCTGCTTTTATGCTCTTTGACAAGGCTGCTTTGAGGAAGCTCTTACCGTAGCCTCTGCCAAGTACAGCCTTCTGCCTCTCTCAAATACTCACTTACCTGTGAGACCTTGTCTTTCCTTTGGAGAGACAGAGAGCCCTTTTCCTGAAGGGAAACTGTCCGTGCTCTGTTGTTCTTTTGCACACAGGGAAATGCCTTCACGGCTGGTGTGCGGCCTTTACCCACTCGAGGGAGGGCAGGTTCCCATTTACTTTGGAGGTGGCACTCCTGCAGCGCTGTGGGCCATGACTGTGCTTCAAAGAAAGTCATCTACCCTTTCTATTGGAAGAGGGCACGCACGGAATGGGAAATCTCTGTTCTCTGGGAGAGGTTGGTGGTGCTACTGCGCCTGTGTATTTGGTGCCCCCCTGCCCACTAGCAATGTTTCTGCTCGCCACTGCGGGGAGAAACATTGTGCAGCTAAGCTAACTTAGGAAGTACAAGTGTCAGAATTCCTTTGCGGGGCACCATCCAGATATCACATTCGTAGCATGCAGGTCCTTTCCTGCTAAGCTCTGCATTCGCAGCCAGCTTCAAGGTGTTCCTGTTGTGGATAGACTCTCGTGCAGATGCCGCTGGAGACGGCCTCTGCTTCTATGCTCTTTGACAAGGCTGCTTTGAGGAAGCTCTTACCGTAGCCTCTGCCAAGTACAGCCTTCTGCCTCTCTCAAATACTCACTTACCTGTGAGACCTTGTCTTTCCTTTACAGACAGAGAGCCCTTTTCCTGAAGGGAAACTGTCCGTGCTCTGTTGTTCTTTTGCACACAGGGAAATGCCTTCACGGCTGGTGTGCGGCCTTTACCCACTCGAGGGAGGGCAGGTTCCCATTTACTTTGGAGGTGGCACTCCTGCAGCGCTGTGGGCCATGACTGTGCTTCAAAGAAAGTCATCTACCCTTTCTATTGGAAGAGGGCACGCACGGAATGGGAAATCTCTGTTCTCTGGGAGAGGTTGGTGGTGCTACTGCGCCTGTGTATTTGTTGCCTCCCTGGCCACTAGCAATGTTTCTGCTCGCCACTGCGGGGAGAAACATTGTGCAGCTAAGCTCACTTAGGAAGTACAAGTGTCAGAATTCCTTTGCGGGGCACCATCCAGATATCACATTCGTAGCATGCGGGTCCTTTCCTGCTAAGCTCTGCATTCGCAGCCAGCTTCAAGGTGTTCCTGTTGTGGATAGACTCTCGTGCAGATGCCGCTGGAGACGGCCTCTGCTTCTATGCTCTTTGACAAGGCTGCTTTGAGGAAGCTCTTACCGTAGCCTCTGCCAAGTACAGCCTTCTGCCTCTCTCAAATACTCACTTACCTGTGAGACCTTGTCTTTCCTTTGGAGAGACAGAGAGCCCTTTTCCTGAAGGGAAACTGTCCGTGCTCTGTTCTTCTTTTGCACACAGGAAAATGCCTTCACGGCTGGTGTGCGGCCTTTACCCACTCGAGGGAGGGCAGGTTCCCATTTACTTTGGAGGTGGCACTCCTGCAGTGCTGTGGGCCATGACTGTGCTTCAAAGACAGTAATCTACCCTTTCCATTGGAAGAGGGCACGCACGGAATGGGAAATCTCTGTTCTCTGGGAGAGGTTGGTGGTGCTACTGCGCCTGTGTATTTGGTGCCCCCCTGCCCACTAGCAATGTTTCTGCTCGCCACTGCGGGGAGAAACATTGTGCAGCTAAGCTCACTTAGGATGTACAAGTGTCAGAATTCCTTTGCGGGGCACCATCCAGATATCACATTCGTAGCATGCGGGTCCTTTCCTGCTAAGCTCTGCATTCGCAGCCAGCTTCAAGGTGTTCCTGTTGTGGATAGCCTCTCGTGCAGATGCCGCTGGAGACGGCCTCTGCTTCTATGCTCTTTGACAAGGCTGCTTTGCGGAAGCTCTTACCATAGCCTCTGCCAAGTACAGCCTTCTGCATCTCTCAAATACTCACTTACCTGTGAGACCTTGTCTTTCCTTTGGAGAGACAGAGAGCCCTTTTCCTGAAGGGAAACTGTCCGTGCTCTGTTGTTCTTTTGCACACAGGAAAATGCCTTCACGGCTGGTGTGCGGCCTTTACCCACTCGAGGGAGGGCAGGTTCCCATTTACTTTGGAGGTGGCACTCCTGCAGCACTGTGGGCCATGACTGTGCTTCAAAGACAATAATCTACCCTTTCCATTGGAAGAAGGCACGCAGGGAATGGGAAATCTCTGTTCTCTGGGAGAGGTGGGTGGTGCTACTGGGCCTGTGTATTTGGTGCCCCCCTGGCCACTAGCAATGTTTCTGCTCGCCACTGCGGGGAGAAACATTGTGCAGCTAAGCTAACTTAGGAAGTACAAGTGTCAGAATTCCTTTGCGGGGCACCATCCAGATATCACATTCGTAGCATGCGGGTCCTTTCCTGCTAAGCTCTGCATTCGCAGCCAGCTTCAAGGTGTTCCTGTTGTGGATAGACTCTCGTGCAGATGCCGCTGGAGACGGCCTCTGCTTCTATGCTCTTTGACAAGGCTGCTTTGAGGAAGCTCTTACCGTAGCCTCTGCCAAGTACAGCCTTCTGCCTCTCTCAAATACTCACTTACCTGTGAGACCTTGTCTTTCCTTTGGAGAGACAGAGAGCCCTTTTCCTGAAGGGAAACTGTCCGTGCTCTGTTCTTCTTTTGCACACAGGAAAATGCCTTCACGGCTGGTGTGCGGCCTTTACCCACTCGAGGGAGGGCAGGTTCCCATTTACTTTGGAGGTGGCACTCCTGCAGCGCTGTGGGCCACGACTGTGCTTCAAAGAAAGTCATCTACCCTTTCTATTGGAAGAGGGCACGCACGGAATGGGAAATCTCTGTTCTCTGGGAGAGGTTGGTGGTGCTACTGCGCCTGTGTATTTGGTGCCCCCCTGCCCACTAGCAATGTTTCTGCTCGCCACTGCGGGGAGAAACATTGTGCAGCTAAGCTCACTTAGGAAGTACAAGTGTCAGAATTCCTTTGCGGGGCACCATCCAGATATCACATTCGTAGCATGCGGGTCCTTTCCTGCTAAGCTCTGCATTCACAGCCAGCTTCAAGGTGTTCCTGTTGTGGATAGACTCTCGTGCAGATGCCGCTGGAGACGGCCTCTGCTTCTATGCTCTTTGACAAGGCTGCTTTGAGGAAGCTCTTACCGTAGCCTCTGCCAAGTACAGCCTTCTGCCTCTCTCAAATACTCACTTACCTGTGAGACCTTGTCTTTCCTTTGGAGAGACAGAGAGCCCTTTTCCTGAAGGGAAACTGTCCGTGCTCTGTTCTTCTTTTGCACACAGGGAAATGCCTTCTCGGCTGGTGTGCGGCCTTTACCCACTCGAGGGAGGGCAGGTTCCCATTTACTTTGGAGGTGGCACTCCTGCAGCGCTGTGGGCCATGACTGTGCTTCAAAGACAATAATCTACCCTTTCCATTGGAAGAAGGCACGCAGGGAATCGGAAATCTCTGTTCTCTGGGAGAGGTGGGTGGTGCTACTGGGCCTGTGTATTTGGTGCCCCCCTGGCCACTAGCAATGTTTCTGCTCGCCACTGCGGGGAGAAACATTGTGCAGCTAAGCTAACTTAGGAAGTACAAGTGTCAGAATTCCTTTGCGGGGCACCATCCAGATATCACATTCGTAGCATGCGGGTCATTTCCTGCTAAGCTCTGCATTCGCAGCCAGCTTCAAGGTGTTCCTGTTGTGGATAGACTCTCGTGCAGATGCCGCTGGAGACGGCCTCTGCTTCTATGCTCTTTGACAAGGCTGCTTTGCGGAAGCTCTTACCGTAGCCTCTGCCAAGTACAGCCTTCTGCCTCTCTCAAATACTCACTTACCTGTGAGACCTTGTCTTTCCTTTGGAGAGACAGAGAGCCCTTTTCCTGAAGGGAAACTGTCCGTGCTCTGTTCTTCTTTTGCACACAGGAAAATGCCTTCACGGCTGGTGTGCGGCCTTTACCCACTCGAGGTAGGGCAGGTTCCCATTTACTTTGGAGGTGGCACTCCTGCAGTGCTGTGGGCCATGACTGTGCTTCAAAGACAGTAATCTACCCTTTCCATTGGAAGAGGGCACGCACGGAATGGGAAATCTCTGTTCTCTGGGAGAGGTTGGTGGTGCTACTGCGCCTGTGTATTTGGTGCCCCCCTGCCCACTAGCAATGTTTCTGCTCGCCACTGCGGGGAGAAACATTGTGCAGCTAAGCTCACTTAGGATGTACAAGTGTCAGAATTCCTTTGCGGGGCACCATCCAGATATCACATTCGTAGCATGTGGGTCCTTTCCTCTTAAGCTCTGCATTCGCAGCCAGCTTCAAGGTGTTCCTGTTGTCGATAGCCTCTCGTGCAGATGCCGCTGGAGACAGCCTCTGTTTCTATGCTCTTTGACAAGGCTGCTTTGCGGAAGCTCTTACCATAGCCTCTGCCAAGTACAGCCTTCTGCCTCTCTCAAATACTCACTTACCTGTGAGACCTTGTCTTTCCTTTGGAGAGACAGAGAGCCCTTTTCCTGAAGGGAAACTGTCCGTGCTCTGTTCTTCTTTTGCACACAGGGAAATGCCTTCACGGCTGGTGTGCGGCCTTTACCCACTCGAGGGAGGGCAGGTTCCTATTTACTTTGGTGGTGGCACTCCTGCAGCGCTCTGGGCCATGACTGTGCTTCAAAGACAGTAATCTACCCTTTCCATTGGAAGAGGGCAGGCACGGAATGGGAAATCTCTATTCTCTGGGAGAGGTTGGTGGTGCTACTGCGCCTGTGTATTTGGTGCCCCCCTGCCCACTAGCAATGTTTCTGCTCGCCACTGCGGGGAGAAACATTGTGCAGCTAAGCTCACTTAGGATGTACAAGTGCCAGAATTCCTTTGTGGGGCACCATTCAGATATCACATTCGTAGCATGCGGGTCCTTTCCTGCTAAGCTCTGCATTCGCAGCCAGCTTCAAGGTGTTCCTGTTGTGGATAGACTCTCGTGCAGATGCCGCTGGAGACGGCCTCTGCTTCTATGCTCTTTGACAAGGCTGCTTTGCGGAAGCTCTTACCGTAGCCTCTGCCAAGTACAGCCTTCTGCCTCTCTCAAATACTCACTTACCTGTGAGACCTTGTCTATCCTTTGGAGAGACAGAGAGCCCTTTTCCTGAAGGGAAACTGTCCGTGCTCTGTTCTTCTTTTGCACACAGGAAAATGCCTTCACGGCTGGTGTGCGGCCTTTACCCACTCGAGGGAGGGCAGATTCCCATTTACTTTGGAGGTGGCACTCCTGCAGTGCTGTGGGCCATGACTGTGCTTCAAAGACAGTAATCTACCCTTTCCATTGGAAGAGGGCACGCACGGAATGGGAAATCTCTGTTCTCTGGGAGAGGTTGGTGGTGCTACTGCGCCTGTGTATTTGGTGCCTCCCTGCCCACTAGCAATGTTTCTGCTCGGCACTGCGGGGAGAAACATTGTGCAGATAAACTCACTTAGGATGTACAAGTGTCAGAATTCCTTTGCGGGGCACCATCCAGATATCACATTCGTAGCATGCGGGTCATTTCCTGCTAAGCTCTGCTTTCGCAGCCAGCTTCAAGGTGTTCCTGTTGTGGATAGACTCTCGTGCAGATGCCGCTGGAGACGGACTCTGCTTTTATGCTCTTTGACAAGGCTGCTTTGAGGAAGCTCTTACCGTAGCCTCTGCCAAGTACAGCCTTCTGCCTCTCTCAAATACTCACTTACCTGTGAGACCTTGTCTTTCTTTGGAGAGACAGAGAGCCCTTTTCCTGAAGGGAAACTGTCCGTGCTCTGTTCTTCTTTTGCACACAGGGAAATGCCTTCACGGCTGGTGTGCGGCCTTTACCCACTCGAGGGAGGGCAGGTTCCCATTTACTTTGGTGGTGGCACTCCTGCAGCGCTCTGGGCCATGACTGTGCTTCAAAGACAGTAATCTACCCTTTCCATTGGAAGAGGGCAGGCACGGAATGGGAAATCTCTATTCTCTGGGAGAGGTTGGTGGTGCTACTGCGCCTGTGTATTTGGTGCCCCCCTGCCCACTAGCAATGTTTCTGCTCGCCACTGCGGGGAGAAACATTGTGCAGCTAAGCTCACTTAGGATGTACAAGTGCCAGAATTCCTTTGTGGGGCACCATTCAGATATCACATTCGTAGCATGCGGGTCCTTTCCTGCTAAGCTCTGCATTCGCAGCCAGCTTCAAGGTGTTCCTGTTGTGGATAGACTCTCGTGCAGATGCCGCTGGAGACGGCCTCTGCTTCTATGCTCTTTGACAAGGCTGCTTTGCGGAAGCTCTTACCGTAGCCTCTGCCAAGTACAGCCTTCTGCCTCTCTCAAATACTCACTTACCTGTGAGACCTTGTCTTTCCTTTGGAGAGACAGAGAGCCCTTTTCCTGAAGGGAAACTGTCCGTGCTCTGTTCTTCTTTTGCACACAGGAAAATGCCTTCACGGCTGGTGTGCGGCCTTTACCCACTCGAGGGAGGGCAGGTTCCCATTTACTTTGGAGGTGGCACTCCTGCAGCGCTGTGGGCCATGACTGTGCTTCAAAGAAAGTCATCTACCCTTTCTATTGGAAGAGGGCACGCACGGAATGGGAAATCTCTGTTCTCTGGGAGAGGTTGGTGGTGCTACTGCGCCTGTGTATTTGGTGCCCCCCTGCCCACTAGCAATGTTTCTGCTCGCCACTGCGGGGAGAAACATTGTGCAGCTAAGCTAACTTAGGAAGTACAAGTGTCAGAATTCCTTTGCGGGGCACCATCCAGATATCACATTCGTAGCATGCAGGTCCTTTCCTGCTAAGCTCTGCATTCGCAGCCAGCTTCAAGGTGTTCCTGTTGTGGATAGACTCTCGTGCAGATGCCGCTGGAGACGGCCTCTGCTTCTATGCTCTTTGACAAGGCTGCTTTGAGGAAGCTCTTACCGTAGCCTCTGCCAAGTACAGCCTTCTGCCTCTCTCAAATACTCACTTACCTGTGAGACCTTGTCTTTCCTTTACAGACAGAGAGCCCTTTTCCTGAAGGGAAACTGTCCGTGCTCTGTTGTTCTTTTGCACACAGGGAAATGCCTTCACGGCTGGTGTGCGGCCTTTACCCACTCGAGGGAGGGCAGGTTCCCATTTACTTTGGAGGTGGCACTCCTGCAGCGCTGTGGGCCATGACTGTGCTTCAAAGAAAGTCATCTACCCTTTCTATTGGAAGAGGGCACGCACGGAATGGGAAATCTCTGTTCTCTGGGAGAGGTTGGTGGTGCTACTGCGCCTGTGTATTTGGTGCCCCCCTGCCCACTAGCAATGTTTCTGCTCGCCACTGCGGGGAGAAACATTGTGCAGCTAAGCTCACTTAGGATGTACAAGTGTCAGAATTCCTTTGCGGGGCACCATCCAGATATCACATTCGTAGCATGCGGGTCCTTTCCTGCTAAGCTCTGCATTCGCAGCCAGCTTCAAGGTGTTCCTGTTGTGGATAGCCTCTCGTGCAGATGCCGCTGGAGACGGCCTCTGCTTCTATGCTCTTTGACAAGGCTGCTTTGCGGAAGCTCTTACTATAGCCTCTGCCAAGTACAGCCTTCTGCATCTCTCAAATACTCACTTACCTGTGAGACCTTGTCTTTCCTTTGGAGAGACAGAGAGCCCTTTTCCTGAAGGGAAACTGTCCGTGCTCTGTTCTTCCTTTGCACACAGGAAAATGCCTTCACGGCTGGTGTGCGGCCTTTACCCACTCGAGGGAGGGCAGGTTCCCATTTACTTTGGAGGTGGCACTCCTGCAGCGCTGTGGGCCATGACTGTGCTTCAAAGACAATAATCTACCCTTTCCATTGGAAGAAGGCACGCAGGGAATGGGAAATCTCTGTTCTCTGGGAGAAGTGGGTGGTGCTACTGGGCCTGTGTATTTGGTGCCCCCCTGGCCACTAGCAATGTTTCTGCTCGCCACTGCGGGGAGAAACATTGTGCAGCTAAGCTAACTTAGGAAGTACAAGTGTCAGAATTCCTTTGCGGTGCACCATCCAGATATCACATTCGTAGCATGCGGGTCCTTTCCTGCTAAGCTCTGCATTCGCAGCCAGCTTCAAGGTGTTCCTGTTGTGGATAGACTCTCGTGCAGATGCCGCTGGAGACGGCCTCTGCTTCTATGCTCTTTGACAAGGCTGCTTTGCGGAAGCTCTTACCGTAGCCTCTGCCAAGTACAGCCTTCTGCCTCTCTCAAATACTCACTTACCTGTGAGACCTTGTCTTTCCTTTGGAGAGACAGAGAGCCCTTTTCCTGAAGGGAAACTGTCCGTGCTCTGTTGTTCTTTTGCACACAGGAAAATGCCTTCACGGCTGGTGTGCGGCCTTTACCCACTCGAGGGAGGGCAGGTTCCCATTTACTTTGGAGGTGGCACTCCTGCAGTGCTGTGGGCCATGACTGTGCTTCAAAGACAGTAATCTACCCTTTCCATTGGAAGAGGGCACGCACGGAATGGGAAATCTCTGTTCTCTGGGAGAGGTTGGTGGTGCTACTGCGCCTGTGTATTTGGTGCCCCCCTGCCCACTAGCAATGTTTCTGCTCGCCACTGCGGGGAGAAACATTGTGCAGCTAAGCTCACTTAGGATGTACAAGTGTCAGAATTCCTTTGCGGGGCACCATCCAGATATCACATTCGTAGCATGCGGGTCCTTTCCTGCTAAGCTCTGCATTCGCAGCCAGCTTCAAGGTGTTCCTGTTGTGGATAGCCTCTCGTGCAGATGCCGCTGGAGACGGCCTCTGTTTCTATGCTCTTTAACAAGGCTGCTTTGCGGAAGCTCTTACCATAGCCTCTGCCAAGTACAGCCTTCTGCCTCTCTCAAATACTCACTTACCTGTGAGACCTTGTCTTTCCTTTGGAGAGACAGAGAGCCCTTTTCCTGAAGGGAAACTGTCCGTGCTCTGTTCTTCTTTTGCACACAGGGAAATGCCTTCACGGCTGGTGTGCGGCCTTTACCCACTCGAGGGAGGGCAGGTTCCCATTTACTTTGGTGGTGGCACTCCTGCAGAGCTCTGGGCCATGACTGTGCTTCAAAGACAGTAATCTACCCTTTCCATTGGAAGAGGGCAGGCACGGAATGGGAAATCTCTATTCTCTGGGAGAGGTTGGTGGTGCTACTGCGCCTGTGTATTTGGTGCCCCCCTGCCCACTAGCAATGTTTCTGCTCGCCACTGCGGGGAGAAACATTGTGCAGCTAAGCTCACTTAGGATGTACAAGTGCCAGAATTCCTTTGTGGGGCACCATTCAGATATCACATTCGTAGCATGCGGGTCCTTTCCTGCTAAGCTGTGCATTCGCAGCCAGCTTCAAGGTGTTCCTGTTGTGGATAGACTCTCGTGCAGATGCCGCTGGAGACGGCCTCTGCTTCTATGCTCTTTGACAAGGCTGCTTTGCGGAAGTTCTTACCGTAGCCTCTGCCAAGTACAGCCTTCTGCCTCTCTCAAATACTCACTTACCTGTGAGACCTTGTCTTTCCTTTGGAGAGACAGAGAGCCCTTTTCCTGAAGGGAAACTGTCCGTGCTCTGTTCTTCTTTTGCACACAGGAAAATGCCTTCACGGCTGGTGTGCGGCCTTTACCCACTCGAGGGAGGGCAGGTTCCCATTTACTTTGGAGGTGGCACTCCTGCATTGCTGTTGGCCATGACTGTGCTTCAAAGACAGTAATCTACCCTTTCCATTGGAAGAGGGCACGCACGGAATGGGAAATCTCTGTTCTCTGGGAGAGGTTGGTGGTGCTACTGCGCCTGTGTATTTGGTGCCCCCCTGCCCACTAGCAATGTTTCTGCTCGCCACTGCGGGGAGAAACATTGTGCAGCTAAGCTCACTTAGGATGTACAAGTGTCAGAATTCCTTTGCGGGGCACCATCCAGATATCACATTCGTAGCATGCGGGTCCTTTCCTGCTAAGCTCTGCATTCGCAGCCAGCTTCAAGGTGTTCCTGTTGTGGATAGCCTCTCGTGCAGATGCCGCTGGAGACGGCCTCTGCTTCTATGCTCTTTGACAAGGCTGCTTTGCGGAAGCTCTTACTATAGCCTCTGCCAAGTACAGCCTTCTGCATCTCTCAAATACTCACTTACCTGTGAGACCTTGTCTTTCCTTTGGAGAGACAGAGAGCCCTTTTCCTGAAGGGAAACTGTCCGTGCTCTGTTCTTCCTTTGCACACAGGAAAATGCCTTCACGGCTGGTGTGCGGCCTTTACCCACTCGAGGGAGGGCAGGTTCCCATTTACTTTGGAGGTGGCACTCCTGCAGCGCTGTGGGCCATGACTGTGCTTCAAAGACAATAATCTACCCTTTCCATTGGAAGAAGGCACGCAGGGAATGGGAAATCTCTGTTCTCTGGGAGAAGTGGGTGGTGCTACTGGGCCTGTGTATTTGGTGCCCCCCTGGCCACTAGCAATGTTTCTGCTCGCCACTGCGGGGAGAAACATTGTGCAGCTAAGCTAACTTAGGAAGTACAAGTGTCAGAATTCCTTTGCGGGGCACCATCCAGATATCACATTCGTAGCATGCGGGTCCTTTCCTGCTAAGCTCTGCATTCGCAGCCAGCTTCAAGGTGTTCCTGTTGTGGATAGACTCTCGTGCAGATGCCGCTGGAGACGGCCTCTGCTTCTATGCTCTTTGACAAGGCTGCTTTGCGGAAGCTCTTACCGTAGCCTCTGCCAAGTACAGCCTTCTGCCTCTCTCAAATACTCACTTACCTGTGAGACCTTGTCTTTCCTTTGGAGAGACAGAGAGCCCTTTTCCTGAAGGGAAACTGTCCGTGCTCTGTTCTTCTTTTGCACACAGGAAAATGCCTTCACGGCTGGTGTGCGGCCTTTACCCACTCGAGGGAGGGCAGGTTCCCATTTACTTTGGAGGTGGCACTCCTGCAGTGCTGTGGGCCATGACTGTGCTTCAAAGACAGTAATCTACCCTTTCCATTGGAAGAGGGCACGCACGGAATGGGAAATCTCTGTTCTCTGGGAGAGGTTGGTGGTGCTACTGCGCCTGTGTATTTGGTGCCCCCCTGCCCACTAGCAATGTTTCTGCTCGCCACTGCGGGGAGAAACATTGTGCAGCTAAGCTCACTTAGGATGTACAAGTGTCAGAATTCCTTTGCGGGGCACCATCCAGATATCACATTCGTAGCATGCGGGTCCTTTCCTGCTAAGCTCTGCATTCGCAGCCAGCTTCAAGGTGTTCCTGTTGTGGATAGCCTCTCGTGCAGATGCCGCTGGAGACGGCCTCTGTTTCTATGCTCTTTAACAAGGCTGCTTTGCGGAAGCTCTTACCATAGCCTCTGCCAAGTACAGCCTTCTGCCTCTCTCAAATACTCACTTACCTGTGAGACCTTGTCTTTCCTTTGGAGAGACAGAGAGCCCTTTTCCTGAAGGGAAACTGTCCGTGCTCTGTTCTTCTTTTGCACACAGGGAAATGCCTTCACGGCTGGTGTGCGGCCTTTACCCACTCGAGGGAGGGCAGGTTCCCATTTACTTTGGTGGTGGCACTCCTGCAGCGCTCTGGGCCATGACTGTGCTTCAAAGACAGTAATCTACCCTTTCCATTGGAAGAGGGCAGGCACGGAATGGGAAATCTCTATTCTCTGGGAGAGGTTGGTGGTGCTACTGCGCCTGTGTATTTGGTGCCCCCCTGCCCACTAGCAATGTTTCTGCTCGCCACTGCGGGGAGAAACATTGTGCAGCTAAGCTCACTTAGGATGTACAAGTGCCAGAATTCCTTTGTGGGGCACCATTCAGATATCACATTCGTAGCATGCGGGTCCTTTCCTGCTAAGCTGTGCATTCGCAGCCAGCTTCAAGGTGTTCCTGTTGTGGATAGACTCTCGTGCAGATGCCGCTGGAGACGGCCTCTGCTTCTATGCTCTTTGACAAGGCTGCTTTGCGGAAGTTCTTACCGTAGCCTCTGCCAAGTACAGCCTTCTGCCTCTCTCAAATACTCACTTACCTGTGAGACCTTGTCTTTCCTTTGGAGAGACAGAGAGCCCTTTTCCTGAAGGGAAACTGTCCGTGCTCTGTTCTTCTTTTGCACACAGGAAAATGCCTTCACGGCTGGTGTGCGGCCTTTACCCACTCGAGGGAGGGCAGGTTCCCATTTACTTTGGAGGTGGCACTCCTGCAGTGCTGTGGGCCATGACTGTGCTTCAAAGACAGTAATTTACCCTTTCCATTGGAAGAGGGCACGCACGGAATGGGAAATCTCTGTTCTCTGGGAGAGGTTGGTGGTGCTACTGCGCCTGTGTATTTGGTGCCCCCCTGCCCACTAGCAATGTTTCTGCTCGCCACTGCGGGGAGAAACATTGTGCAGCTAAGCTCACTTAGGATGTACAAGTGCCAGAATTCCTTTTTGGGGCACCATTCAGATATCACATTCGTAGCATGCGGGTCCTTGTCTGCTAAGCTCTGCATTCGCAGCCAGCTTCAAGGTGTTCCTGTTGTGGATAGACTCTCGTGCAGATGCCGCTGGAGACGGCCTCTGCTTCTATGCTCTTTGACAAGGCTGCTTTGCGGAAGCTCTTACCGTAGCCTCTGCCAAGTACAGCCTTCTGCCTCTCTCAAATACTCACTTACCTGTGAGACCTTGTCTTTCCTTTGGAGAGACAGAGAGCCCTTTTCCTGAAGGGAAACTGTCCGTGCTCTGTTCTTCTTTTGCACACAGGGAAATGCCTTCACGGCTGGTGTGCGGCCTTTACCCACTCGAGGTAGGGCAGGTTCCCATTTACTTTGGAGGTGGCACTCCTGCAGTGCTGTGGGCCATGACTGTGCTTCAAAGACAGTAATCTACCCTTTCCATTGGAAGAGGGCACGCACGGAATGGGAAATCTCTGTTCTCTGGGAGAGGTTGGTGGTGCTACTGCGCCTGTGTATTTGGTGCCCCCCTGCCCACTAGCAATGTTTCTGCTCGCCACTGCGGGGAGAAACATTGTGCAGCTAAGCTCACTTAGGATGTACAAGTGTCAGAATTCCTTTGCGGGGCACCATCCAGATATCACATTCGTAGCATGCGGGTCCTTTCCTGCTAAGCTCTGCATTCGCAGCCAGCTTCAAGGTGTTCCTGTTGTGGATAGCCTCTCGTGCAGATGCCGCTGGAGACGGCCTCTGCTTCTATGCTCTTTGACAAGGCTGCTCTGCGGAAGCTCTTACTATAGCCTCTGCCAAGTACAGCCTTCTGCATCTCTCAAATACTCACTTACCTGTGAGACCTTGTCTTTCCTTTGGAGAGACAGAGAGCCCTTTTCCTGAAGGGAAACTGTCCGTGCTCTGTACTTCCTTTGCACACAGGAAAATGCCTTCAAGGCTGGTGTGCGGCCTTACCCACTCGAGGGAGGGCAGGTTCCCATTTACTTTGGAGGTGGCACTCCTGCAGCGCTGTGGGCCATGACTGTGCTTCAAAGACAATAATCTACCCTTTCCATTGGAAGAAGGCACGCAGGGAATGGGAAATCTCTGTTCTCTGGGAGAGGTGGGTGGTGCTACTGGGCCTGTGTATTTAGTGCCCCCCTGGCCACTAGCAATGTTTCTGCTCGCCACTGCGGGGAGAAACATTGTGCAGCTAAGCTAACTTAGGAAGTACAAGTGTCAGAATTCCTTTGCGGGGCACCATCCAGATATCACATTCGTAGCATGCGGGTCCTTTCCTGCTAAGCTCTGCATTCGCAGCCAGCTTCAAGGTGTTCCTGTTGTGGATAGACTCTCGTGCAGATGCCGCTGGAGACGGCCTCTGCTTCTATGCTCTTTGACAAGGCTGCTTTGCGGAAGCTCTTACCGTAGCCTCTGCCAAGTACAGCCTTCTGCCTCTCTCAAATACTCACTTACCTGTGAGACCTTGTCTTTCCTTTGGAGAGACAGAGAGCCCTTTTCCTGAAGGGAAACTGTCCGTGCTCTGTTCTTCTTTTGCACACAGGAAAATGCCTTCACGGCTGGTGTGCGGCCTTTACCCACTCGAGGGAGGGCAGGTTCCCATTTACTTTGGAGGTGGCACTCCTGCAGTGCTGTGGGCCATGACTGTGCTTCAAAGACAGTAATTTACCCTTTCCATTGGAAGAGGGCACGCACGGAATGGGAAATCTCTGTTCTCTGGGAGAGGTTGGTGGTGCTACTGCGCCTGTGTATTTGGTGCCCCCCTGCCCACTAGCAATGTTTCTGCTCGCCACTGCGGGGAGACACATTGTGCAGCTAAGCTCACTTAGGATGTACAAGTGCCAGAATTCCTTTGTGGGGCACCATTCAGATATCACATTCGTAGCATGCGGGTCCTTGTCTGCTAAGCTCTGCATTCGCAGCCAGCTTCAAGGTGTTCCTGTTGTGGATAGACTCTCGTGCAGATGCCGCTGGAGACGGCCTCTGCTTCTATGCTCTTTGACAAGGCTGCTTTGCGGAAGCTCTTACCGTAGCCTCTGCCAAGTACAGCCTTCTGCCTCTCTCAAATACTCACTTACCTGTGAGACCTTGTCTTTCCTTTGGAGAGACAGAGAGCCCTTTTCCTGAAGGGAAACTGTCCGTGCTCTGTTCTTCTTTTGCACACAGGGAAATGCCTTCACGGCTGGTGTGCGGCCTTTACCCACTCGAGGTAGGGCAGGTTCCCATTTACTTTGGAGGTGGCACTCCTGCAGTGCTGTGGGCCATGACTGTGCTTCAAAGACAGTAATCTACCCTTTCCATTGGAAGAGGGCACGCACGGAATGGGAAATCTCTGTTCTCTGGGAGAGGTTGGTGGTGCTACTGCGCCTGTGTATTTGGTGCCCCCCTGCCCACTAGCAATGTTTCTGCTCGCCACTGCGGGGAGAAACATTGTGCAGCTAAGCTCACTTAGGATGTACAAGTGTCAGAATTCCTTTGCGGGGCACCATCCAGATATCACATTCGTAGCATGCGGGTCCTTTCCTGCTAAGCTCTGCATTCGCAGCCAGCTTCAAGGTGTTCCTGTTGTGGATAGCCTCTCGTGCAGATGCCGCTGGAGACGGCCTCTGCTTCTATGCTCTTTGACAAGGCTGCTCTGCGGAAGCTCTTACTATAGCCTCTGCCAAGTACAGCCTTCTGCATCTCTCAAATACTCACTTACCTGTGAGACCTTGTCTTTCCTTTGGAGAGACAGAGAGCCCTTTTCCTGAAGGGAAACTGTCCGTGCTCTGTTCTTCCTTTGCACACAGGAAAATGCCTTCACGGCTGGTGTGCGGCCTTTACCCACTCGAGGGAGGGCAGGTTCCCATTTACTTTGGAGGTGGCACTCCTGCAGCGCTGTGGGCCATGACTGTGCTTCAAAGACAATAATCTACCCTTTCCATTGGAAGAAGGCACGCAGGGAATGGGAAATCTCTGTTCTCTGGGAGAGGTGGGTGGTGCTACTGGGCCTGTGTATTTGGTGCCCCCCTGGCCACTAGCAATGTTTCTGCTCGCCACTGCGGGGAGAAACATTGTGCAGCTAAGCTAACTTAGGAAGTACAAGTGTCAGAATTCCTTTGCGGGGCACCATCCAGATATCACATTCGTAGCATGCGGGTCCTTTCCTGCTAAGCTCTGCATTCGCAGCCAGCTTCAAGGTGTTCCTGTTGTGGATAGACTCTCGTGCAGATGCCGCTGGAGACGGCCTCTGCTTCTATGCTCTTTGACAAGGCTGCTTTGCGGAAGCTCTTACCGTAGCCTCTGCCAAGTACAGCCTTCTGCCTCTCTCAAATACTCACTTACCTGTGAGACCTTGTCTTTCCTTTGGAGAGACAGAGAGCCCTTTTCCTGAAGGGAAACTGTCCGTGCTCTGTTCTTCTTTTGCACACAGGAAAATGCCTTCACGGCTGGTGTGCGGCCTTTACCCACTCGAGGGAGGCCAGGTTCCCATTTACGTTGGAGGTGGCACTCCTGCAGTGCTGTGGGCCATGACTGTGCTTCAAAGACAGTAATCTACCCTTTCCATTGGAAGAGGGCACGCACGGAATGGGAAATCTCTGTTCTCTGGGAGAGGTTGGTGGTGCTACTGCGCCTGTGTATTTGGTGCCCCCCTGCCCACTAGCAATGTTTCTGCTCGCCACTGCGGGGAGAAACATTGTGCAGCTAAGCTCACTTAGGATGTACAAGTGTCAGAATTCCTTTGCGGGGCACCATCCAGATATCACATTCGTAGCATGCGGGTCCTTTCCTGCTAAGCTCTGCATTCGCAGCCAGCTTCAAGGTGTTCCTGTTGTGGATAGCCTCTCGTGCAGATGCCGCTGGAGACGGCCTCTGCTTCTATGCTCTTTGACAAGGCTGCTTTGCGGAAGCTCTTACCATAGCCTCTGCCAAGTACAGCCTTCTGCATCTCTCAAATACTCACTTACCTGTGAGACCTTGTCTTTCCTTTGGAGAGACAGAGAGCCCTTTTCCTGAAGGGAAACTGTCCGTGCTCTGTTCTTCCTTTGCACACAGGAAAATGCCTTCACGGCTGGTGTGCGGCCTTTACCCACTCGAGGGAGGGCAGGTTCCCATTTACTTTGGAGGTGGCACTCCTGCAGCGCTGTGGGCCATGACTGTGCTTCAAAGACAATAATCTACCCTTTCCATTGGAAGAAGGCACGCAGGGAATGGGAAATCTCTGTTCTCTGGGAGAGGTGGGTGGTGCTACTGGGCCTGTGTATTTGGTGCCCCCCTGGCCACTAGCAATGTTTCTGCTCGCCACTGCGGGGAGAAACATTGTGCAGCTAAGCTAACTTAGGAAGTACAAGTGTCAGAATTCCTTTGCGGGGCACCATCCAGATATCACATTCGTAGCATGCGGGTCCTTTCCTGCTAAGCTCTGCATTCGCAGCCAGCTTCAAGGTGTTCCTGTTGTGGATAGACTCTCGTGCAGATGCCGCTGGAGACGGCCTCTCCTTCTATGCTCTTTGACAAGGCTGCTTTGAGGAAGCTCTTACCGTAGCCTCTGCCAAGTACAGCCTTCTGCCTCTCTCAAATACTCACTTACCTGTGAGACCTTGTCTTTGCTTTAGAGACAGAGAGCCCTTTTCCTGAAGGGAAACTGTCCGTGCTCTGTTCTACTTTTGCACACAGGAAAATGCCTTCATGGCTGGTGTGCGGCCTTTACCCACTCGAGGGAGGGCAGGTTCCCATTTACTTTGGAGGTGGCACTCCTGCAGTGCTGTGGGCCATGACTGTGCTTCAAAGACAGTAATCTACCCTTTCCATTGGAAGAGGGCACGCACGGAATGGGAAATCTCTGTTCTCTGGGAGAGGTTGGTGGTGCTACTGCGCCTGTGTATTTGGTGCCCCCCTGCCCACTAGCAATGTTTCTGCTCGCCACTGCGGGGAGAAACACTGTGCAGCTAAGCTCACTTAGGATGTACAAGTGTCAGAATTCCTTTGCGGGGCACCATCCAGATATCACATTCGTAGCATGCGGGTCCTTTCCTGCTAAGCTCTGCATTCGCAGCCAGCTTCAAGGTGTTCCTGTTGTGGATAGCCTCTCGTGCAGATGCCGCTGGAGACGGCCTCTGCTTCTATGCTCTTTGACAAGGCTGCTTTGCGGAAGCTCTTACTATAGCCTCTGCCAAGTACAGCCTTCTGCATCTCTCAAATACTCACTTACCTGTGAGACCTTGTCTTTCCTTTGGAGAGACAGAGAGCCCTTTTCCTGAAGGGAAACTGTCCGTGCTCTGTTCTTCCTTTGCACACAGGAAAATGCCTTCACGGCTGGTGTGCGGCCTTTACCCACTCGAGGGAGGGCAGGTTCCCATTTACTTTGGAGGTGGCACTCCTGCAGCGCTGTGGGCCATGACTGTGCTTCAAAGACAATAATCTACCCTTTCCATTGGAAGAAGGCACGCAGGGAATGGGAAATCTCTGTTCTCTGGGAGAGGTGGGTGGTGCTACTGCGCCTGTGTATTTGGTGCCCCCCTGGCCACTAGCAATGTTTCTGCTCGCCACTGCGGGGAGAAACATTGTGCAGCTAAGCTAACTTAGGAAGTACAAGTGTCAGAATTCCTTTGCGGGGCACCATCCAGATATCACATTCGTAGCATGCGGGTCCTTTCCTGCTAAGCTCTGCATTCGCAGCCAGCTTCAAGGTGTTCCTGTTGTGGATAGACTCTCGTGCAGATGCCGCTGGAGACGGCCTCTGCTTCTATGCTCTTTGACAAGGCTGCTTTGAGGAAGCTCTTACCGTAGCCTCTGCCAAGTACAGCCTTCTGCCTCTCTCAAATACTCACTTACCTGTGAGACCTTGTCTTTCCTTTAGAGACAGAGAGCCCTTTTCCTGAAGGGAAACTGTCCGTGCTCTTTTGTTCTTTTGCCCACAGGGAAATGCCTTCACGGCTGGTGTGCGGCCTTTACCCACTCGACTGAGGGCAGGTTCCCATTTACTTTGGAGGTGGCACTCCTGCAGCGCTGTGGGCCATGACTGTGCTTCAAAGAAAGTCATCTACCCTTTCTATTGGAAGAGGGCACGCACGGAATGGGAAATCTCTGTTCTCTGGGAGAGGTTGGTGGTGCTACTGCGCCTGTGTATTTGGTGCCCCCCTGCCCACTAGCAATGTTTCTGCTCGCCACTGCGGGGAGAAACATTGTGCAGCTAAGCTAACTTAGGAAGTACAAGTGTCAGAATTCCTTTGCGGGGCACCATCCAGATATCACATTCGTAGCATGCGGGTCCTTTCCTGCTAAGCTCTGCATTCGCAGCCAGCTTCAAGGTGTTCCTGTTGTGGATAGACTCTCGTGCAGATGCCGCTGGAGACGGCCTCTGCTTCTATGCTCTTTGACAAGGCTGCTTTGCGGAAGCTCTTACCGTAGCCTCTGCCAAGTACAGCCTTCTGCCTCTCTCAAATACTCACTTACCTGTGAGACCTTGTCTTTCCTTTGGAGAGACAGAGAGCCCTTTTCCTGAAGGGAAACTGTCCGTGCTCTGTTCTTCTTTTGCACACAGGAAAATGCCTTCACGGCTGGTGTGCGGCCTTTACCCACTCGAGGGAGGGCAGGTTCCCATTTACTTTGGAGGTGGCACTCCTGCAGTGCTGTGGGCCATGACTGTGCTTCAAAGACAGTAATTTACCCTTTCCATTGGAAGAGGGCACGCACGGAATGGGAAATCTCTGTTCTCTGGGAGAGGTTGGTGGTGCTACTGCGCCTGTGTATTTGGTGCCCCCCTGCCCACTAGCAATGTTTCTGCTCGCCACTGCGGGGAGAAACATTGTGCAGCTAAGCTCACTTAGGATGTACAAGTGCCAGAATTCCTTTGTGGGGCACCATTCAGATATCACATTCGTAGCATGCGGGTCCTTGTCTGCTAAGCTCTGCATTCGCAGCCAGCTTCAAGGTGTTCCTGTTGTGGATAGACTCTCGTGCAGATGCCGCTGGAGACGGCCTCTGCTTCTATGCTCTTTGACAAGGCTGCTTTGCGGAAGCTCTTACCGTAGCCTCTGCCAAGTACAGCCTTCTGCCTCTCTCAAATACTCACTTACCTGTGAGACCTTGTCTTTCCTTTGGAGAGACAGAGAGCCCTTTTCCTGAAGGGAAACTGTCCGTGCTCTGTTCTTCTTTTGCACACAGGAAAATGCCTTCACGGCTGGTGTGCGGCCTTTACCCACTCGAGGTAGGGCAGGTTCCCATTTACTTTGGAGGTGGCACTCCTGCAGTGCTGTGGGCCATGACTGTGCTTCAAAGACAGTAATCTACCCTTTCCATTGGAAGAGGGCACGCACGGAATGGGAAATCTCTGTTCTCTGGGAGAGGTTGGTGGTGCTACTGCGCCTGTGTATTTGGTGCCCCCCTGCCCACTAGCAATGTTTCTGCTCGCCACTGCGGGGAGAAACATTGTGCAGCTAAGCTCACTTAGGATGTACAAGTGTCAGAATTCCTTTGCGGGGCACCATCCAGATATCACAGTCGTAGCATGCGGGTCCTTTCCTGCTAAGCTCTGCATTCGCAGCCAGCTTCAAGGTGTTCCTGTTGTGGATAGCCTCTCGTGCAGATGCCGTTGGAGACGGCCTCTGCTTCTATGCTCTTTGACAAGGCTGCTCTGCGGAAGCTCTTACTATAGCCTCTGCCAAGTACAGCCTTCTGCATCTCTCAAATACTCACTTACCTGTGAGAGCTTGTCTTTCCTTTGGAGAGACAGAGAGCCCTTTTCCTGAAGGGAAACTGTCCGTGCTCTGTTCTTCCTTTGCACACAGGAAAATGCCTTCACGGCTGGTGTGCGGCCTTTACCCACTCGAGGGAGGGCAGGTTCCCATTTACTTTGGAGGTGGCACTCCTGCAGCGCTGTGGGCCATGACTGTGCTTCAAAGACAATAATCTACCCTTTCCATTGGAAGAAGGCACGCAGGGAATGGGAAATCTCTGTTCTCTGGGAGAGGTGGGTGGTGCTACTGGGCCTGTGTATTTGGTGCCCCCCTGGCCACTAGCAATGTTTCTGCTCGCCACTGCGGGGAGAAACATTGTGCAGCTAAGCTAACTTAGGAAGTACAAGTGTCAGAATTCCTTTGCGGGGCACCATCCAGATATCACATTCGTAGCATGCGGGTCCTTTCCTGCTAAGCTCTGCATTCGCAGCCAGCTTCAAGGTGTTCCTGTTGTGGATAGACTCTCGTGCAGATGCCGCTGGAGACGGCCTCTGCTTCTATGCTCTTTGACAAGGCTGCTTTGCGGAAGCTCTTACCGTAGCCTCTGCCAAGTACAGCCTTCTGCCTCTCTCAAATACTCACTTACCTGTGAGACCTTGTCTTTCCTTTGGAGAGACAGAGAGCCCTTTTCCTGAAGGGAAACTGTCCGTGCTCTGTTCTTCTTTTGCACACAGGAAAATGCCTTCACGGCTGGTGTGCGGCCTTTACCCACTCGAGGGAGGCCAGGTTCCCATTTACTTTGGAGGTGGCACTCCTGCAGTGCTGTGGGCCATGACTGTGCTTCAAAGACAGTAATCTACCCTTTCCATTGGAAGAGGGCACGCACGGAATGGGAAATCTCTGTTCTCTGGGAGAGGTTGGTGGTGCTACTGCGCCTGTGTATTTGGTGCCCCCCTGCCCACTAGCAATGTTTCTGCTCGCCACTGCGGGGAGAAACATTGTGCAGCTAAGCTCACTTAGGATGTACAAGTGTCAGAATTCCTTTGCGGGGCACCATCCAGATATCACATTCGTAGCATGCGGGTCCTTTCCTGCTAAGCTCTGCATTCGCAGCCAGCTTCAAGGTGTTCCTGTTGTGGATAGCCTCTCGTGCAGATGCCGCTGGAGACGGCCTCTGCTTCTATGCTCTTTGACAAGGCTGCTTTGCGGAAGCTCTTACCATAGCCTCTGCCAAGTACAGCCTTCTGCATCTCTCAAATACTCACTTACCTGTGAGACCTTGTCTTTCCTTTGGAGAGACAGAGAGCCCTTTTCCTGAAGGGAAACTGTCCGTGCTCTGTTCTTCCTTTGCACACAGGAAAATGCCTTCACGGCTGGTGTGCGGCCTTTACCCACTCGAGGGAGGGCAGGTTCCCATTTACTTTGGAGGTGGCACTCCTGCAGCGCTGTGGGCCATGACTGTGCTTCAAAGACAATAATCTACCCTTTCCATTGGAAGAAGGCACGCAGGGAATGGGAAATCTCTGTTCTCTGGGAGAGGTGGGTGGTGCTACTGGGCCTGTGTATTTGGTGCCCCCCTGGCCACTAGCAATGTTTCTGCTCGCCACTGCGGGGAGAAACATTGTGCAGCTAAGCTAACTTAGGAAGTACAAGTGTCAGAATTCCTTTGCGGGGCACCATCCAGATATCACATTCGTAGCATGCCGGTCCTTTCCTGCTAAGCTCTGCATTCGCAGCCAGCTTCAAGGTGTTCCTGTTGTGGATAGACTCTCGTGCAGATGCCGCTGGAGACGGCCTCTGCTTCTATGCTCTTTGACAAGGCTGCTTTGAGGAAGCTCTTACCGTAGCCTCTGCCAAGTACAGCCTTCTGCCTCTCTCAAATACTCACTTACCTGTGAGACCTTGTCTTTGCTTTAGAGACAGAGAGCCCTTTTCCTGAAGGGAAACTGTCCGTGCTCTTTTGTTCTTTTGCCCACAGGGAAATGCCTTCGCGGCTGGTGTGCGGCCTTTACCCACTCGAGGGAGGGCAGGTTCCCATTTACTTTGGAGGTGGCACTCCTGCAGCGCTGTGGGCCATGACTGTGCTTCAAAGAAAGTCATCTACCCTTTCTATTGGAAGAGGGCACGCACGGAATGGGAAATCTCTGTTCTCTGGGAGAGGTTGGTGGTGCTACTGCGCCTGTGTATTTGGTGCCCCCCTGCCCACTAGCAATGTTTCTGCTCGCCACTGCGGGGAGAAACATTGTGCAGCTAAGCTCACTTAGGATGTACAAGTGCCAGAATTCCTTTGTGGGGCACCATTCAGATATCACATTCGTAGCATGCGGGTCCTTTCCTGCTAAGCTCTGCATTCGCAGCCAGCTTCAAGGTGTTCCTGTTGTGGATAGACTCTCGTGCAGAAGCCGCTGGAGACGGCCTCTGCTTCTATGCTCTTTGACAAGGCTGCTTTGCGGAAGCTCTTACCGTAGCCTCTGCCAAGTACAGCCTTCTGCCTCTCTCAAATACTCACTTACCTGTGAGACCTTGTCTTTCCTTTGGAGAGACAGAGAGCCCTTTTCCTGAAGGGAAACTGTCCGTGCTCTGTTCTTCCTTTGCACACAGGAAAATGCCTTCACGGCTGGTGTGCGGCCTTTACCCACTCGAGGGAGGGCAGGTTCCCATTTACTTTGGAGGTGGCACTCCTGCAGCGCTGTGGGCCATGACTGTGCTTCAAAGACAATAATCTACCCTTTCCATTGGAAGAAGGCACGCAGGGAATGGGAAATCTCTGTTCTCTGGGAGAGGTGGGTGGTGCTACTGCGCCTGTGTATTTGGTGCCCCCCTGGCCACTAGCAATGTTTCTGCTCGCCACTGCGGGGAGAAACATTGTGCAGCTAAGCTAACTTAGGAAGTACAAGTGTCAGAATTCCTTTGCGGGGCACCATCCAGATATCACATTCGTAGCATGCGGGTCCTTTCCTGCTAAGCTCTGCATTCGCAGCCAGCTTCAAGGTGTTCCTGTTGTGGATAGACTCTCGTGCAGATGCCGCTGGAGACGGCCTCTGCTTCTATGCTCTTTGACAAGGCTGCTTTGAGGAAGCTCTTACCGTAGCCTCTGCCAAGTACAGCCTTCTGCCTCTCTCAAATACTCACTTACCTGTGAGACCTTGTCTTTCCTTTAGAGACAGAGAGCCCTTTTCCCGAAGGGAAACTGTCCGTGCTCTTTTGTTCTTTTGCCCACAGGGAAATGCCTTCACGGCTGGTGTGCGGCCTTTACCCACTCGACTGAGGGCAGGTTCCCATTTACTTTGGAGGTGGCACTCCTGCAGCGCTGTGGGCCATGACTGTGCTTCAAAGAAAGTCATCTACCCTTTCTATTGGAAGAGGGCACGCACGGAATGGGAAATCTCTGTTCTCTGGGAGAGGTTGGTGGTGCTACTGCGCCTGTGTATTTGGTGCCCCCCTGCCCACTAGCAATGTTTCTGCTCGCCACTGCGGGGTGAAACATTGTGCAGCTAAGCTCACTTAGGATGTACAAGTGTCAGAATTCCTTTGCGGGGCACCATCCAGATATCACATTCGTAGCATGCGGGTCCTTTCCTGCTAAGCTCTGCATTCGCAGCCAGCTTCAAGGTGTTCCTGTTGTGGATAGCCTCTCGTGCAGATGCCGCTGGAGACGGCCTCTGTTTCTATGCTCTTTGACAAGGCTGCTTTGCGGAAGCTCTTACCATAGCCTCTGCCAAGTACAGCCTTCTGCCTCTCTCAAATACTCACTTACCTGTGAGACCTTGTCTTTCCTTTGGAGAGACAGAGAGCCCTATTCCTGAAGGGAAACTGTCCGTGCTCTGTTCTTCTTTTGCACACAGGAAAATGCCTTCACGGCTGGTGTGCGGCCTTTACCCACTCGAGGGAGGGCAGGTTCCCATTTACTTTGGAGGTGGCACTCCTGCAGCGCTGTGGGCCATGACTGTGCTTCAAAGACAATAATCTACCCTTTCCATTGGAAGAAGGCACGCAGGGAATGGGAAATCTCTGTTCTCTGGGAGAGGTGGGTGGTGCTACTGGGCCTGTGTATTTGGTGCCCCCCTGGCCACTAGCAATGTTTCTGCTCGCCACTGCGGGGAGAAACATTGTGCAGCTAAGCTAACTTAGGAAGTACAAGTGTCAGAATTCCTTTGCGGGGCACCATCCAGATATCACATTCGTAGCATGCGGGTCCTTTCTTGCTAAGCTCTGCATTCGCAGCCAGCTTCAAGGTGTTCCTGTTGTGGATAGACTCTCGTGCAGATGCCGCTGGAGACGGCCTCTGCTTCTATGCTCTTTGACAAGGCTGCTTTGAGGAAGCTCTTACCGTAGCCTCTGCCAAGTACAGCCTTCTGCCTCTCTCAAATACTCACATACCTGTGAGACCTTGTCTTTCCTTTAGAGACAGAGAGCCCTTTTCCTGAAGGGAAACTGTCCGTGCTCTTTTGTTCTTTTGCCCACAGGGAAATGCCTTCACGGCTGGTGTGCGGCCTTTACCCACTCGAGGGAGGGCAGGTTCCCATTTACTTTGGAGGTGGCACTCCTGCAGCGCTGTGGGCCATGACTGTGCTTCAAAGAAAGTCATCTACCCTTTCTATTGGAAGAGGGCACGCACGGAATGGGAAATCTCTGTTCTCTGGGAGTGGTTGGTGGTGCTACTGCGCCTGTGTATTTGGTGCCCCCCTGCCCACTAGCAATGTTTCTGCTCGCCACTGCGGGGAGAAACATTGTGCAGCTAAGCTCACTTAGGAAGTACAAGTGTCAGAATTCCTTTGCGGGGCACCATCCAGATATCACATTCGTAGCATGCGGGTCCTTTCCTGCTAAGCTCTGCATTCGCAGCCAGCTTCAAGGTGTTCCTGTTGTGGATAGACTCTCGTGCAGATGCCGCTTGAGACGGCCTCTGCTTCTATGCTCTTTGACAAGGCTGCTTTGCGGAAGCTCTTACCGTAGCCTCTGCCAAGTACAGCCTTCTGCCTCTCTCAAATACTCACTTACCTGTGAGACCTTGTCTTTCCTTTGGAGAGACAGAGATCCCTTTTCCTGAAGGGAAACTGTCCGTGCTCTGTTCTTCTTTTGCACACAGGAAAATGCCTTCACGGCTGGTGTGCGGCCTTTACCCACTCGAGGGAGGGCAGGTTCCCATTTACTTTGGAGGTGGCACTCCTGCAGTGCTGTGGGCCATGACTGTGCTTCAAAGACAGTAATCTACCCTTTCCATTGGAAGAGGGCACGCACGGAATGGGAAATCTCTGTTCTCTGGGAGAGGTTGGTGGTGCTACTGCGCCTGTGTATTTGGTGCCCCCCTGCCCACTAGCAATGTTTCTGCTCGCCACTGCGGGGAGAAACATTGTGCAGCTAAGCTCACTTAGGATGTACAAGTGTCAGAATTCCTTTGCGGGGCACCATCCAGATATCACATTCGTAGCATGCGGGTCCTTTCCTGCTAAGCTCTGCATTTGCAGCCAGCTTCAAGGTGTTCCTGTTGTGGATAGCCTCTCGTGCAGATGCCGCTGGAGACGGCCTCTGCTTCTATGCTCTTTGACAAGGCTGCTTTGCGGAAGCTCTTACCATAGCCTCTGCCAAGTACAGCCTTCTGCCTCTCTCAAATACTCACTTACCTGTGAGACCTTGTCTTTCCTTTGGAGAGACAGAGAGCCCTTTTCCTGAAGGGAAACTGTCCGTGCTCTGTTCTTCCTTTGCACACAGGAAAATGCCTTCACGGCTGGTGTGCGGCCTTTACCCACTCGAGGGAGGGCAGGTTCCCATTTACTTTGGAGGTGGCACTCCTGCAGCGCTGTGGGCCATGACTGTGCTTCAAAGACAATAATCTACCCTTTCCATTGGAAGAAGGCACGCAGGGAATGGGAAATCTCTGTTCTCTGGGAGAGGTGGGTGGTGCTACTGCGCCTGTGTATTTGGTGCCCCCCTGGCCACTAGCAATGTTTCTGCTCGCCACTGCGGGGAGAAACATTGTGCAGCTAAGCTAACTTAGGAAGTACAAGTGTCAGAATTCCTTTGCGGGGCACCATCCAGATATCACATTCGTAGCATGCGGGTCCTTTCCTGCTAAGCTCTGCATTCGCAGCCAGCTTCAAGGTGTTCCTGTTGTGGATAGACTCTCGTGCAGATGCCGCTGGAGACGGCCTCTGCTTCTATGCTCTTTGACAAGGCTGCTTTGAGGAAGCTCTTACCGTAGCCTCTGCCAAGTACAGCCTTCTGCCTCTCTCAAATACTCACTTACCTGTGAGACCTTGTCTTTCCTTTAGAGACAGAGAGCCCTTTTCCTGAAGGGAAACTGTCCGTGCTCTTTTGTTCTTTTGCCCACAGGGAAATGCCTTCACGGCTGGTGTGCGGCCTTTACCCACTCGAGGGAGGGCAGGTTCCCATTTACTTTGGAGGTGGCACTCCTGCAGCGCTGTGGGCCATGACTGTGCTTCAAAGAAAGTCATCTACCCTTTCTATTGGAAGAGGGCACGCACGGAATGGGAAATCTCTGTTCTCTGGGAGAGGTTGGTGGTGCTACTGCGCCTGTGTATTTGGTGCCCCCCTGCCCACTAGCAATGTTTCTGCTCGCCACTGCGGGGAGAAACATTGTGCAGCTAAGCTCACTTAGGATGTACAAGTGCCAGAATTCCTTTGTGGGGCACCATTCAGATATCACATTCGTAGCATGCGGGTCCTTTCCTGCTAAGCTCTGCATTCGCAGCCAGCTTCAAGGTGTTCCTGTTGTGGATAGACTCTCGTGCAGATGCCGCTGGAGACGGCCTCTGCTTCTATGCTCTTTGACAAGGCTGCTTTGCGGAAGCTCTTACCGTAGCCTCTGCCAAGTACAGCCTTCTGCCTCTCTCAAATACTCACTTACCTGTGAGACCTTGTCTTTCCTTTGGAGAGACAGAGAGCCCTTTTCCTGAAGGGAAACTGTCCGTGCTCTGTTCTTCTTTTGCACACAGGAAAATGCCTTCACGGCTGGTGTGCGGCCTTTACCCACTCGAGGTAGGGCAGGTTCCCATTTACTTTGGAGGTGGCACTCCTGCAGCGCTGTGGGCCATGACTGTGCTTCAAAGACAGTAATCTACCCTTTCCATTGGAAGAGGGCACGCACGGAATGGGAAATCTCTGTTCTCTGGGAGAGGTTGGTGGTGCTACTGCGCCTGTGTATTTGGTGCCCCCCTGCCCACTAGCAATGTTTCTGCTCGCCACTGCGGGGAGAAACATTGTGCAGCTAAGCTCACTTAGGATGTACAAGTGTCAGAATTCCTTTGCGGGGCACCATCCAGATATCACATTCGTAGCATGCGGGTCCTTTCCTGCTAAGCTCTGCATTCGCAGCCAGCTTCAAGGTGTTCCTGTTGTGGATAGACTCTCGTGCAGATGCCGCTGGAGACGGCCTCTGCTTCTATGCTCTTTGACAAGGCTGCTTTGCGGAAGCTCTTACTATAGCCTCTGCCAAGTACAGCCTTCTGCATCTCTCAAATACTCACTTACCTGTGAGACCTTGTCTTTCCTTTGGAGAGACAGAGAGCCCTTTTCCTGAAGGGAAACTGTCCGTGCTCTGTTCTTCCTTTGCATACAGGAAAATGCCTTCACGGCTGGTGTGCGGCCTTTACCCACTCGAGGGAGGGCAGGTTCCCATTTACTTTGGAGGTGGCACTCCTGCAGCGCTGTGGGCCATGACTGTGCTTCAAAGACAATAATCTACCCTTTCCATTGGAAGAAGGCACGCAGGGAATGGGAAATCTCTGTTCTCTGGGAGAGGTGGGTGGTGCTACTGGGCCTGTGTATTTGGTGCCCCCCTGGCCACTAGCAATGTTTCTGCTCGCCACTGCGGGGAGAAACATTGTGCAGCTAAGCTAACTTAGGAAGTACAAGTGTCAGAATTCCTTTGCGGGGCACCATCCAGATATCACATTCGTAGCATGCGGGTCCTTTCCTGCTAAGCTCTGCATTCGCAGCCAGCTTCAAGGTGTTCCTGTTGTGGATAGACTCTCGTGCAGATGCCGCTGGAGACGGCCTCTGCTTCTATGCTCTTTGACAAGGCTGCTTTGAGGAAGCTCTTACCGTAGCCTCTGCCAAGTACAGCCTTCTGCCTCTCTCAAATACTCACTTACCTGTGAGACCTTGTCTTTCCTTTAGAGACAGAGAGCCCTTTTCCTGAAGGGAAACTGTCCGTGCTCTGTTCTTCTTTTGCACACAGGGAAATGCCTTCACGGCTGGTGTGCGGCCTTTACCCACTCGAGGGAGGGCAGGTTCCCATTTACTTTGGAGGTGGCACTCCTGCAGCGCTGTGGGCCATGACTGTGCTTCAAAGACAGTAATCTACCCTTTCCATTGGAAGAGGGCACGCACGGAATGGGAAATCTCTGTTCTCTGGGAGAGGTTGGTGGTGCTACTGCGCCTGTGTATTTGGTGCCCCCCTGCCCACTAGCAATGTTTCTGCTCGCCACTGCGGGGAGAAACATTGTGCAGCTAAGCTCACTTAGGATGTACAAGTGTCAGAATTCCTTTGCGGGGCACCATCCAGATATCACATTAGTAGTATGCGGGTCATTTCCTGCTAAGCTCTGCATTCGCAGCCAGCTTCAAGGTGTTCCTGTTGTGGATAGACTCTTGTGCAGATGCCGCTGGAGACGGCCTCTGCTTCTATGCTCTTTGACAAGGCTGCTTTGAGGAAGCTCTTACCGTAGCCTCTGCCAAGTACAGCCTTCTGCCTCTCTCAAATACTCACTTACCTGTGAGACCTTGTCTTTCCTTTGGAGAGACAGAGAGCCCTTTACCTGAAGGGAAACTGTCCGTGCTCTGTTCTTCTTTGGCACACAGGGAAATGCCTTCACGGCTGGTGTGCGGCCTTTACCCACTCGAGGGAGGGCAGGTTCCCATTTACTTTGGAGGTGGCACTCCTGCAGCGCTGTGGGCCATGACTGTGCTTCAAAGACAGTAATCTACCCTTTCCATTGGAAGAGGGCACGCACGGAATGGGAAATCTCTGTTCTCTGGGAGAGGTTGGTGGTGCTACTGCGCCTGTGTATTTGGTGCCCCCCTGCCCACTAGCAATGTTTCTGCTCGCCACTGCGGGGAGAAACATTGTGCAGCTAAGCTCACTTAGTATGTACAAGTGTCAGAATTCCTTTGCGGGGCACCATCCAGATATCACATTCGTAGCATGCGGGTCCTTTCCTGCTAAGCTCTGCATTCGCAGCCAGCTTCAAGGTGTTCCTGTTGTGGATAGCCTCTCGTGCAGATGCCGCTGGAGACGGCCTCTGCTTCTATGCTCTTTGACAAGGCTGCTTTGCGGAAGCTCTTACCATAGCCTCTGCCAAGTACAGCCTTCTGCCTCTCTCAAATACTCACTTACCTGTGAGACCTTGTCTTTCCTTTGGAGAGACAGAGAGCCCTTTTCCTGAAGGGAAACTGTCCGTGCTCTGTTCTTCTTTTGCACACAGGAAAATGCCTTCACGGCTGGTGTGCGGCCTTTACCCACTCGAGGGAGGGCAGGTTCCCATTTACTTTGGAGGTGGCACTCCTGCAGCGCTGTGGGCCATGACTGTGCTTCAAAGAAAGTCATCTACCCTTTCTATTGGAAGAGGGCACGCACGGAATGGGAAATCTCTGTTCTCTGGGAGAGGTTGGTGGTGCTACTGCGCCTGTGTATTTGGTGCCCCCCTGCCCACTAGCAATGTTTCTGCTCGCCACTGCGGGGAGAAACATTGTGCAGCTAAGCTCACTTAGGAAGTACAAGTGTCAGAATTCCTTTGCGGGGCACCATCCAGATATCACATTCGTAGCATGCGGGTCCTTTCCTGCTAAGCTCTGCATTCGCAGCCAGCTTCAAGGTGTTCCTGTTGTGGATAGACTCTCGTGCAGATGCCGCTGGAGACGGCCTCTGCTTCTATGCTCTTTGACAAGGCTGCTTTGCGGAAGCTCTTACCGTAGCCTCTGCCAAGTACAGCCTTCTGCCTCTCTCAAATACTCACTTACCTGTGAGACCTTGTCTTTCCTTTGGAGAGACAGAGAGCCCTTTTCCTGAAGGGAAACTGTCCGTGCTCTGTTCTTCTTTTGCACACAGGAAAATGCCTTCACGGCTGGTGTGCGGCCTTTACCCACTCGAGGTAGGGCAGGTTCCCATTTACTTTGGAGGTGGCACTCCTGCAGTGCTGTGGGCCATGACTGTGCTTCAAAGACAGTAATCTACCCTTTCCATTGGAAGAGGGCACGCACGGAATGGGAAATCTCTGTTCTCTGGGAGAGGTTGGTGGTGCTACTGCGCCTGTGTATTTGGTGCCCCCCTGCCCACTAGCAATGTTTCTGCTCGCCACTGCGGGGAGAAACATTGTGCAGCTAAGCTCACTTAGGATGTACAAGTGTCAGAATTCCTTTGCGGGGCACCATCCAGATATCACATTCGTAGCATGTGGGTCCTTTCCTCTTAAGCTCTGCATTCGCAGCCAGCTTCAAGGTGTTCCTGTTGTCGATAGCCTCTCGTGCAGATGCCGCTGGAGACAGCCTCTGTTTCTATGCTCTTTGACAAGGCTGCTTTGCGGAAGCTCTTACCATAGCCTCTGCCAAGTACAGCCTTCTGCCTCTCTCAAATACTCACTTACCTGTGAGACCTTGTCTTTCCTTTGGAGAGACAGAGAGCCCTTTTCCTGAAGGGAAACTGTCCGTGCTCTGTTCTTCTTTTGCACACAGGGAAATGCCTTCACGGCTGGTGTGCGGCCTTTACCCACTCGAGGGAGGGCAGGTTCCTATTTACTTTGGTGGTGGCACTCCTGCAGCGCTCTGGGCCATGACTGTGCTTCAAAGACAGTAATCTACCCTTTCCATTGGAAGAGGGCAGGCACGGAATGGGAAATCTCTATTCTCTGGGAGAGGTTGGTGGTGCTACTGCGCCTGTGTATTTGGTGCCCCCCTGCCCACTAGCAATGTTTCTGCTCGCCACTGCGGGGAGAAACATTGTGCAGCTAAGCTCACTTAGTATGTACAAGTGCCAGAATTCCTTTGTGGGGCACCATTCAGATATCACATTCGTAGCATGCGGGTCCTTTCCTGCTAAGCTCTGCATTCGCAGCCAGCTTCAAGGTGTTCCTGTTGTGGATAGACTCTCGTGCAGATGCCGCTGGAGACGGCCTCTGCTTCTATGCTCTTTGACAAGGCTGCTTTGCGGAAGCTCTTACCGTAGCCTCTGCCAAGTACAGCCTTCTGCCTCTCTCAAATACTCACTTACCTGTGAGACCTTGTCTATCCTTTGGAGAGACAGAGAGCCCTTTTCCTGAAGGGAAACTGTCCGTGCTCTGTTCTTCTTTTGCACACAGGAAAATGCCTTCACGGCTGGTGTGCGGACTTTACCCACTCGAGGGAGGGCAGGTTCCCATTTACTTTGGAGGTGGCACTCCTGCAGTGCTGTGGGCCATGACTGTGCTTCAAAGACAGTAATCTACCCTTTCCATTGGAAGAGGGCACGCACGGAATGGGAAATCTCTGTTCTCTGGGAGAGGTTGGTGGTTCTACTGCGCCTGTGTATTTGGTGCCTCCCTGCCCACTAGCAATGTTTCTGCTCGGCACTGCGGGGAGAAACATTGTGCAGCTAAACTCACTTAGGATGTACAAGTGTCAGAATTCCTTTGCGGGGCACCATCCAGATATCACATTCGTAGCATGCGGGTCATTTCCTGCTAAGCTCTGCTTTCGCAGCCAGCTTCAAGGTGTTCCTGTTGTGGATAGACTCTCGTGCAGATGCCGCTGGAGACGGACTCTGGTTGTATGCTCTTTGACAAGGCTGCTTTGAGGAAGCTCTTACCGTAGCCTCTGCCAAGTACAGCCTTCTGCCTCTCTCAAATACTCACTTACCTGTGAGACCTTGTCTTTCCTTTGGAGAGACAGAGAGCCCTTTTCCTGAAGGGAAACTGTCCGTGCTCTGTTCTTCTTTTGCACACAGGGAAATGCCTTCACGGCTGGTGTGCGGCCTTTACCCACTCGAGGGAGGGCAGGTTCCCATTTACTTTGGTGGTGGCACTCCTGCAGCGCTCTGGGCCATGACTGTGCTTCAAAGACAGTAATCTACCCTTTCCATTGGAAGAGGGCAGGCACGGAATGGGAAATCTCTATTCTCTGGGAGAGGTTGGTGGTGCTACTGCGCCTGTGTATTTGGTGCCCCCCTGCCCACTAGCAATGTTTCTGCTCGCCACTGCGGGGAGAAACATTGTGCAGCTAAGCTCACTTAGGATGTACAAGTGCCAGAATTCCTTTGTGGGGCACCATTCAGATATCACATTCGTAGCATGCGGGTCCTTTCCTGCTAAGCTCTGCATTCGCAGCCAGCTTCAAGGTGTTCCTGTTGTGGATAGCCTCTCGTGCAGATGCCGCTGGAGACGGCCTCTGCTTCTATGCTCTTTGACAAGGCTGCTTTGCGGAAGCTCTTACTATAGCCTCTGCCAAGTACAGCCTTCTGCATCTCTCAAATACTCACTTACCTGTGAGACCTTGTCTTTCCTTTGGAGAGACAGAGAGCCCTTTTCCTGAAGGGAAACTGTCCGTGCTCTGTTCTTCCTTTGCACACAGGAAAATGCCTTCACGGCTGGTGTGCGGCCTTTACCCACTCGAGGGAGGGCAGGTTCCCATTTACTTTGGAGGTGGCACTCCTGCAGCGCTGTGGGCCATGACTGTGCTTCAAAGACAATAATCTACCCTTTCCATTGGAAGAAGGCACGCAGGGAATGGGAAATCTCTGTTCTCTGGGAGAAGTGGGTGGTGCTACTGGGCCTGTGTATTTGGTGCCCCCCTGGCCACTAGCAATGTTTCTGATCGCCACTGCGGGGAGAAACATTGTGCAGCTAAGCTAACTTAGGAAGTACAAGTGTCAGAATTCCTTTGCGGGGCACCATCCAGATATCACATTCGTAGCATGCGGGTCCTTTCCTGCTAAGCTCTGCATTCGCAGCCAGCTTCAAGGTGTTCCTGTTGTGGATAGACTCTCGTGCAGATGCCGCTGGAGACGGCCTCTGCTTCTATGCTCTTTGACAAGGCTGCTTTGCGGAAGCTCTTACCGTAGCCTCTGCCAAGTACAGCCTTCTGCCTCTCTCAAATACTCACTTACCTGTGAGACCTTGTCTTTCCTTTGGAGAGACAGAGAGCCCTTTTCCTGAAGGGAAACTGTCCGTGCTCTGTTCTTCTTTTGCACACAACAAAATGCCTTCACGGCTGGTGTGCGGCCTTTACCCACTCGAGGGAGGGCAGGTTCCCATTTACTTTGGAGGTGGCACTCCTGCAGTGCTGTGGGCCATGACTGTGCTTCAAAGACAGTAATCTACCCTTTCCATTGGAAGAGGGCACGCACGGAATGGGAAATCTCTGTTCTCTGGGAGAGGTTGGTGGTGCTACTGCGCCTGTGTATTTGGTGCCCCCCTGCCCACTAGCAATGTTTCTGCTCGCCACTGCGGGGAGAAACATTGTGCAGCTAAGCTCACTTAGGATGTACAAGTGTCAGAATTCCTTTGCGGGGCACCATCCAGATATCACATTCGTAGCATGCGGGTCCTTTCCTGCTAAGCTCTGCATTCGCAGCCAGCTTCAAGGTGTTCCTGTTGTGGATAGCCTCTCGTGCAGATGCCGCTGGAGACGGCCTCTGTTTCTATGCTCTTTGACAAGGCTGCTTTGCGGAAGCTCTTACCATAGCCTCTGCCAAGTACAGCCTTCTGCCTCTCTCAAATACTCACTTACCTGTGAGACCTTGTCTTTCCTTTGGAGAGACAGAGAGCCCTTTTCCTGAAGGGAAACTGTCCGTGCTCTGTTCTTCTTTTGCACACAGGGAAATGCCTTCACGGCTGGTGTGCGGCCTTTACCCACTCGAGGGAGGGCAGGTTCCCATTTACTTTGGTGGTGGCACTCCTGCAGCGCTCTGGGCCATGACTGTGCTTCAAAGACAGTAATCTACCCTTTCCATTGGAAGAGGGCAGGCACGGAATGGGAAATCTCTATTCTCTGGGAGAGGTTGGTGGTGCTACTGCGCCTGTGTATTTGGTGCCCCCCTGCCCACTAGCAATGTTTCTGCTCGCCACTGCGGGGAGAAACATTGTGCAGCTAAGCTCACTTAGGATGTACAAGTGCCAGAATTCCTTTGTGGGGCACCATTCAGATATCACATTCGTAGCATGCGGGTCCTTTCCTGCTAAGCTGTGCATTCGCAGCCAGCTTCAAGGTGTTCCTGTTGTGGATAGACTCTCGTGCAGATGCCGCTGGAGACGGCCTCTGCTTCTATGCTCTTTGACAAGGCTGCTTTGCGGAAGTTCTTACCGTAGCCTCTGCCAAGTACAGCCTTCTGCCTCTCTCAAATACTCACTTACCTGTGAGACCTTGTCTTTCCTTTGGAGAGACAGAGAGCCCTTTTCCTGAAGGGAAACTGTCCGTGCTCTGTTCTTCTTTTGCACACAGGAAAATGCCTTCACGGCTGGTGTGCGGCCTTTACCCACTCGAGGGAGGGCAGGTTCCCATTTACTTTGGAGGTGGCACTCCTGCAGTGCTGTGGGCCATGACTGTGCTTCAAAGACAGTAATTTACCCTTTCCATTGGAAGAGGGCACGCACGGAATGGGAAATCTCTGTTCTCTGGGAGAGTTTGGTGGTGCTACTGCGCCTGTGTATTTGGTGCCCCCCTGCCCACTAGCAATGTTTCTGCTCGCCACTGCGGGGAGAAACATTGTGCAGCTAAGCTCACTTAGGATGTACAAGTGCCAGAATTCCTTTGTGGGGCACCATTCAGATATCACATTCGTAGCATGCGGGTCCTTGTCTGCTAAGCTCTGCATTCGCAGCCAGCTTCAAGGTGTTCCTGTTGTGGATAGACTCTCGTGCAGATGCCGCTGGAGACGGCCTCTGCTTCTATGCTCTTTGACAAGGCTGCTTTGCGGAAGCTCTTACCGTAGCCTCTGCCAAGTACAGCCTTCTGCCTCTCTCAAATACTCACTTACCTGTGAGACCTTGTCTTTCCTTTGGAGAGACAGAGAGCCCTTTTCCTGAAGGGAAACTGTCCGTGCTCTGTTCTTCTTTTGCACACAGGAAAATGCCTTCACGGCTGGTGTGCGGCCTTTACCCACTCGAGGTAGGGCAGGTTCCCATTTACTTTGGAGGTGGCACTCCTGCAGTGCTGTGGGCCATGACTGTGCTTCAAAGACAGTAATCTACCCTTTCCATTGGAAGAGGGCACGCACGGAATGGGAAATCTCTGTTCTCTGGGAGAGGTTGGTGGTGCTACTGCGCCTGTGTATTTGGTGCCCCCCTGCCCACTAGCAATGTTTCTGCTCGCCACTGCGGGGAGAAACATTGTGCAGCTAAGCTCACTTAGGATGTACAAGTGTCAGAATTCCTTTGCGGGGCACCATCCAGATATCACATTCGTAGCATGCGGGTCCTTTCCTGCTAAGCTCTGCATTCGCAGCCAGCTTCAAGGTGTTCCTGTTGTGGATAGCCTCTCGTGCAGATGCCGCTGGAGACGGCCTCTGCTTCTATGCTCTTTGACAAGGCTGCTCTGCGGAAGCTCTTACTATAGCCTCTGCCAAGTACAGCCTTCTGCATCTCTCAAATACTCACTTACCTGTGAGAGCTTGTCTTTCCTTTGGAGAGACAGAGAGCCCTTTTCCTGAAGGGAAACTGTCCGTGCTCTGTTCTTCCTTTGCACACAGGAAAATGCCTTCACGGCTGGTGTGCGGCCTTTACCCACTCGAGGGAGGGCAGGTTCCCATTTACTTTGGAGGTGGCACTCCTGCAGCGCTGTGGGCCATGACTGTGCTTCAAAGACAATAATCTACCCTTTCCATTGGAAGAAGGCACGCAGGGAATGGGAAATCTCTGTTCTCTGGGAGAGGTGGGTGGTGCTACTGGGCCTGTGTATTTGGTGCCCCCCTGGCCACTAGCAATGTTTCTGCTCGCCACTGCGGGGAGAAACATTGTGCAGCTAAGCTAACTTAGGAAGTACAAGTGTCAGAATTCCTTTGCGGGGCACCATCCAGATATCACATTCGTAGCATGCGGGTCCTTTCCTGCTAAGCTCTGCATTCGCAGCCAGCTTCAAGGTGTTCCTGTTGTGGATAGACTCTCGTGCAGATGCCGCTGGAGACGGACTCTGCTTCTATGCTCTTTGACAAGGCTGCTTTGCGGAAGCTCTTACCGTAACCTCTGCCAAGTACAGCCTTCTGCCTCTCTCAAATACTCACTTACCTGTGAGACCTTGTCTTTCCTTTGGAGAGACAGAGAGCCCTTTTCCTGAAGGGAAACTGTCCGTGCTCTGTTCTTCTTTTGCACACAGGAAAATGCCTTCACGGCTGGTGTGCGGCCTTTACCCACTCGAGGGAGGCCAGGTTCCCATTTACTTTGGAGGTGGCACTCCTGCAGTGCTGTGGGCCATGACTGTGCTTCAAAGACAGTAATCTACCCTTTCCATTGGAAGAGGGCACGCACGGAATGGGAAATCTCTGTTCTCTGGGAGAGGTTGGTGGTGCTACTGCGCCTGTGTATTTGGTGCCCCCCTGCCCACTAGCAATGTTTCTGCTCGCCACTGCGGGGAGAAACATTGTGCAGCTAAGCTCACTTAGGATGTACAAGTGTCAGAATTCCTTTGCGGGGCACCATCCAGATATCACATTCGTAGCATGCGGGTCCTTTCCTGCTAAGCTCTGCATTCGCAGCCAGCTTCAAGGTGTTCCTGTTGTGGATAGCCTCTCGTGCAGATGCCGCTGGAGACGGCCTCTGCTTCTATGCTCTTTGACAAGGCTGCTTTGCGGAAGCTCTTACCATAGCCTCTGCCAAGTACAGCCTTCTGCATCTCTCAAATACTCACTTACCTGTGAGACCTTGTCTTTCCTTTGGAGAGACAGAGAGCCCTTTTCCTGAAGGGAAACTGTCCGTGCTCTGTTCTTCCTTTGCACACAGGAAAATGCCTTCACGGCTGGTGTGCGGCCTTTACCCACTCGAGGGAGGGCAGGTTCCCATTTACTTTGGAGGTGGCACTCCTGCAGCACTGTGGGCCATGACTGTGCTTCAAAGACAATAATCTACCCTTTCCATTGGAAGAAGGCACGCAGGGAATGGGAAATCTCTGTTCTCTGGGAGAGGTGGGTGGTGCTACTGGGCCTGTGTATTTGGTGCCCCCCTGGCCACTAGCAATGTTTCTGCTCGCCACTGCGGGGAGAAACATTGTGCAGCTAAGCTAACTTAGGAAGTACAAGTGTCAGAATTCCTTTGCGGGGCACCATCCAGATATCACATTCGTAGCATGCGGGTCCTTTCCTGCTAAGCTCTGCATTCGCAGCCAGCTTCAAGGTGTTCCTGTTGTGGATAGACTCTCGTGCAGATGCCGCTGGAGACGGCCTCTGCTTCTATGCTCTTTGACAAGGCTGCTTTGAGGAAGCTCTTACCGTAGCCTCTGCCAAGTACAGCCTTCTGCCTCTCTCAAATACTCACTTACCTGTGAGACCTTGTCTTTGCTTTAGAGACAGAGAGCCCTTTTCCTGAAGGGAAACTGTCCGTGCTCTTTTGTTCTTTTGCCCACAGGGAAATGCCTTCGCGGCTGGTGTGCGGCCTTTACCCACTCGAGGGAGGGCAGGTTCCCATTTACTTTGGAGGTGGCACTCCTGCAGCGCTGTGGGCCATGACTGTGCTTCAAAGAAAGTCATCTACCCTTTCTATTGGAAGAGGGCACGCACGGAATGGGAAATCTCTGTTCTCTGGGAGAGGTTGGTGGTGCTACTGCGCCTGTGTATTTGGTGCCCCCCTGCCCACTAGCAATGTTTCTGCTCGCCACTGCGGGGAGAAACATTGTGCAGCTAAGCTCACTTAGGATGTACAAGTGCCAGAATTCCTTTGTGGGGCACCATTCAGATATCACATTCGTAGCATGCGGGTCCTTTCCTGCTAAGCTCTGCATTCGCAGCCAGCTTCAAGGTGTTCCTGTTGTGGATAGCCTCTCGTGCAGATGCCGCTGGAGACGGCCTCTGCTTCTATGCTTTTTGACAAGGCTGCTTTGCGGAAGCTCTTACTATAGCCTCTGCCAAGTACAGCCTTCTGCATCTCTCAAATACTCACTTACCTGTGAGACCTTGTCTTTCCTTTGGAGAGACAGAGAGCCCTTTTCCTGAAGGGAAACTGTCCGTGCTCTGTTCTTCCTTTGCACACAGGAAAATGCCTTCACGGCTGGTGTGCGGCCTTTACCCACTCGAGGGAGGGCAGGTTCCCATTTACTTTGGAGGTGGCACTCCTGCAGCGCTGTGGGCCATGACTGTGCTTCAAAGACAATAATCTACCCTTTCCATTGGAAGAAGGCACGCAGGGAATGGGAAATCTCTGTTCTCTGGGAGAGGTGGGTGGTGCTACTGCGCCTGTGTATTTGGTGCCCCCCTGGCCACTAGCAATGTTTCTGCTCGCCACTGCGGGGAGAAACATTGTGCAGCTAAGCTAACTTAGGAAGTACAAGTGTCAGAATTCCTTTGCGGGGCACCATCCAGATATCACATTCGTAGCATGCGGGTCCTTTCCTGCTAAGCTCTGCATTCGCAGCCAGCTTCAAGGTGTTCCTGTTGTGGATAGACTCTCGTGCAGATGCCGCTGGAGACGGCCTCTGCTTCTATGCTCTTTGACAAGGCTGCTTTGAGGAAGCTCTTACCGTAGCCTCTGCCAAGTACAGCCTTCTGCCTCTCTCAAAATCTCACTTACCTGTGAGACCTTGTCTTTCCTTTAGAGACAGAGAGCCCTTTTCCTGAAGGGAAACTGTCCGTGCTCTTTTGTTCTTTTGCCCACAGGGAAATGCCTTCACGGCTGGTGTGCGGCCTTTACCCACTCGACTGAGGGCAGGTTCCCATTTACTTTGGAGGTGGCACTCCTGCAGCGCTGTGGGCCATGACTGTGCTTCAAAGAAAGTCATCTACCCTTTCTATTGGAAGAGGGCACGCACGGAATGGGAAATCTCTGTTCTCTGGGAGAGGTTGGTGGTGCTACTGCGCCTGTGTATTTGGTGCCTCCCTGCCCACTAGCAATGTTTCTGCTCGGCACTGCGGGGAGAAACATTGTGCAGCTAAACTCACTTAGGATGTACAAGTGTCAGAATTCCTTTGCGGGGCACCATCCAGATATCACATTCGTAGCATGCGGGTCATTTCCTGCTAAGCTCTGCTTTCGCAGCCAGCTTCAAGGTGTTCCTGTTGTGGATAGACTCTCGTGCAGATGCCGCTGGAGACGGACTCTGCTTTTATGCTCTTTGACAAGGCTGCTTTGAGGAAGCTCTTACCGTAGCCTCTGCCAAGTACAGCCTTCTGCCTCTCTCAAATACTCACTTACCTGTGAGACCTTGTCTTTCCTTTGGAGAGACAGAGAGCCCTTTTCCTGAAGGGAAACTGTCCGTGCTCTGTTCTTCTTTTGCACACAGGGAAATGCCTTCACGGCTGGTGTGCGGCCTTTACCCACTCGAGGGAGGGCAGGTTCCCATTTACTTTGGTGGTGGCACTCCTGCAGCGCTCTGGGCCATGACTGTGCTTCAAAGACAGTAATCTACCCTTTCCATTGGAAGAGGGCAGGCACGGAATGGGAAATCTCTATTCTCTGGGAGAGGTTGGTGGTGCTACTGCGCCTGTGTATTTGGTGCCCCCCTGCCCACTAGCAATGTTTCTGCTCGCCACTGCGGGGAGAAACATTGTGCAGCTAAGCTCACTTAGGATGTACAAGTGCCAGAATTCCTTTGTGGGGCACCATTCAGATATCACATTCGTAGCATGCGGGTCCTTTCCTGCTAAGCTCTGCATTCGCAGCCAGCTTCAAGGTGTTCCTGTTGTGGATAGACTCTCGTGCAGATGCCGCTGGAGACGGCCTCTGCTTCTATGCTCTTTGACAAGGCTGCTTTGCGGAAGCTCTTACCGTAGCCTCTGCCAAGTACAGCCTTCTGCCTCTCTCAAATACTCACTTACCTGTGAGACCTTGTCTTTCCTTTGGAGAGACAGAGAGCCCTTTTCCTGAAGGGAAACTGTCCATGCTCTGTTCTTCTTTTGCACACAGGAAAATGCCTTCACGGCTGGTGTGCGGCCTTTACCCACTCGAGGGAGGGCAGGTTCCCATTTACTTTGGAGGTGGCACTCCTGCATTGCTGTTGGCCATGACTGTGCTTAAAAGACAGTAATCTACCCTTTCCATTGGAAGAGGGCACGCACGGAATGGGAAATCTCTGTTCTCTGGGAGAGGTTGGTGGTGCTACTGCGCCTGTGTATTTGGTGCCCCCCTGCCCACTAGCAATGTTTCTGCTCGCCACTGCGGGGAGAAACATTGTGCAGCTAAGCTCACTTAGGATGTACAAGTGTCAGAATTCCTTTGCGGGGCACCATCCAGATATCACATTCGTAGCATGCGGGTCCTTTCCTGCTAAGCTCTGCATTCGCAGCCAGCTTCAAGGTGTTCCTGTTGTGGATAGCCTCTCGTGCAGATGCCGCTGGAGACGGCCTCTGCTTCTATGCTCTTTGACAAGGCTGCTTTGCGGAAGCTCTTACTATAGCCTCTGCCAAGTACAGCCTTCTGCATCTCTCAAATACTCACTTACCTGTGAGACCTTGTCTTTCCTTTGGAGAGACAGAGAGCCCTTTTCCTGAAGGGAAACTGTCCGTGCTCTGTTCTTCCTTTGCACACAGGAAAATGCCTTCACGGCTGGTGTGCGGCCTTTACCCACTCGAGGGAGGGCAGGTTCCCATTTACTTTGGAGGTGGCACTCCTGCAGCGCTGTGGGCCATGACTGTGCTTCAAAGACAATAATCTACCCTTTCCATTGGAAGAAGGCACGCAGGGAATGGGAAATCTCTGTTCTCTGGGAGAAGTGGGTGGTGCTACTGGGCCTGTGTATTTGGTGCCCCCCTGGCCACTAGCAATGTTTCTGATCGCCACTGCGGGGAGAAACATTGTGCAGCTAAGCTAACTTAGGAAGTACAAGTGTCAGAATTCCTTTGCGGGGCACCATCCAGATATCACATTCGTAGCATGCGGGTCCTTTCCTGCTAAGCTCTGCATTCGCAGCCAGCTTCAAGGTGTTCCTGTTGTGGATAGACTCTCGTGCAGATGCCGCTGGAGACGGCCTCTGCTTCTATGCTCTTTGACAAGGCTGCTTTGCGGAAGCTCTTACCGTAGCCTCTGCCAAGTACAGCCTTCTGCCTCTCTCAAATACTCACTTACCTGTGAGACCTTGTCTTTCCTTTGGAGAGACAGAGAGCCCTTTTCCTGAAGGGAAACTGTCCGTGCTCTGTTCTTCTTTTGCACACAAGAAAATGCCTTCACGGCTGGTGTGCGGCCTTTACCCACTCGAGGGAGGGCAGGTTCCCATTTACTTTGGAGGTGGCACTCCTGCAGTGCTGTGGGCCATGACTGTGCTTCAAAGACAGTAATCTACCCTTTCCATTGGAAGAGGGCACGCACGGAATGGGAAATCTCTGTTCTCTGGGAGAGGTTGGTGGTGCTACTGCGCCTGTGTATTTGGTGCCCCCCTGCCCACTAGCAATGTTTCTGCTCGCCACTGCGGGGAGAAACATTGTGCAGCTAAGCTCACTTAGGATGTACAAGTGTCAGAATTCCTTTGCGGGGCACCATCCAGATATCACATTCGTAGCATGCGGGTCCTTTCCTGCTAAGCTCTGCATTCGCAGCCAGCTTCAAGGTGTTCCTGTTGTGGATAGCCTCTCGTGCAGATGCCGCTGGAGACGGCCTCTGTTTCTATGCTCTTTGACAAGGCTGCTTTGCGGAAGCTCTTACCATAGCCTCTGCCAAGTACAGCCTTCTGCCTCTCTCAAATACTCACTTACCTGTGAGACCTTGTCTTTCCTTTGGAGAGACAGAGAGCCCTTTTCCTGAAGGGAAACTGTCCGTGCTCTGTTCTTCTTTTGCACACAGGGAAATGCCTTCACGGCTGGTGTGCGGCCTTTACCCACTCGAGGGAGGGCAGGTTCCCATTTACTTTGGTGGTGGCACTCCTGCAGCGCTCTGGGCCATGACTGTGCTTCAAAGACAGTAATCTACCCTTTCCATTGGAAGAGGGCAGGCACGGAATGGGAAATCTCTATTCTCTGGGAGAGGTTGGTGGTGCTACTGCGCCTGTGTATTTGGTGCCCCCCTGCCCACTAGCAATGTTTCTGCTCGCCACTGCGGGGAGAAACATTGTGCAGCTAAGCTCACTTAGGATGTACAAGTGCCAGAATTCCTTTGTGGGGCACCATTCAGATATCACATTCGTAGCATGCGGGTCCTTTCCTGCTAAGCTGTGCATTCGCAGCCAGCTTCAAGGTGTTCCTGTTGTGGATAGACTCTCGTGCAGATGCCGCTGGAGACGGCCTCTGCTTCTATGCTCTTTGACAAGGCTGCTTTGCGGAAGTTCTTACCGTAGCCTCTGCCAAGTACAGCCTTCTGCCTCTCTCAAATACTCACTTACCTGTGAGACCTTGTCTTTCCTTTGGAGAGACAGAGAGCCCTTTTCCTGAAGGGAAACTGTCCGTGCTCTGTTCTTCTTTTGCACACAGGAAAATGCCTTCACGGCTGGTGTGCGGCCTTTACCCACTCGAGGGAGGGCAGGTTCCCATTTACTTTGGAGGTGGCACTCCTGCAGTGCTGTGGGCCATGACTGTGCTTCAAAGACAGTAATTTACCCTTTCCATTGGAAGAGGGCACGCACGGAATGGGAAATCTCTGTTCTCTGGGAGAGTTTGGTGGTGCTACTGCGCCTGTGTATTTGGTGCCCCCCTGCCCACTAGCAATGTTTCTGCTCGCCACTGCGGGGAGAAACATTGTGCAGCTAAGCTCACTTAGGATGTACAAGTGCCAGAATTCCTTTGTGGGGCACCATTCAGATATCACATTCGTAGCATGCGGGTCCTTGTCTGCTAAGCTCTGCATTCGCAGCCAGCTTCAAGGTGTTCCTGTTGTGGATAGACTCTCGTGCAGATGCCGCTGGAGACGGCCTCTGCTTCTATGCTCTTTGACAAGGCTGCTTTGCGGAAGCTCTTACCGTAGCCTCTGCCAAGTACAGCCTTCTGCCTCTCTCAAATACTCACTTACCTGTGAGACCTTGTCTTTCCTTTGGAGAGACAGAGAGCCCTTTTCCTGAAGGGAAACTGTCCGTGCTCTGTTCTTCTTTTGCACACAGGAAAATGCCTTCACGGCTGGTGTGCGGCCTTTACCCACTCGAGGTAGGGCAGGTTCCCATTTACTTTGGAGGTGGCACTCCTGCAGTGCTGTGGGCCATGACTGTGCTTCAAAGACAGTAATCTACCCTTTCCATTGGAAGAGGGCACGCACGGAATGGGAAATCTCTGTTCTCTGGGAGAGGTTGGTGGTGCTACTGCGCCTGTGTATTTGGTGCCCCCCTGCCCACTAGCAATGTTTCTGCTCGCCACTGCGGGGAGAAACATTGTGCAGCTAAGCTCACTTAGGATGTACAAGTGTCAGAATTCCTTTGCGGGGCACCATCCAGATATCACATTCGTAGCATGCGGGTCCTTTCCTGCTAAGCTCTGCATTCGCAGCCAGCTTCAAGGTGTTCCTGTTGTGGATAGCCTCTCGTGCAGATGCCGCTGGAGACGGCCTCTGCTTCTATGCTCTTTGACAAGGCTGCTCTGCGGAAGCTCTTACTATAGCCTCTGCCAAGTACAGCCTTCTGCATCTCTCAAATACTCACTTACCTGTGAGACCTTGTCTTTCCTTTGGAGAGACAGAGAGCCCTTTTCCTGAAGGGAAACTGTCCGTGCTCTGTTCTTCCTTTGCACACAGGAAAATGCCTTCACGGCTGGTGTGCGGCCTTTACCCACTCGAGGGAGGGCAGGTTCCCATTTACTTTGGAGGTGGCACTCCTGCAGCGCTGTGGGCCATGACTGTGCTTCAAAGACAATAATCTACCCTTTCCATTGGAAGAAGGCACGCAGGGAATGGGAAATCTCTGTTCTCTGGGAGAGGTGGGTGGTGCTACTGGGCCTGTGTATTTGGTGCCCCCCTGGCCACTAGCAATGTTTCTGCTCGCCACTGCGGGGAGAAACATTGTGCAGCTAAGCTAACTTAGGAAGTACAAGTGTCAGAATTCCTTTGCGGGGCACCATCCAGATATCACATTCGTAGCATGCGGGTCCTTTCCTGCTAAGCTCTGCATTCGCAGCCAGCTTCAAGGTGTTCCTGTTGTGGATAGACTCTCGTGCAGATGCCGCTGGAGACGGCCTCTGCTTCTATGCTCTTTGACAAGGCTGCTTTGCGGAAGCTCTTACCGTAACCTCTGCCAAGTACAGCCTTCTGCCTCTCTCAAATACTCACTTACCTGTGAGACCTTGTCTTTCCTTTGGAGAGACAGAGAGCCCTTTTCCTGAAGGGAAACTGTCCGTGCTCTGTTCTTCTTTTGCACACAGGAAAATGCCTTCACGGCTGGTGTGCGGCCTTTACCCACTCGAGGGAGGCCAGGTTCCCATTTACTTTGGAGGTGGCACTCCTGCAGTGCTGTGGGCCATGACTGTGCTTCAAAGACAGTAATCTACCCTTTCCATTGGAAGAGGGCACGCACGGAATGGGAAATCTCTGTTCTCTGGGAGAGGTTGGTGGTGCTACTGCGCCTGTGTATTTGGTGCCCCCCTGCCCACTAGCAATGTTTCTGCTCGCCACTGCGGGGAGAAACATTGTGCAGCTAAGCTCACTTAGGATGTACAAGTGTCAGAATTCCTTTGCGGGGCACCATCCAGATATCACATTCGTAGCATGCGGGTCCTTTCCTGCTAAGCTCTGCATTCGCAGCCAGCTTCAAGGTGTTCCTGTTGTGGATAGCCTCTCGTGCAGATGCCGCTGGAGACGGCCTCTGCTTCTATGCTCTTTGACAAGGCTGCTTTGCGGAAGCTCTTACCATAGCCTCTGCCAAGTACAGCCTTCTGCATCTCTCAAATACTCACTTACCTGTGAGACCTTGTCTTTCCTTTGGAGAGACAGAGAGCCCTTTTCCTGAAGGGAAACTGTCCGTGCTCTGTTCTTCCTTTGCACACAGGAAAATGCCTTCACGGCTGGTGTGCGGCCTTTACCCACTCGAGGGAGGGCAGGTTCCCATTTACTTTGGAGGTGGCACTCCTGCAGCACTGTGGGCCATGACTGTGCTTCAAAGACAATAATCTACCCTTTCCATTGGAAGAAGGCACGCAGGGAATGGGAAATCTCTGTTCTCTGGGAGAGGTGGGTGGTGCTACTGGGCCTGTGTATTTGGTGCCCCCCTGGCCACTAGCAATGTTTCTGCTCGCCACTGCGGGGAGAAACATTGTGCAGCTAAGCTAACTTAGGAAGTACAAGTGTCAGAATTCCTTTGCGGGGCACCATCCAGATATCACATTCGTAGCATGCGGGTCCTTTCCTGCTAAGCTCTGCATTCGCAGCCAGCTTCAAGGTGTTCCTGTTGTGGATAGACTCTCGTGCAGATGCCGCTGGAGACGGCCTCTGCTTCTATGCTCTTTGACAAGGCTGCTTTGAGGAAGCTCTTACCGTAGCCTCTGCCAAGTACAGCCTTCTGCCTCTCTCAAATACTCACTTACCTGTGAGACCTTGTCTTTGCTTTAGAGACAGAGAGCCCTTTTCCTGAAGGGAAACTGTCCGTGCTCTTTTGTTCTTTTGCCCACAGGGAAATGCCTTCGCGGCTGGTGTGCGGCCTTTACCCACTCGAGGGAGGGCAGGTTCCCATTTACTTTGGAGGTGGCACTCCTGCAGCGCTGTGGGCCATGACTGTGCTTCAAAGAAAGTCATCTACCCTTTCTATTGGAAGAGGGCACGCACGGAATGGGAAATCTCTGTTCTCTGGGAGAGGTTGGTGGTGCTACTGCGCCTGTGTATTTGGTGCCCCCCTGCCCACTAGCAATGTTTCTGCTCGCCACTGCGGGGAGAAACATTGTGCAGCTAAGCTCACTTAGGATGTACAAGTGCCAGAATTCCTTTGTGGGGCACCATTCAGATATCACATTCGTAGCATGCGGGTCCTTTCCTGCTAAGCTCTGCATTCGCAGCCAGCTTCAAGGTGTTCCTGTTGTGGATAGCCTCTCGTGCAGATGCCGCTGGAGACGGCCTCTGCTTCTATGCTTTTTGACAAGGCTGCTTTGCGGAAGCTCTTACTATAGCCTCTGCCAAGTACAGCCTTCTGCATCTCTCAAATACTCACTTACCTGTGAGACCTTGTCTTTCCTTTGGAGAGACAGAGAGCCCTTTTCCTGAAGGGAAACTGTCCGTGCTCTGTTCTTCCTTTGCACACAGGAAAATGCCTTCACGGCTGGTGTGCGGCCTTTACCCACTCGAGGGAGGGCAGGTTCCCATTTACTTTGGAGGTGGCACTCCTGCAGCGCTGTGGGCCATGACTGTGCTTCAAAGACAATAATCTACCCTTTCCATTGGAAGAAGGCACGCAGGGAATGGGAAATCTCTGTTCTCTGGGAGAGGTGGGTGGTGCTACTGCGCCTGTGTATTTGGTGCCCCCCTGGCCACTAGCAATGTTTCTGCTCGCCACTGCGGGGAGAAACATTGTGCAGCTAAGCTAACTTAGGAAGTACAAGTGTCAGAATTCCTTTGCGGGGCACCATCCAGATATCACATTCGTAGCATGCGGGTCCTTTCCTGCTAAGCTCTGCATTCGCAGCCAGCTTCAAGGTGTTCCTGTTGTGGATAGACTCTCGTGCAGATGCCGCTGGAGACGGCCTCTGCTTCTATGCTCTTTGACAAGGCTGCTTTGAGGAAGCTCTTACCGTAGCCTCTGCCAAGTACAGCCTTCTGCCTCTCTCAAAATCTCACTTACCTGTGAGACCTTGTCTTTCCTTTAGAGACAGAGAGCCCTTTTCCTGAAGGGAAACTGTCCGTGCTCTTTTGTTCTTTTGCCCACAGGGAAATGCCTTCACGGCTGGTGTGCGGCCTTTACCCACTCGACTGAGGGCAGGTTCCCATTTACTTTGGAGGTGGCACTCCTGCAGCGCTGTGGGCCATGACTGTGCTTCAAAGAAAGTCATCTACCCTTTCTATTGGAAGAGGGCACGCACGGAATGGGAAATCTCTGTTCTCTGGGAGAGGTTGGTGGTGCTACTGCGCCTGTGTATTTGGTGCCCCCCTGCCCACTAGCAATGTTTCTGCTCGCCACTGCGGGGAGAAACATTGTGCAGCTAAGCTAACTTAGGAAGTACAAGTGTCAGAATTCCTTTGCGGGGCACCATCCAGATATCACATTCGTAGCATGCGGGTCCTTTCCTGCTAAGCTCTGCATTCGCAGCCAGCTTCAAGGTGTTCCTGTTGTGGATAGACTCTCGTGCAGATGCCGCTGGAGACGGCCTCTGCTTCTATGCTCTTTGACAAGGCTGCTTTGCGGAAGCTCTTACCGTAGCCTCTGCCAAGTACAGCCTTCTGCCTCTCTCAAATACTCACTTACCTGTGAGACCTTGTCTTTCCTTTGGAGAGACAGAGAGCCCTTTTCCTGAAGGGAAACTGTCCGTGCTCTGTTCTTCTTTTGCACACAGGAAAATGCCTTCACGGCTGGTGTGCGGCATTTACCCACTCGAGGGAGGGCAGGTTCCCATTTACTTTGGAGGTGGCACTCCTGCAGTGCTGTGGGCCATGACTGTGCTTCAAAGACAGTAATCTACCCTTTCCATTGGAAGAGGGCACGCACGGAATGGGAAATCTCTGTTCTCTGGGAGAGGTTGGTGGTGCTACTGCGCCTGTGTATTTGGTGCCCCCCTGCCCACTAGCAATGTTTCTGCTCGCCACTGCGGGGAGAAACATTGTGCAGCTAAGCTCACTTAGGATGTACAAGTGTCAGAATTCCTTTGCGGGGCACCATCCAGATATCACATTCGTAGCATGCGGGTCCTTTCCTGCTAAGCTCTGCATTCGCAGCCAGCTTCAAGGTGTTCCTGTTGTGGATAGCCTCTCGTGCAGATGCCGCTGGAGACGGCCTCTGTTTCTATGCTCTTTTGACAAGGCTGCTTTGCGGAAGCTCTTACCATAGCCTCTGCCAAGTACAGCCTTCTGCCTCTCTCAAATACTCACTTACCTGTGAGACCTTGTCTTTCCTTTGGAGAGACAGAGAGCCCTTTTCCTGAAGGGAAACTGTCCGTGCTCTGTTCTTCTTTTGCACACAGGGAAATGCCTTCACGGCTGGTGTGCGGCCTTTACCCACTCGAGGGAGGGCAGGTTCCCATTTACTTTGGTGGTGGCACTCCTGCAGCGCTCTGGGCCATGACTGTGCTTCAAAGACAGTAATCTACCCTTTCCATTGGAAGAGGGCAGGCACGGAATGGGAAATCTCTATTCTCTGGGAGAGGTTGGTGGTGCTACTGCGCCTGTGTATTTGGTGCCCCCCTGCCCACTAGCAATGTTTCTGCTCGCCACTGCGGGGAGAAACATTGTGCAGCTAAGCTCACTTAGGATGTACAACTGCCAGAATTCCTTTGTGGGGCACCATCCAGATATCACATTCGTAGCATGCGGGTCCTTTCCTGCTAAGCTGTGCATTCGCAGCCAGCTTCAAGGTGTTCCTGTTGTGGATAGACTCTCGTGCAGATGCCGCTGGAGACGGCCTCTGCTTCTATGCTCTTTGACAAGGCTGCTTTGCGGAAGTTCTTACCGTAGCCTCTGCCAAGTACAGCCTTCTGCCTCTCTCAAATACTCACTTACCTGTGAGACCTTGTCTTTCCTTTGGAGAGACAGAGAGCCCTTTTCCTGAAGGGAAACTGTCCGTGCTCTGTTCTTCTTTTGCACACAGGAAAATGCCTTCACGGCTGGTGTGCGGCCTTTACCCACTCGAGGGAGGGCAGGTTCCCATTTACTTTGGAGGTGGCACTCCTGCAGTGCTGTGGGCCATGACTGTGCTTCAAAGACAGTAATTTACCCTTTCCATTGGAAGAGGGCACGCACGGAATGGGAAATCTCTGTTCTCTGGGAGAGGTTGGTGGTGCTACTGCGCCTGTGTATTTGGTGCCCCCCTGCCCACTAGCAATGTTTCTGCTCGCCACTGCGGGGAGAAACATTGTGCAGCTAAGCTCACTTAGGATGTACAAGTGCCAGAATTCCTTTGTGGGGGACCATTCAGATATCACATTCGTAGCATGCGGGTCCTTGTCTGCTAAGCTCTGCATTCGCAGCCAGCTTCAAGGTGTTCCTGTTGTGGATAGACTCTCGTGCAGATGCCGCTGGAGACGGCCTCTGCTTCTATGCTCTTTGACAAGGCTGCTTTGCGGAAGCTCTTACCGTAGCCTCTGCCAAGTACAGCCTTCTGCCTCTCTCAAATACTCACTTACCTGTGAGACCTTGTCTTTCCTTTGGAGAGACAGAGAGCCCTTTTCCTGAAGGGAAACTGTCCGTGCTCTGTTCTTCTTTTGCACACAGGAAAATGCCTTCACGGCTGGTGTGCGGCCTTTACCCACTCGAGGTAGGGCAGGTTCCCATTTACTTTGGAGGTGGCACTCCTGCAGTGCTGTGGGCCATGACTGTGCTTCAAAGACAGTAATCTACCCTTTCCATTGGAAGAGGGCACGCACGGAATGGGAAATCTCTGTTCTCTGGGAGAGGTTGGTGGTGCTACTGCGCCTGTGTATTTGGTGCCCCCCTGCCCACTAGCAATGTTTCTGCTCGCCACTGCGGGGAGAAACATTGTGCAGCTAAGCTCACTTAGGATGTACAAGTGTCAGAATTCCTTTGCGGGGCACCATCCAGATATCACATTCGTAGCATGCGGGTCCTTTCCTGCTAAGCTCTGCATTCGCAGCCAGCTTCAAGGTGTTCCTGTTGTGGATAGCCTCTCGTGCAGATGCCGTTGGAGACGGCCTCTGCTTCTATGCTCTTTGACAAGGCTGCTCTGCGGAAGCTCTTACTATAGCCTCTGCCAAGTACAGCCTTCTGCATCTCTCAAATACTCACTTACCTGTGAGACCTTGTCTTTCCTTTGGAGAGACAGAGAGCCCTTTTCCTGAAGGGAAACTGTCCGTGCTCTGTTCTTCCTTTGCACACAGGAAAATGCCTTCACGGCTGGTGTGCGGCCTTTACCCACTCGAGGGAGGGCAGGTTCCCATTTACTTTGGAGGTGGCACTCCTGCAGCGCTGTGGGCCATGACTGTGCTTCAAAGACAATAATCTACCCTTTCCATTGGAAGAAGGCACGCAGGGAATGGGAAATCTCTGTTCTCTGGGAGAGGTGGGTGGTGCTACTGGGCCTGTGTATTTGGTGCCCCCCTGGCCACTAGCAATGTTTCTGCTCGCCACTGCGGGGAGAAACATTGTGCAGCTAAGCTAACGTAGGAAGTACAAGTGTCAGAATTCCTTTGCGGGGCACCATCCAGATATCACATTCGTAGCATGCGGGTCCTTTCCTGCTAAGCTCTGCATTCGCAGCCAGCTTCAAGGTGTTCCTGTTGTGGATAGACTCTCGTGCAGATGCCGCTGGAGACGGCCTCTGCTTCTATGCTCTTTGACAAGGCTGCTTTGCGGAAGCTCTTACCGTAGCCTCTGCCAAGTACAGCCTTCTGCCTCTCTCAAATACTCACTTACCTGTGAGACCTTGTCTTTCCTTTGGAGAGACAGAGAGCCCTTTTCCTGAAGGGAAACTGTCCGTGCTCTGTTCTTCCTTTGCACACAGGAAAATGCCTTCACGGCTGGTGTGCGGCCTTTACCCACTCGAGGGAGGGCAGGTTCCCATTTACTTTGGAGGTGGCACTCCTGCAGCGCTGTGGGCCATGACTGTGCTTCAAAGACAATAATCTACCCTTTCCATTGGAAGAAGGCACGCAGGGAATGGGAAATCTCTGTTCTCTGGGAGAGGTGGGTGGTGCTACTGGGCCTGTGTATTTGGTGCCCCCCTGGCCACTAGCAATGTTTCTGCTCGCCACTGCGGGGAGAAACATTGTGCAGCTAAGCTAACTTAGGAAGTACAAGTGTCAGAATTCCTTTGCGGGGCACCATCCAGATATCACATTCGTAGCATGCGGGTCCTTTCCTGCTAAGCTCTGCATTCGCAGCCAGCTTCAAGGTGTTCCTGTTGTGGATAGACTCTCGTGCAGATGCCGCTGGAGACGGCCTCTGCTTCTATGCTCTTTGACAAGGCTGCTTTGAGGAAGCTCTTACCGTAGCCTCTGCCAAGTACAGCCTTCTGCCTCTCTCAAATACTCACTTACCTGTGAGACCTTGTCTTTCCTTTAGAGACAGAGAGCCCTTTTCCCGAAGGGAAACTGTCCGTGCTCTTTTGTTCTTTTGCCCACAGGGAAATGCCTTCACGGCTGGTGTGCGGCCTTTACCCACTCGACTGAGGGCAGGTTCCCATTTACTTTGGAGGTGGCACTCCTGCAGCGCTGTGGGCCATGACTGTGCTTCAAAGAAAGTCATCTACCCTTTCTATTGGAAGAGGGCACGCACGGAATGGGAAATCTCTGTTCTCCTGGAGAGGTTGGTGGTGCTACTGCGCCTGTGTATTTGGTGCCCCCCTGCCCACTAGCAATGTTTCTGCTCGCCACTGCGGGGAGAAACATTGTGCAGCTAAGCTCACTTAGGCTGTACAAGTGCCAGAATTCCTTTGTGGGGCACCATTCAGATATCACATTCGTAGCATGCGGGTCCTTTCCTGCTAAGCTCTGCATTCGCAGCCAGCTTCAAGGTGTTCCTGTTGTGGATAGCCTCTCGTGCAGATGCCGCTGGAGACGGCCTCTGCTTCTATGCTCTTTGACAAGGCTGCTTTGCGGAAGCTCTTACCGTAGCCTCTGCCAAGTACAGCCTTCTGCCTCTCTCAAATACTCACTTACCTGTGAGACCTTGTCTTTCCTTTGGAGAGACAGAGAGCCCTTTTCCTGAAGGGAAACTGTCCGTGCTCTGTTCTTCTTTTGCACACAGGAAAATGCCTTCACGGCTGGTGTGCGGCCTTTACCCAGTCGAGGGAGGGCAGGTTCCCATTTACTTTGGAGGTGGCACTCCTGCAGTGCTGTGGGCCATGACTGTGCTTCAAAGACAGTAATCTACACTTTCCATTGGAAGAGGCCACGCACGGAATGGGAAATCTCTGTTCTCTGGGAGAGGTTGGTGGTGCTACTGCGCCTGTGTATTTGGTGCCCCCCTGCCCACTAGCAATGTTTCTGCTCGCCACTGCGGGGAGAAACATTGTGCAGCTAAGCTCACTTAGGATGTACAAGTGTCAGAATTCCATTGCGGGGCACCATCCAGATATCACATTCGTAGCATGCGGGTCCTTTCCTGCTAAGCTCTGCATTCGCAGCCAGCTTCAAGGTGTTCCTGTTGTGGATAGCCTCTCGTGCAGATGCCGCTGGAGACGGACTCTGCTTCTATGCTCTTTGACAAGGCTGCTTTGCGGAAGCTCTTACCATAGCCTCTGCCAAGTACAGCCTTCTGCCTCTCTCAAATACTCACTTACCTGTGAGACCTTGTCTTTCCTTTGGAGAGACAGAGAGCCCTTTTCCTGAAGGGAAACTGTCCGTGCTCTGTTCTTCTTTTGCACACAGGAAAATGCCTTCACGGCTGGTGTGCGGCCTTTACCCACTCGAGGGAGGGCAGGTTCCCATTTACTTTGGAGGTGGCACTCCTGCAGCGCTGTGGGCCATGACTGTGCTTCAAAGACAATAATCTACCCTTTCCATTGGAAGAAGGCACGCAGGGAATGGGAAATCTCTGTTCTCTGGGAGAGGTGGGTGGTGCTACTGGGCCTGTGTATTTGTTGCCCCCCTGGCCACTAGCAATGTTTCTGCTCGCCACTGAGGGGAGAAACATTGTGCAGCTAAGCTAACTTAGGAAGTACAAGTGTCAGAATTCCTTTGCGGGGCACCATCCAGATATCACATTCGTAGCATGCGGGTCCTTTCCTGCTAAGCTCTGCATTCGCAGCCAGCTTAAAGGTGTTCCTGTTGTGGATAGACTCTCGTGCAGATGCCGCTGGAGACGGCCTCTGCTTCTATGCTCTTTGACAAGGCTGCTTTGAGGAAGCTCTTACCGTAGCCTCTGCCAAGTACAGCCTTCTGCCTCTCTCAAATACTCATATACCTGTGAGACCTTGTCTTTCCTTTAGAGACAGAGAGCCCTTTTCCTGAAGGGAAACTGTCCGTGCTCTTTTGTTCTTTTGCCCACAGGGAAATGCCTTCACGGCTGGTGTGCGGCCTTTACCCACTCGAGGGAGGGCAGGTTCCCATTTACTTTGGAGGTGGCACTCCTGCAGCGCTGTGGGCCATGACTGTGCTTCAAAGAAAGTCATCTACCCTTTCTATTGGAAGAGGGCACGCACGGAATGGGAAATCTCTGTTCTCTGGGAGAGGTTGGTGGTGCTACTGCGCCTGTGTATTTGGTGCCCCCCTGCCCACTAGCAATGTTTCTGCTCGCCACTGCGGGGAGAAACATTGTGCAGCTAAGCTCACTTAGGAAGTACAAGTGTCAGAATTCCTTTGCGGGGCACCATCCAGATATCACATTCGTAGCATGCGGGTCCTTTCCTGCTAAGCTCTGCATTCGCAGCCAGCTTCAAGGTGTTCCTGTTGTGGATAGACTCTCGTGCAGATGCCGCTGGAGACGGCCTCTGCTTCTATGCTCTTTGACAAGGCTGCTTTGCGGAAGCTCTTACCGTAGCCTCTGCCAAGTACAGCCTTCTGCCTCTCTCAAATACTCACTTACCTGTGAGACCTTGTCTTTCCTTTGGAGAGACAGAGATCCCTTTTCCTGAAGGGAAACTGTCCGTGCTCTGTTCTTCTTTTGCACACAGGAAAATGCCTTCACGGCTGGTGTGCGGCCTTTACCCACTCGAGGGAGGGCAGGTTCCCATTTACTTTGGAGGTGGCACTCCTGCAGTGCTGTGGGCCATGACTGTGCTTCAAAGACAGTAATCTACCCTTTCCATTGGAAGAGGGCACGCACGGAATGGGAAATCTCTGTTCTCTGGGAGAGGTTGGTGGTGCTACTGCGCCTGTGTATTTGGTGCCCCCCTGCCCACTAGCAATGTTTCTGCTCGCCACTGCGGGGAGAAACATTGTGCAGCTAAGCTCACTTAGGATGTACAAGTGTCAGAATTCCTTTGCGGGGCACCATCCAGATATCACATTCGTAGCATGCGGGTCCTTTCCTGCTAAGCTCTGCATTCGCAGCCAGCTTCAAGGTGTTCCTGTTGTGGATAGCCTCTCGTGCAGATGCCACTGGAGACGGCCTCTGCTTCTATGCTCTTTGACAAGGCTGCTTTGCGGAAGCTCTTACCATAGCCTCTGCCAAGTACAGCCTTCTGCCTCTCTCAAATACTCACTTACCTGTGAGACCTTGTCTTTCCTTTGGAGAGACAGAGAGCCCTTTTCCTGAAGGGAAACTGTCCGTGCTCTGTTCTTCCTTTGCACACAGGAAAATGCCTTCACGGCTGGTGTGCGGCCTTTACCCACTCGAGGGAGGGCAGGTTCCCATTTACTTTGGAGGTGGCACTCCTGCAGCGCTGTGGGCCATGACTGTGCTTCAAAGACAATAATCTACCCTTTCCATTGGAAGAAGGCACGCAGGGAATGGGAAATCTCTGTTCTCTGGGAGAGGTGGGTGGTGCTACTGGGCCTGTGTATTTGGTGCCCCCCTGGCCACTAGCAATGTTTCTGCTCGCCACTGCGGGGAGAAACATTGTGCAGCTAAGCTAACTTAGGAAGTACAAGTGTCAGAATTCCTTTGCGGGGCACCATCCAGATATCACATTCGTAGCATGCGGGTCCTTTCCTGCTAAGCTCTGCATTCGCAGCCAGCTTCAAGGTGTTCCTGTTGTGGATAGACTCTCGTGCAGATGCCGCTGGAGACGGCCTCTGCTTCTATGCTCTTTGACAAGGCTGCTTTGAGGAAGCTCTTACCGTAGCCTCTGCCAAGTACAGCCTTCTGCCTCTCTCAAATACTCACTTACCTGTGAGACCTTGTCTTTCCTTTAGAGACAGAGAGCCCTTTTCCTGAAGGGAAACTGTCCGTGCTCTTTTGTTCTTTTGCCCACAGGGAAATGCCTTCACGGCTGGTGTGCGGCCTTTACCCACTCGAGGGAGGGCAGGTTCCCATTTACTTTGGAGGTGGCACTCCTGCAGCGCTGTGGGCCATGACTGTGCTTCAAAGAAAGTCATCTACCCTTTCTATTGGAAGAGGGCACGCACGGAATGGGAAATCTCTGTTCTCTGGGAGAGGTTGGTGGTGCTACTGCGCCTGTGTATTTGGTGCCCCCCTGCCCACTAGCAATGTTTCTGCTCGCCACTGCGGGGAGAAACATTGTGCAGCTAAGCTCACTTAGGATGTACAAGTGCCAGAATTCCTTTGTGGGGCACCATTCAGATATCACATTCGTAGCATGCGGGTCCTTTCCTGCTAAGCTCTGCATTCGCAGCCAGCTTCAAGGTGTTCCTGTTGTGGATAGACTCTCGTGCAGATGCCGCTGGAGACGGCCTCTGCTTCTATGCTCTTTGACAAGGCTGCTTTGCGGAAGCTCTTACCGTAGCCTCTGCCAAGTACAGCCTTCTGCCTCTCTCAAATACTCACTTACCTGTGAGACCTTGTCTTTCCTTTGGAGAGACAGAGAGCCCTTTTCCTGAAGGGAAACTGTCCGTGCTCTGTTCTTCTTTTGCACACAGGAAAATGCCTTCACGGCTGGTGTGCGGCCTTTACCCACTCGAGGGAGGGCAGGTTCCCATTTACTTTGGAGGTGGCACTCCTGCAGCGCTGTGGGCCATGACTGTGCTTCAAAGACAGTAATCTACCCTTTCCATTGGAAGAGGGCACGCACGGAATGGGAAATCTCTGTTCTCTGGGAGAGGTTGGTGGTGCTACTGCGCCTGTGTATTTGGTGCCCCCCTGCCCACTAGCAATGTTTCTGCTCGGCACTGCGGGGAGAAACATTGTGCAGCTAAGTTCACTTAGGATGTACAAGTGTCAGAATTCCTTTGCGGGGCACCATCCAGATATCACATTCGTAGCATGCGGGTCCTTTCCTGCTAAGCTCTGCATTCGCAGCCAGCTTCAAGGTGTTCCTGTTGTGGATAGCCTCTCGTGCAGATGCCGCTGGAGACGGCCTCTGCTTCTATGCTCTTTGACAAGGCTGCTTTGCGGAAGCTCTTACTATAGCCTCTGCCAAGTACAGCCTTCTGCATCTCTCAAATACTCACTTACCTGTGAGACCTTGTCTTTCCTTTGGAGAGACAGAGAGCCCTTTTCCTGAAGGGAAACTGTCCGTGCTCTGTTCTTCCTTTGCATACAGGAAAATGCCTTCACGGCTGGTGTGCGGCCTTTACCCACTCGAGGGAGGGCAGGTTCCCATTTACTTTGGAGGTGGCACTCCTGCAGCGCTGTGGGCCATGACTGTGCTTCAAAGACAATAATCTACCCTTTCCATTGGAAGAGGGCACGCACGGAATGGGAAATCTCTGTTCTCTGGGAGAGGTTGGTGGTGCTACTGCGCCTGTGTATTTGGTGCCCCCCTGCCCACTAGCAATGTTTCTGCTCGCCACTGCGGGGAGAAACATTGTGCAGCTAAGCTCACTTAGGATGTACAAGTGCCAGAATTCCTTTGTGGGGCACCATTCAGATATCACATTCGTAGCATGCGGGTCCTTTCCTGCTAAGCTCTGCATTCGCAGCCAGCTTCAAGGTGTTCCTGTTGTGGATAGACTCTCGTGCAGATGCCGCTGGAGACGGCCTCTGCTTCTATGCTCTTTGACAAGGCTGCTTTGCGGAAGCTCTTACCGTAGCCTCTGCCAAGTACAGCCTTCTGCCTCTCTCAAATACTCACTTACCTGTGAGACCTTGTCTTTCCTTTGGAGAGACAGAGAGCCCTTTTCCTGAAGGGAAACTGTCCGTGCTCTGTTCTTCTTTTGCACACAGGAAAATGCCTTCACGGCTGGTGTGCGGCCTTTACCCACTCGAGGGAGGGCAGGTTCCCATTTACTTTGGAGGTGGCACTCCTGCAGCGCTGTGGGCCATGACTGTGCTTCAAAGACAGTAATCTACCCTTTCCATTGGAAGAGGGCACGCACGGAATGGGAAATCTCTGTTCTCTGGGAGAGGTTGGTGGTGCTACTGCGCCTGTGTATTTGGTGCCCCCCTGCCCACTAGCAATGTTTCTGCTCGGCACTGCGGGGAGAAACATTGTGCAGCTAAGTTCACTTAGGATGTACAAGTGTCAGAATTCCTTTGCGGGGCACCATCCAGATATCACATTCGTAGCATGCGGGTCCTTTCCTGCTAAGCTCTGCATTCGCAGCCAGCTTCAAGGTGTTCCTGTTGTGGATAGCCTCTCGTGCAGATGCCGCTGGAGACGGCCTCTGCTTCTATGCTCTTTGACAAGGCTGCTTTGCGGAAGCTCTTACTATAGCCTCTGCCAAGTACAGCCTTCTGCATCTCTCAAATACTCACTTACCTGTGAGACCTTGTCTTTCCTTTGGAGAGACAGAGAGCCCTTTTCCTGAAGGGAAACTGTCCGTGCTCTGTTCTTCCTTTCCATACAGGAAAATGCCTTCACGGCTGGTGTGCGGCCTTTACCCACTCGAGGGAGGGCAGGTTCCCATTTACTTTGGAGGTGGCACTCCTGCAGCGCTGTGGGCCATGACTGTGCTTCAAAGACAATAATCTACCCTTTCCATTGGAAGAAGGCACGCAGGGAATGGGAAATCTCTGTTCTCTGGGAGAGGTGGGTGGTGCTACTGGGCCTGTGTATTTGGTGCCCCCCTGGCCACTAGCAATGTTTCTGCTCGCCACTGCGGGGAGAAACATTGTGCAGCTAAGCTAACTTAGGAAGTACAAGTGTCAGAATTCCTTTGCGGGGCACCATCCAGATATCACATTCGTAGCATGCGGGTCCTTTCCTGCTAAGCTCTGCATTCGCAGCCAGCTTCAAGGTGTTCCTGTTGTGGATAGACTCTCGTGCAGATGCCGCTGGAGACGGCCTCTGCTTCTATGCTTTTTGACAAGGCTGCTTTGCGGAAGCTCTTACCGTAGCCTCTGCCAAGTACAGCCTTCTGCCTCTCTGAAATACTCACTTACCTGTGACATCTTGTCTTTCCTTTGGAGAGACAGAGAGCCCTTTTCCTGAAGGGAAACTGTCCGTGCTCTGTTCTTCTTTTGCACACAGGAAAATGCCTTCACGGCTGGTGTGCGGCCTTTACCCACTCGAGGGAGGGCAGGTTCCCATTTACTTTGGAGGTGGCACTCCTGCAGTGCTGTGGGCCATGACTGTGCTTCAAAGACAGTAATCTACCCTTTCCATTGGAAGAGGGCACGCACGGAATGGGAAATCTCTGTTCTCTGGGAGAGGTTGGTGGTGCTACTGCGCCTGTGTATTTGGTGCCCCCCTGCCCACTAGCAATGTTTCTGCTCTCCACTGCGGGGAGAAACATTGTGCAGCTAAGCTCACTTAGGAAGTACAAGTGTCAGAATTACTTTGCGGGGCACCATCCAGATATCACATTCGTAGCATGCGGGTCCTTTCCTGCTAAGCTCTGCATTCGCAGCCAGCTTCAAGGTGTTCCTGTTGTGGATAGCCTCTCGTGCAGATGCCGCTGGAGACGGCCTCTGCTTCTATGCTCTTTGACAAGGCTGCTTTGCGGAAGCTCTTACCGTAGCCTCTGCCAAGTACAGCCTTCTGCCTCTCTCAAATACTCACTTACCTGTGAGACCTTGTCTTTCCTTTGGAGAGACAGAGAGCCCTTTTCCTGAAGGGAAACTGTCCGTGCTCTGTTCTTCCTTTGCACACAGGAAAATGCCTTCACGGCTGGTGTGCGGCCTTTACCCACTCGAGGGAGGGCAGGTTCCCATTTACTTTGGAGGTGGCACTCCTGCAGCGCTGTGGGCCATGACTGTGCTTCAAAGACAATAATCTACCCTTTCCATTGGAAGAAGGCACGCAGGGAATGGGAAATCTCTGTTCTCTGGGAGAGGTGGGTGGTGCTACTGGGCCTGTGTATTTGTTGCCCCCCTGGCCACTAGCAATGTTTCTGCTCGCCACTGCGGGGAGAAACATTGTGCAGCTAAGCTAACTTAGGAAGTACAAGTGTCAGAATTCCTTTGCGGGGCACCATCCAGATATCACATTCGTAGTATGCGGGTCCTTTCCTGCTAAGCTCTGCATTCGCAGCCAGCTTCAAGGTGTTCCTGTTGTGGATAGACTCTCGTGCAGATGCCGCTGGAGACGGCCTCTGCTTCTATGCTCTTTGACAAGGCTGCTTTGAGGAAGCTCTTACCGTAGCCTCTGCCAAGTACAGCCTTCTGCCTCTCTCAAATACTCACTTACCTGTGAGACCTTGTCTTTCCTTTAGAGACAGAGAGCCCTTTTCCTGAAGGGAAACTGTCCGTGCTCTTTTGTTCTTTTGCCCACAGGGAAATGCCTTCACGGCTGGTGTGCGGCCTTTACCCACTCGAGGGAGGGCAGGTTCCCATTTACTTTGGAGGTGGCACTCCTGCAGCGCTGTGGGCCATGACTGTGCTTCAAAGAAAGTCATCTACCCTTTCTATTGGAAGAGGGCACGCACGGAATGGGAAATCTCTGTTCTCTGGGAGAGGTTGGTGGTGCTACTGCGCCTGTGTATTTGGTGCCCCCCTGCCCACTAGCAATGTTTCTGCTCGCCACTGCGGGGAGAAACATTGTGCAGCTAAGCTCACTTAGGAAGTACAAGTGTCAGAATTCCTTTGCGGGGCACCATCCAGATATCACATTCGTAGCATGCGGGTCCTTTCCTGCTAAGCTCTGCATTCGCAGCCAGTTTCAAGGTGTTCCTGTTGTGGATAGACTCTCGTGCAGATGCCGCTGGAGACGGCCTCTGCTTCTATGCTCTTTGACAAGGCTGCTTTGAGGAAGCTCTTACCGTAGCCTCTGCCAAGTACAGCCTTCTGCCTCTCTCAAATACTCACTTACCTGTGAGACCTTGTCTTTCCTTTGGAGAGACAGAGAGCCCTTTTCCTGAAGGGAAACTGTCCGTGCTCTGTTCTTCTTTTGCACACAGGGAAATGCCTTCACGGCTGGTGTGCGGCCTTTACCCACTCGAGGGAGGGCAGGTTCCCATTTACTTTGGAGGTGGCACTCCTGCAGCGCTGTGGGCCATGACTGTGCTTCAAAGACAGTAATCTACCCTTTCCATTGGAAGAGGGCACGCACGGAATGGGAAATCTCTGTTCTCTGGGAGAGGTTGGTGGTGCTACTGCGCCTGTGTATTTGGTGCCCCCCTGGCCACTAGCAATGTTTCTGCTCGCCACTGCGGGGAGAAACATTGTGCAGCTAAGCTAACTTAGGAAGTACAAGTGTCAGAATTCCTTTGCGGGGCACCATCCAGATATCACATTCGTAGCATGCGGGTCCTTTCCTGCTAAGCTCTGCATTCGCAGCCAGCTTCAAGGTGTTCCTGTTGTGGATAGACTCTCGTGCAGATGTCGCTGGAGACGGCCTCTGCTTCTATGCTCTTTGACAAGGCTGCTTTGAGGAAGCTCTTACCGTAGCCTCTGCCAAGTACAGCCTTCTGCCTCTCTCAAATACTCACTTACTTGTGAGACCTTGTCTTTCCTTTGGAGAGACAGAGAGCCCTTTACCTGAAGGGAAACTGTCCGTGCTCTGTTCTTCTTTGGCACACAGGGAAATGCCTTCACGGCTGGTGTGCGGCCTTTACCCACTCGAGGGAGGGCAGGTTCCCATTTACTTTGGTGGTGGAACTCCTGCAGCGCTGTGGGCCATGACTGTGCTTCAAAGACAGTAATCTACCCTTTCTATTGGAAGAGGGCACGCACGGAATGGGAAATCTCTGTTCTCTGGGAGAGGTTGGTGGTGCTACTGCGCCTGTGTATTTGGTGCCTCCCTGCCCACTAGCAATGTTTCTGCTCGGCACTGCGGGGAGAAACATTGTGCAGCTAAGCTCACTTAGGATGTACAACTGTCAGAATTCCTTTGTGGGGCACCATCCAGATATCACATTCGTAGCATGCGGGTCATTTCCTGCTAAGCTCTGCTTTCGCAGCCAGCTTCAAGGTGTTCCTGTTGTGGATAGACTCTCGTGCAGATGGCGCTGGAGACGGACTCTGCTTTTATGCTCTTTGACAAGGCTGCTTTGAGGAAGCTCTTACCGTAGCCTCTGCCAAGTACAGCCTTCTGCCTCTCTCAAATACTCACTTACCTGTGAGACCTTGTCTTTCCTTTGGAGACACAGAGAGCCCTTTTCCTGAAGGGAAACTGTCCGTGCTCTGTTCTTCTTTTGCACACAGGGAAATGACTTCACGGCTGGTGTGCGGCCTTTACCCACTCGAGGGAGGGCAGGTTCCCATTTACTTTGGTGGTGGCACTCCTGCAGCGCTCTGGGCCATGACTGTGCTTCAAAGACAGTAATCTACCCTTTCCATTGGAAGAGGGCAGGCACGGAATGGGAAATCTCTATTCTCTGGGAGAGGTTGGTGGTGCTACTGCGCCTGTGTATTTGGTGACCCCCTGCCCACTAGCAATGTTTCTGCTCGCCACTGCGGGGAGAAACATTGTGCAGCTAAGCTCACTTAGGATGTACAAGTGCCAGAATTCCTTTGTGGGGCACCATTCAGATATCACATTCGTAGCATGCGGGTCCTTTCCTGCTAAGCTCTGCATTCGCAGCCAGCTTCAAGGTGTTCCTGTTGTGGATAGACTCTCGTGCAGATGCCGCTGGAGACGGCCTCTGCTTCTATGCTCTTTGACAAGGCTGCTTTGCGGAAGCTCTTACCGTAGCCTCTGCCAAGTACAGCCTTCTGCCTCTCTCAAATACTCACTTACCTGTGAGACCTTGTCTTTCCTTTGGAGAGTCAGAGAGCCCTTTTCCTGAAGGGAAACTGTCCGTGCTCTGTTCTTCTTTTGCACACAGGAAAATGCCTTCACGGCTGGTGTGCGGCCTTTACCCACTCGAGGTAGGGCAGGTTCCCATTTACTTTGGAGGTGGCACTCCTGCAGTGCTGTGGGCCATGACTGTGCTTCAAAGACAGTAATCTACCCTTTCTATTGGAAGAGGGCACGCACGGAATGGGAAATCTCTGTTCTCTGGGAGAGGTTGGTGGTGCTACTGCGCCTGTGTATTTGGTGCCCCCCTGCCCACTAGCAATGTTTCTGCTCGCCACTGCGGGGAGAAACATTGTGCAGCTAAGCTCACTTAGGATGTACAAGTGTCAGAATTCCTTTGCGGGGCACCATCCAGATATCACATTCGTAGCATGCGGGTCCTTTCCTGCTAAGCTCTGCATTCGCAGCCAGCTTCAAGGTGTTCCTGTTGTGGATAGCCTCTCGTGCAGATGCCGCTGGATGCGGCCTCTGCTTCTATGCTCTTTGACAAGGCTGCTTTGCGGAAGCTCTTACCATAGCCTCTGCCAAGTACAGCCTTCTGCCTCTCTCAAATACTCACTTACCTGTGAGACCTTGTCTTTCCTTTGGAGAGACAGAGAGCCCTTTTCCTGAAGGGAAACTGTCCGTGCTCTGTTCTTCTTTTGCACACAGGGAAATGCCTTCACGGCTGGTGTGCGGCCTTTACCCACTCGAGGGAGGGCAGGTTCCCATTTACTTTGGAGGTGGCACTCCTGCAGCGCTGTGGGCCATGACTGTGCTTCAAAGACAGTAATCTACCCTTTCCATTGGAAGAGGGCACGCACGGAATGGGAAATCTCTGTTCTCTGGGAGAGGTTGTTGGTGCTACTGCGCCTGTGTATTTGGTGCCCCCCTGCCCACTAGCAATGTTTCTGCTCGCCACTGCGGGGAGAAACATTGTGCAGCTAAGCTCACTTAGGATGTACAAGTGTCAGAATTCCTTTGCGGGGCACCATCCAGATATCACATTCGTAGCATGCGGGTCATTTCCTGCTAAGCTCTGCTTTCGCAGCCAGCTTCAAGGTGTTCCTGTTGTGGATAGACTCTCGTGCAGATGCCGCTGGAGACGGCCTCTGCTTCTATGCTCTTTGACAAGGCTGCTTTGCGGAAGCTCTTACCGTAGCCTCTGCCAAGTACAGCCTTCTGCCTCTCTCAAATACTCACTTACCTGTGAGACCTTGTCTTTCCTTTGGAGAGTCAGAGAGCCCTTTTCCTGAAGGGAAACTGTCCGTGCTCTGTTCTTCTTTTGCACACAGGGAAATGCCTTCACGGCTGGTGTGCGGCCTTTACCCACTCGAGGGAGGGCAGGTTCCCATTTACTTTGGTGGTGGCACTCCTGCAGCGCTGTGGGCCATGACTGTGCTTCAAAGACAGTAATCTACCCTTTCTATTGGAAGAGGGCACGCACGGAATGGGAAATCTCTGTTCTCTGGGAGAGGTTGGTGGTGCTACTGCGCCTGTGTATTTGGTGCCTCCCTGCCCACTAGCAATGTTTCTGCTCGGCACTGCGGGGAGAAACATTGTGCAGCTAAGCTCACTTAGGATGTACAAGTGTCAGAATTCCTTTGCGGGGCACCATCCAGATATCACATTCGTAGCATGCGGGTCCTTTCCTGCTAAGCTCTGCTTTCGCAGCCAGCTTCAAGGTGTTCCTGTTGTGGATAGACTCTCGTGCAGATGCCGCTGGAGACGGACACTGCTTTTATGCTCTTTGACAAGGCTGCTTTGAGGAAGCTCTTACCGTAGCCTCTGCCAAGTACAGCCTTCTGCCTCTCTCAAATACTCACTTACCTGTGAGACCTTGTCTTTCCTTTAGAGACAGAGAGCCCTTTTCCTGAAGGGAAACTGTCCGTGCTCTGTTGTTCTTTTGCCCACAGGGAAATGCCTACACGGCTGGTGTGCGGCCTTTACCCACTAGAGGGAGGGCAGGTTCCCATTTACTTTGGAGGTGGCACTCCTGCAGCGCTGTGGGCCATGACTGTGCTTCAAAGAAAGTCATCTACCCTTTCTATTGGAAGAGGGCACGCACGGAATGGGAAATCTCTGTTCTCTGGGAGAGGTTGGTGGTGCTACTGCGCCTGTGTATTTGGTGCCTCCCTGCCCACTAGCAATGTTTCTGCTCGGCACTGCGGGGAGAAACATTGTGCAGCTAAGCTCACTTAGGATGTACAAGTGTCAGAATTCCTTTGCGGGGCACCATCCAGATATCACATTCGTAGCATGCGGGTCATTTCCTGCTGAGCTCTGCTTTCGCAGCCAGCTTCAAGGTGTTCCTGTTGTGGATAGACTCTCGTGCAGATGCCGCTGGAGACGGACTCTGCTTTTATGCTCTTTGACAAGGCTGCTTTGAGGAAGCTCTTACCGTAGCCTCTGCCAAGTTCAGCCTTCTGCCTCTCTCAAATACTCACTTACCTGTGAGACCTTGTCTTTCCTTTGGAGAGACAGAGAGCCCTTTTCCTGAAGGGAAACTGTCCGTGCTCTGTTCTTCTTTTGCACACAGGGAAATGCCTTCACGGCTGGTGTGCGGCCTTTACCCACTCGAGGGAGGGCAGGTTCCCATTTACTTTGGTGGTGGCACTCCTGCAGCGCTCTGGGCCATGACTGTGCTTCAAAGACAGTAATCTACCCTTTCCATTGGAAGAGGGCAGGCACGGAATGGGAAATCTCTATTCTCTGGGAGAGGTTGGAGGTGCTACTGCGCCTGTGTATTTGGTGCCCCCCTGCCCACGAGCAATGTTTCTGCTCGCCACTGCGGGGAGAAACATTGTGCAGCTAAGCTCACTTAGGATGTACAAGTGTCAGAATTCCTTTGCGGGGCACCATCCAGATATCACATTCGTAGCATGCGGGTCATTTCCTGCTAAGCTCTGCATTCGCAGCCAGCTTCAAGGTGTTCCTGTTGTGGATAGCCTCTCGTGCAGATGCCGCTGGAGACGGCCTCTGCTTCTATGCTCTTTGACAAGGCTGCTTTGCGGAAGCTCTTACCATAGCCTCTGCCAAGTACAGCCTTCTGCATCTCTCAAATACTCACTTACCTGTGAGACATTGTCTTTCCTTTGGAGAGACAGAGAGCCCTTTTCCTGAAGGGAAACTGTCCGTGCTCTGTTCTTCTTTTGCACACAGGAAAATGCCTTCACGGCTGGTGTGCGGCCTTTACCCACTCGAGGGAGGGCAGGTTCCCATTTACTTTGGAGGTGGCACTCCTGCAGCGCTGTGGGCCATGACTGTGCTTCAAAGACAATAATCTACCCTTTCCATTGGAAGAAGGCACGCAGGGAATGGGAAATCTCTGTTCTCTGGGAGAGGTGGGTGGTGCTACTGGGCCTGTGTATTTGGTGCCCCCCTGGCCACTAGCAATGTTTCTGCTCGCCACTGCGGTGAGAAACAATGTGCAGCAAAGCTAACTTAGGAAGTACAAGTGTCAGAATTCCTTTGCGGGGCACCATCCAGATATCACATTCGTAGCATGCGGGTCCTTTCCTGCTAAGCTCTGCATTCGCAGCCAGCTTCAAGGTGTTCCTGCTGTGGATAGACTCTCGTGCAGATGCCGCTGGAGACGGCCTCTGCTTCTATGCTCTTTGACAAGGCTGCTTTGAGGAAGCTCTTACCGTAGCCTCTGCCAAGTACAGCCTTCTGCCTCTCTCAAATACTCACTTACCTGTGAGACCTTGTCTTTCCTTTAGATACAGAGAGCCCTTTTCCTGAAGGGAAACTGTCCGTGCTCTGTTGTTCTTTTTCCCACAGGGAAATGCCTTCACGGCTGGTGTGCGGCCTTTACCCACTCGAGGGAGGGCAGGTTCCCATTTACTTTGGAGGTGGCACTCCTGCAGCGCTGTGGGCCATGACTGTGCTTCAAAGAAAGTCATCTACCCTTTCTATTGGAAGAGGGCACGCACGGAATGGGAAATCTCTGTTCTCTGGGAGAGGTTGGTGGTGCTACTGCGCCTGTGTATTTGGTGCCCCCCTGGCCACTAGAAATGTTTCTGCTCGCCACTGCGGGGAGAAACATTGTGCAGCTAAGCTCACTTAGGAAGTACAAGTGTCAGAATTCCTTTGCGGGGCACCATCCAGATATCACATTCGTAGCATGCGGGTCCTTTCCTGCTAAGCTCTGCATTCGCAGCCAGCTTCAAGGTGTTCCTGTTGTGGATAGACTCTCGTGCAGATGCCGCTGGAGACGGCCTCTGCTTCTATGCTCTTTGACAAGGCTGCTTTGAGGAAGCTCTTACCGTAGCCTCTGCCAAGTACAGCCTTCTGCCTCTCTCAAATACTCACTTACCTGTGAGACCTTGTCTTTCCTTTGGAGAGACAGAGAGCCCTTTTCCTGAAGGGAAACTGTCCGTGCTCTGTTCTTCTTTTGCACACAGGGAAATGCCTTCACGGCTGGTGTGCGGCCTTTACCCACTCGAGGGAGGGCAGGTTCCCATTTACTTTGGAGGTGGCACTCCTGCAGCGCTGTGGGCCATGACTGTGCTTCAAAGACAGTAATCTACCCTTTCTATTGGAAGGGGGCACGCACGGAATGGGAAATCTCTGTTCTCTGGGAGAGGTTGGTGGTGCTATTGCGCCTGTGTATTTGGTGCCTCCCTGCCCACTAGCAATGTTTCTGCTCGGCACTGCGGGGAGAAACATTGTGCAGCTAAGCTCACTTAGGATGTACAAGTGTCAGAATTCCTTTGCGGGGCACCATCCAGATATCACATTCGTAGCATGCGGGTCATTTCCTGCTGAGCTCTGCTTTCGCAGCCAGCTTCAAGGTGTTCCTGTTGTGGATAGACTCTCGTGCAGATGCCGCTGGAGACGGACTCTGCTTTTGTGCTCTTTGACAAGGCTGCTTTGAGGAAGCTCTTACCGTAGCCTCTGCCAAGTTCAGCCTTCTGCCTCTCTCAAATACTCACTTACCTGTGAGACCTTGTCTTTCCTTTGGAGAGACAGAGAGCCCTTTTCCTGAAGGCAAACTGTCCGTGCTCTGTTCTTCTTTTGCACACAGGGAAATGCCTTCACGGCTGGTGTGCGGCCTTTACCCACTCGAGGGAGGGCAGGTTCCCATTTACTTTGGTGGTGGCACTCCTGCAGCGCTCTGGGCCATGACTGTGCTTCAAAGACAGTAATCTACCCTTTCCATTGGAAGAGGGCAGGCACGGAATGGGAAATCTCTATTCTCTGGGAGAGGTTGGAGGTGCTACTGCGCCTGTGTATTTGGTGCCCCCCTGCCCACTAGCAATGTTTCTGCTCGCCACTGCGGGGAGAAACATTGTGCAGCTAAGCTCACTTAGGATGTACAAGTGTCAGAATTCCTTTGCGGGGCACCATCCAGATATCACATTCGTAGCATGCGGGTCATTTCCTGCTAAGCTCTGCATTCGCAGCCAGCTTCAAGGTGTTCCTGTTGTGGATAGCCTCTCGTGCAGATGCCGCTGGAGACGGCCTCTGCTTCTATGCTCTTTGACAAGGCTGCTTTGCGGAAGCTCTTACCATAGCCTCTGCCAAGTACAGCCTTCTGCATCTCTCAAATACTCACTTACCTGTGAGACCTTGTCTTTCCTTTGGAGAGACAGAGAGCCCTTTTCCTGAAGGGAAACTGTCCGTGCTCTGTTCTTCTTTTGCACACAGGAAAATGCCTTCACGGCTGGTGTGCGGCCTTTACCCACTCGAGGGAGGGCAGGTTCCCATTTACTTTGGAGGTGGCACTCCTGCAGCGCTGTGGGCCATGACTGTGCTTCAAAGACAATAATCTACCCTTTCCATTGGAAGAAGGCACGCAGGGAATGGGAAATCTCTGTTCTCTGGGAGAGGTGGGTGGTGCTACTGGGCCTGTGTATTTGGTGCCCCCCTGGCCACTAGCAATGTTTCTGCTCGCCACTGCGGTGAGAAACAATGTGCAGCTAAGCTAACTTAGGAAGTACAAGTGTCAGAATTCCTTTGCGGGGCACCATCCAGATATCACATTCGTAGCATGCGGGTCCTTTCCTGCTAAGCTCTGCGTTCGCAGCCAGCTTCAAGGTGTTCCTGTTGTGGATAGACTCTCGTGCAGATGCCGCTGGAGACGGCCTCTGCTTCTATGCTCTTTGACAAGGCTGCTTTGAGGAAGCTCTTACCGTAGCCTCTGCCAAGTACAGCCTTCTGCCTCTCTCAAATACTCACTTACCTGTGAGACCTTGTCTTTCCTTTAGAGACAGAGAGCCCTTTTCCTGAAGGGAAACTGTCCGTGCTCTGTTGTTCTTTTGCCCACAGGGAAATGCCTTCACGGCTGGTGTGCGGCCTTTACCCACTCGAGGGAGGGCAGGTTCCCATTTACTTTGGAGGTGGCACTCCTGCAGCGCTGTGGGCCATGACTGTGCTTCAAAGAAAGTCATCTACCCTTTCTATTGGAAGAGGGCACGCACGGAATGGGAAATCTCTGTTCTCTGGGAGAGGTTGGTGGTGCTACTGCGCCTGTGTATTTGGTGCCCCCCTGGCCACTAGCAATGTTTCTGCTCGCCACTGCGGGGAGAAACATTGTGCAGCTAAGCTCACTTAGGAAGTACAAGTGTCAGAATTCCTTTGCGGGGCACCATCCAGATATCACATTCGTAGCATGCGGGTCCTTTCCTGCTAAGCTCTGCATTCGCAGCCAGCTTCAAGGTGTTCCTGTTGTGGATAGACTCTCGTGCAGATGCCGCTGGAGACGGCCTCTGCTTCTATGCTCTTTGACAAGGCTGCTTTGAGGAAGCTCTTACCGTAGCCTCTGCCAAGTACAGCCTTCTGCCTCTCTCAAATACTCACTTACCTGTGAGACCTTGTCTTTCCTTTGGAGAGACAGAGAGCCCTTTTCCTGAAGGGAAACTGTCCGTGCTCTGTTCTTCTTTTGCACACAGGGAAATGCCTTCACGGCTGGTGTGCGGCCTTTACCCACTCGAGGGAGGGCAGGTTCCCATTTACTTTGGAGGTGGCACTCCTGCAGCGCTGTGGGCCATGACTGTGCTTCAAAGACAGTAATCTACCCTTTCCATTGGAAGAGGGCACGCACGGAATGGGAAATCTCTGTTCTCTGGGAGAGGTTGGTGGTGCTACTGCGCCTGTGTATTTGGTGCCCCCCTGCCCACTAGCAATGTTTCTGCTCGCCACTGCGGGGAGAAACATTGTGCAGCTAAGCTCACTTAGGATGTACAAGTGTCAGAATTCCTTTGCGGGGCACCATCCAGATATCACATTAGTAGCATGCGGGTCATTTCCTGCTAAGCTCTGCATTCGCAGCCAGCTTCAAGGTGTTCCTGTTGTGGATAGACTCTTGTGCAGATGCCGCTGGAGACGGCCTCTGCTTCTATGCTCTTTGACAAGGCTGCTTTGAGGAAGCTCTTACCGTAGCCTCTGCCAAGTACAGCCTTCTGCCTCTCTCAAATACTCACTTACCTGTGAGACCTTGTCTTTCCTTTGGAGAGACAGAGAGCCCTTTACCTGAAGGGAAACTGTCCGTGCTCTGTTCTTCTTTGGCACACAGGGAAATGCCTTCACGGCTGGTGTGCGGCCTTTACCCACTCGAGAGAGGGCAGGTTCCCATTTACTTTGGTGGTGGAACTCCTGCAGCGCTGTGGGCCATGACTGTGCTTCAAAGACAGTAATCTACCCTTTCTATTGGAAGAGGGCACGCACGGAATGGGAAATCTCTGTTCTCTGGGAGAGGTTGGTGGTGCTACTGCGCCTGTGTATTTGGTGCCTCCCTGCCCACTAGCAATGTTTCTGCTCGGCACTGCGGGGAGAAACATTGTGCAGCTAAGCTCACTTAGGATGTACAAGTGTCAGAATTCCTTTGCGGGGCACCATCCAGATATCACATTCGTAGCATGCGGGTCATTTCCTGCTAAGCTCTGCTTTCGCAGCCAGCTTCAAGGTGTTCCTGTTGTGGATAGACTCTCGTGCAGATGCCGCTGGAGACGGACTCTGCTTTTATGCTCTTTGACAAGGCTGCTTTGAGGAAGCTCTTACCGTAGCCTCTGCCAAGTACAGCCTTCTGCCTCTCTCAAATACTCACTTACCTGTGAGACCTTGTCTTTCCTTTGGAGAGACAGAGAGCCCTTTTCCTGAAGGGAAACTGTCCGTGCTCTGTTCTTCTTTTGCACACAGGAAAATGCCTTCACGGCTGGTGTGCGGCCTTTACCCACTCGAGGGAGGGCAGGTTCCCATTTACTTTGGTGGTGGCACTCCTGCAGCGCTCTGGGCCATGACTGTGCTTCAAAGACAGTAATCTACCCTTTCCATTGGAAGAGGGCAGGCACGGAATGGGAAATCTCTATTCTCTGGGAGAGGTTGGTGGTGCTACTGCGCCTGTGTATTTGGTGCCCCCCTGCCCACTAGCAATGTTTCTGCTCGCCACTGTGGGGAGAAACATTGTGCAGCTAAGCTCACTTAGGATGTACAAGTGCCAGAATTCCTTTGTGGGGCACCATTCAGATATCACATTCGTAGCATGCGGGTCCTTTCCTGCTAAGCTCTGCATTCGCAGCCAGCTTCAAGGTGTTCCTGTTGTGGATAGACTCTCGTGCAGATGCCGCTGGAGACGGCCTCTGCTTCTATGCTCTTTGACAAGGCTGCTTTGCGGAAGCTCTTACCGTAGCCTCTGCCAAGTACAGCCTTCTGCCTCTCTCAAATACTCACTTACCTGTGAGACCTTGTCTTTCCTTTGGAGAGACAGAGAGCCCTTTTCCTGAAGGGAAACTGTCCGTTCTCTGTTCTTCTTTTGCACACAGGAAAATGCCTTCACGGCTGGTGTGCGGCCTTTACCCACTCGAGGGAGGGCAGGTTCCCATTTACTTTGGAGGTGGCACTCCTGCAGTGCTGTGGGCCATGACTGTGCTTCAAAGACAGTAATCTACCCTTTCCATTGGAAGAGGGCACGCACGGAATGGGAAATCTCTGTTCTCTGGGAGAGGTTGGTGGTGCTACTGCGCCTGTGTATTTGGTGCCCCCCTGCCCACTAGCAATGTTTCTGCTCGCCACTGCGGGGAGAAACATTGTGCAGCTAAGCTCACTTAGGATGTACAAGTGTCAGAATTCCTTTGCGGGGCACCATCCAGATATCACATTCGTAGCATGCGGGTCCTTTCCTGCTAAGCTCTGCATTCGCAGCCAGCTTCAAGGTGTTCCTGTTGTGGATAGCCTCTCGTGCAGATGCCGCTGGAGACGGTCTCTGCTTCTATGCTCTTTGACAAGGCTGCTTTGAGGAAGCTCTTACCGTAGCCTCTGCCAAGTACAGCCTTCTGCCTCTCTCAAATACTCACTTACCTGTGAGACCTTGTCTTTCCTTTAGAGACAGAGAGCCCTTTTCCTGAAGGGAAACTGTCCGTGCTCTGTTGTTCTTTTGCACACAGGGAAATGCCTTCACGGCTGGTGTGCGGCCTTTACCCACTCGAGGGAGGGCAGGTTCCCATTTACTTTGGAGGTGGCACTCCTGCAGCGCTGTGGGCCATGACTGTGCTTCAAAGACAGTAATCTACCCTTTCCATTGGAAGAGGGCACGCACGGAATGGGAAATCTCTGTTCTCTGGGAGAGGTTGGTGGTGCTACTGCGCCTGTGTATTTGGTGCCCCCCTGCCCACTAGCAATGTTTCTGCTCGCCACTGCGGGGAGAAACATTGTGCAGCTAAGCTCACTTAGGATGTACAAGTGTCAGAATTCCTTTGCGGGGCACCATCCAGATATCACATTAGTAGCATGCGGGTCATTTCCTGCTAAGCTCTGCATTCGCAGCCAGCTTCAAGGTGTTCCTGTTGTGGATAGACTCTTGTGCAGATGCCGCTGGAGACGGCCTCTGCTTCTATGCTCTTTGACAAGGCTGCTTTGAGGAAGCTCTTACCGTAGCCTCTGCCAAGTACAGCCTTCTGCCTCTCTCAAATACTCACTTACCTGTGAGACCTTGTCTTTCCTTTGGAGAGACAGAGAGCCCTTTACCTGAAGGGAAACTGTCCGTGCTCTGTTCTTCTTTGGCACACAGGGAAATGCCTTCACGGCTGGTGTGCGGCCTTTACCCACTCGAGGGAGGGCAGGTTCCCATTTACTTTGGTGGTGGAACTCCTGCAGCGCTGTGGGCCATGACTGTGCTTCAAAGACAGTAATCTACCCTTTCTATTGGAAGAGGGCACGCACGGAATGGGAAATCTCTGTTCTCTGGGAGAGGTTGGTGGTGCTACTGCGCCTGTGTATTTGGTGCCTCCCTGCCCACTAGCAATGTTTCTGCTCGGCACTGCGGGGAGAAACATTGTGCAGCTAAGCTCACTTAGGATGTACAAGTGTCAGAATTCCTTTGCGGGGCACCATCCAGATATCACATTCGTAGCATGCGGGTCATTTCCTGCTAAGCTCTGCTTTCGTAGCCAGCTTCAAGGTGTTCCTGTTGTGGATAGACTCTCGTGCAGATGCCGCTGGAGACGGACTCTGCTTTTATGCTCTTTGACAAGGCTGCTTTGAGGAAGCTCTTACCGTAGCCTCTGCCAAGTACAGCCTTCTGCCTCTCTCAAATACTCACTTACCTGTGAGACCTTGTCTTTCCTTTGGAGACACAGAGAGCCCTTTTCCTGAAGGGAAACTGTCCGTGCTCTGTTCTTCTTTTGCACACAGGGAAATGCCTTCACGGCTGGTGTGCGGCCTTTACCCACTCGAGGGAGGGCAGGTTCCCATTTACTTTGGTGGTGGCACTCCTGCAGCGCTCTGGGCCATGACTGTGCTTCAAAGACAGTAATCTACCCTTTCCATTGGAAGAGGGCAGGCAAGGAATGGGAAATCTCTATTCTCTGGGAGAGGGTGGTGGTGCTACTGCGCCTGTGTATTTGGTGCCCCCCTGACCACTAGCAATGTTTCTGCTCGCCACTGTGGGGAGAAACATTGTGCAGCTAAGCTCACTTAGGATATACAAGTGCCAGAATTCCTTTGTGGGGCACCATTCAGATATCACATTCGTAGCATGCGGGTCCTTTCCTGCTAAGCTCTGCATTCGCAACCAGCTTCAAGGTGTTCCTGTTGTGGATAGACTCTCGTGCAGATGCCGCTGGAGACGGCCTCTGCTTCTATGCTCTTTGACAAGGCTGCTTTGCGGAAGCTCTTACCGTAGCCTCTGCCAAGTACAGCCTTCTGCCTCTCTCAAATACTCACTTACCTGTGAGACCTTGTCTTTCCTTTGGAGAGACAGAGAGCCCTTTTCCTGAAGGGAAACTGTCCGTGCTCTGTTGTTCTTTTGCACACAGGGAAATGCCTTCACGGCTGGTGTGCGGCCTTTACCCACTCGAGGGAGGGCAGGTTCCCATTTACTTTGGAGGTGGCACTCCTGCAGTGCTGTGGGCCATGACTGTGCTTCAAAGACAGTAATCTACCCTTTCCATTGGAAGAGGGCACGCACGGAATGGGAAATCTCTGTTCTCTGGGAGAGGTTGGTGGTGCTACTGCGCCTGTGTATTTGGTGCCCCCCTGCCCACTAGCAATGTTTCTGCTCGCCACTGCGGGGAGAAACATTGTGCAGCTAAGCTCACTTAGGATGTACAAGTGTCAGAATTCCTTTGCGGGGCACCATCCAGATATCACATTCGTAGCATGCGGGTCCTTTCCTCCTAAGCTCTGCATTCGCAGCCAGCTTCAAGGTGTTCCTGTTGTGGATAGCCTCTCGTGCAGATGCCGCTGGAGACGGCCTCTGCTTCTATGCTCTTTGACAAGGCTGCTTTGCGGAAGCTCTTACCGTAGCCTCTGCCAAGTACAGCCTTCTGCCTCTCTCAAATACTCACTTACCTGTGAGACCTTGTCTTTCCTTTGGAGAGACAGAGAGCCCTTTTCCTGAAGGGAAACTGTCCGTTCTCTGTTCTTCTTTTGCACACAGGAAAATGCCTTCACGGCTGGTGTGCGGCCTTTACCCACTCGAGGGAGGGCAGGTTCCCATTTACTTTGGAGGTGGCACTCCTGCAGTGCTGTGGGCCATGACTGTGCTTCAAAGACAGTAATCTACCCTTTCCATTGGAAGAGGGCACGCACGGAATGGGAAATCTCTGTTCTCTGGGAGAGGTTGGTGGTGCTACTGCGCCTGTGTATTTGGTGCCCCCCTGCCCACTAGCAATGTTTCTGCTCGCCACTGCGGGGAGAAACATTGTGCAGCTAAGCTCACTTAGGATGTACAAGTGTCAGAATTCCTTTGCGGGGCACCATCCAGATATCACATTCGTAGCATGCGGGTCCTTTCCTGCTAAGCTCTGCATTCGCAGCCAGCTTCAAGGTGTTCCTGTTGTGGATAGCCTCTCGTGCAGATGCCGCTGGAGACGGTCTCTGCTTCTATGCTCTTTGACAAGGCTGCTTTGAGGAAGCTCTTACCGTAGCCTCTGCCAAGTACAGCCTTCTGCCTCTCTCAAATACTCACTTACCTGTGAGACCTTGTCTTTCCTTTAGAGACAGAGAGCCCTTTTCCTGAAGGGAAACTGTCCGTGCTCTGTTGTTCTTTTGCACACAGGGAAATGCCTTCACGGCTGGTGTGCGGCCTTTACCCACTCGAGGGAGGGCAGGTTCCCATTTACTTTGGAGGTGGCACTCCTGCAGCGCTGTGGGCCATGACTGTGCTTCAAAGACAGTAATCTACCCTTTCCATTGGAAGAGGGCACGCACGGAATGGGAAATCTCTGTTCTCTGGGAGAGGTTGGTGGTGCTACTGCGCCTGTGTATTTGGTGCCCCCCTGCCCACTAGCAATGTTTCTGCTCGCCACTGCGGGGAGAAACATTGTGCAGCTAAGCTCACTTAGGATGTACAAGTGTCAGAATTCCTTTGCGGGGCACCATCCAGATATCACATTAGTAGCATGCGGGTCATTTCCTGCTAAGCTCTGCATTCGCAGCCAGCTTCAAGGTGTTCCTGTTGTGGATAGACTCTTGTGCAGATGCCGCTGGAGACGGCCTCTGCTTCTATGCTCTTTGACAAGGCTGCTTTGAGGAAGCTCTTACCGTAGCCTCTGCCAAGTACAGCCTTCTGCCTCTCTCAAATACTCACTTACCTGTGAGACCTTGTCTTTCCTTTGGAGAGACAGAGAGCCCTTTACCTGAAGGGAAACTGTCCGTGCTCTGTTCTTCTTTGGCACACAGGGAAATGCCTTCACGGCTGGTGTGCGGCCTTTACCCACTCGAGGGAGGGCAGGTTCCCATTTACTTTGGTGGTGGAACTCCTGCAGCGCTGTGGGCCATGACTGTGCTTCAAAGACAGTAATCTACCCTTTCTATTGGAAGAGGGCACGCACGGAATGGGAAATCTCTGTTCTCTGGGAGAGGTTGGTGGTGCTACTGCGCCTGTGTATTTGGTGCCTCCCTGCCCACTAGCAATGTTTCTGCTCGGCACTGCGGGGAGAAACATTGTGCAGCTAAGCTCACTTAGGATGTACAAGTGTCAGAATTCCTTTGCGGGGCACCATCCAGATATCACATTCGTAGCATGCGGGTCATTTCCTGCTAAGCTCTGCTTTCGTAGCCAGCTTCAAGGTGTTCCTGTTGTGGATAGACTCTCGTGCAGATGCCGCTGGAGACGGACTCTGCTTTTATGCTCTTTGACAAGGCTGCTTTGAGGAAGCTCTTACCGTAGCCTCTGCCAAGTACAGCCTTCTGCCTCTCTCAAATACTCACTTACCTGTGAGACCTTGTCTTTCCTTTGGAGAGACAGAGAGCCCTTTTCCTGAAGGGAAACTGTCCGTGCTCTGTTCTTCTTTTGCACACAGGGAAATGCCTTCACGGCTGGTGTGCGGCCTTTACCCACTCGAGGGAGGGCAGGTTCCCATTTACTTTGGTGGTGGCACTCCTGCAGCGCTCTGGGCCATGACTGTGCTTCAAAGACAGTAATCTACCCTTTCCATTGGAAGAGGGCAGGCAAGGAATGGGAAATCTCTATTCTCTGGGAGAGGGTGGTGGTGCTACTGCGCCTGTGTATTTGGTGCCCCCCTGACCACTAGCAATGTTTCTGCTCGCCACTGTGGGGAGAAACATTGTGCAGCTAAGCTCACTTAGGATATACAAGTGCCAGAATTCCTTTGTGGGGCACCATTCAGATATCACATTCGTAGCATGCGGGTCCTTTCCTGCTAAGCTCTGCATTCGCAACCAGCTTCAAGGTGTTCCTGTTGTGGATAGACTCTCGTGCAGATGCCGCTGGAGACGGCCTCTGCTTCTATGCTCTTTGACAAGGCTGCTTTGCGGAAGCTCTTACCGTAGCCTCTGCCAAGTACAGCCTTCTGCCTCTCTCAAATACTCACTTACCTGTGAGACCTTGTCTTTCCTTTGGAGAGACAGAGAGCCCTTTTCCTGAAGGGAAACTGTCCGTGCTCTGTTGTTCTTTTGCACACAGGGAAATGCCTTCACGGCTGGTGTGCGGCCTTTACCCACTCGAGGGAGGGCAGGTTCCCATTTACTTTGGAGGTGGCACTCCTGCAGTGCTGTGGGCCATGACTGTGCTTCAAAGACAGTAATCTACCCTTTCCATTGGAAGAGGGCACGCACGGAATGGGAAATCTCTGTTCTCTGGGAGAGGTTGGTGGTGCTACTGCGCCTGTGTATTTGGTGCCCCCCTGCCCACTAGCAATGTTTCTGCTCGCCACTGCGGGGAGAAACATTGTGCAGCTAAGCTCACTTAGGATGTACAAGTGTCAGAATTCCTTTGCGGGGCACCATCCAGATATCACATTCGTAGCATGCGGGTCCTTTCCTCCTAAGCTCTGCATTCGCAGCCAGCTTCAAGGTGTTCCTGTTGTGGATAGCCTCTCGTGCAGATGCCGCTGGAGACGGCCTCTGCTTCTATGCTCTTTGACAAGGCTGCTTTGCGGAAGCTCTTACCATAGCCTCTGCCAAGTACAGCCTTCTGCATCTCTCAAATACTCACTTACCTGTGAGACCTTGTCTTTCCTTTGGAGAGACAGAGAGCCCTTTTCCTGAAGGGAAACTGTCCGTGCTCTGTTCTTCTTTTGCACACAGGAAAATGCCTTCACGGCTGGTGTGCGGCCTTTACCCACTCGAGGGAGGGCAGGTTCCCATTTACTTTGGAGGTGGCACTCCTGCAGCGCTGTGGGCCATGACTGTGCTTCAAAGACAATAATCTACCCTTTCCATTGGAAGAAGGCACGCAGGGAATGGGAAATCTCTGTTCTCTGGGAGAGGTGGGTGGTGCTACTGGGCCTGTGTATTTGGTGCCCCCCTGGCCACTAGCAATGTTTCTGCTCGCCACTGCGGGGAGAAACATTGTGCAGCTAAGCTAACTTAGAAAGTACAAGTGTCAGAATTCCTTTGCGGGGCACCATCCAGATATCACATTCGTAGCATGCGGGTCATTTCCTGCTAAGCTCTGCATTCGCAGCCAGCTTCAAGGTGTTCCTGTTGTGGATAGACTCTCGTGCAGATGCCGCTGGAGACGGCCTCTGCTTCTATGCTCTTTGACAAGGCTGCTTTGAGGAAGCTCTTACCGTAGCCTCTGCCAAGTAGAGCCTTCTGCCTCTCTCAAATACTCACTTACCTGTGAGACCTTGTCTTTCCTTTAGAGACAGAGAGCCCTTTTCCTGAAGGGAAACTGTCCGTGCTCTGTTGTTCTTTTGCACACAGGGAAATGCCTTCACGGCTGGTGTGCGGCCTTTACCCACTCGAGGGAGGGCAGGTTCCCATTTATTTTGGAGGTGGCACTCCTGCAGCGCTGTGGGCCATGACTGTGCTTCAAAGACAGTAATCTACCCTTTCCATTGGAAGAGGGCACGCACGGAATGGGAAATCTCTGTTCTCTGGGAGAGGTTGGTGGTGCTACTGCGCCTGTGTATTTGGTGCCCCCCTGCCCACTAGCAATGTTTCTGCTCGCCACTGCGGGGAGAAACATTGTGCAGCTAAGCTCACTTAGGATGTACAAGTGTCAGAATTCCTTTGCGGGGCACCATCCAGATATCACATTAGTAGCATGCGGGTCATTTCCTGCTACGCTCTGCATTCGCAGCCAGCTTCAAGGTGTTCCTGTTGTGGATAGACTCTTGTGCAGATGCCGCTGGAGACGGCCTCTGCTTCTATGCTCTTTGACAAGGCTGCTTTGAGGAAGCTCTTACCGTAGCCTCTGCCAAGTACAGCCTTCTGCCTCTCTCAAATACTCACTTACCTGTGAGACCTTGTCTTTCCTTTGGAGAGACAGAGAGCCCTTTTCCGGAAGGGAAACTGTCCGTGCTCTGTTCTTCTTTGGCACACAGGGAAATGCCTTCACGGCTGGTGTGCGGCCTTTACCCACTCGAGGGAGGGCAGGTTCCCATTTACTTTGGTGGTGGCACTCCTGCAGCGCTGTGGGCCATGACTGTGCTTCAAAGACAGTAATCTACCCTTTCCATTGGGAGAGGGCAGGCACGGAATGGGAAATCTCTATTCTCTGGGAGAGGTTGGTGGTGCTACTGCGCCTGTGTATTTGGTGCCCCCCTGCCCACTAGCAATGTTTCTGCTCGCCACTGTGGGGAGAAACATTGTGCAGCTAAGCTCACTTAGGATGTACAAGTGCCAGAATTCCTTTGTGGGGCACCATTCAGATATCACATTCGTAGCATGCGGGTCCTTTCCTGCTAAGCTCTGCATTCGCAGCCAGCTTCAAGGTGTTCCTGTTGTGGATAGACTCTCGTGCAGATGCCGCTGGAGAAGGCCTCTGCTTCTATGCTCTTTGACAAGGCTGCTTTGCGGAAGCTCTTACCGTAGCCTCTGCCAAGTACAGCCTTCTGCCTCTCTCAAATACTCACTTACCTGTGAGACCTTGTCTTTCCTTTGGAGAGACAGAGAGCCCTTTTCCTGAAGGGAAACTGTCCGTGCTCTGTTCTTCTTTTGCACACAGGAAAATGCCTTCACGGCTGGTGTGCGGCCTTTACCCACTCGAGGGAGGGCAGGTTCCCATTTACTTTGGAGGTGGCACTCCTGCAGTGCTGTGGGCCATGACTGTGCTTCAAAGACAGTAATCTACCCTTTCCATTGGAAGAGGGCACGCACGGAATGGGAAATCTCTGTTCTCTGGGAGAGGTTGGTGGTGCTACTGCGCCTGTGTATTTGGTGCCCCCCTGCCCACTAGCAATGTTTCTGCTCGCCACTGCGGGGAGAAACATTGTGCAGCTAAGCTCACTTAGGATGTACAAGTGTCAGAATTCCTTTGCGGGGCACCATCCAGATATCACATTCGTAGCATGCGGGTCATTTCCTGCTAAGCTCTGCATTCGCAGCCAGCTTCAAGGTGTTCCTGTTGTGGATAGCCTCTCGTGCAGATGCCGCTGGAGACGGCCTCTGCTTCTATGCTCTTTGACAAGGCTGCTTTGCGGAAGCTCTTACCATAGCCTCTGCCAAGTACAGCCTTCTGCATCTCTCAAATACTCACTTACCTGTGAGACCTTGTCTTTCCTTTGGAGAGACAGAGAGCCCTTTTCCTGAAGGGAAACTGTCCGTGCTCTGTTCTTCTTTTGCACACAGGAAAATGCCTTCACGGCTGGTGTGCGGCCTTTACCCACTCGAGGGAGGGCAGGTTCCCATTTACTTTGGAGGTGGCACTCCTGCAGCGCTGTGGGCCATGACTGTGCTTCAAAGACAATAATCTACCCTTTCCATTGGAAGAAGGCACGCAGGGAATGGGAAATCTCTGTTCTCTGGGAGAGGTGGGTGGTGCTACTGGGCCTGTGTATTTGGTGCCCCCCTGGCCACTAGCAATGTTTCTGCTCGCCACTGCGGGGAGAAACATTGTGCAGCTAAGCTAACTTAGAAAGTACAAGTGTCAGAATTCCTTTGCGGGGCACCATCCAGATATCACATTCGTAGCATGCGGGTCCTTTCCTGCTAAGCTCTGCATTCGCGGCCAGCTTCAGGGTGTTCCTGTTGTGGATAGACTCTCGTGCAGATGCCGCTGGAGACGGCCTCTGCTTCTATGCTCTTTGACAAGGCTGCTTTGCGGAAGCTCTTACCGTAGCCTCTGCCAAGTACAGCCTTCTGCCTTTCTCAAATACTCACTTACCTGTGAGACCTTGTCTTTCCTTTGGAGAGACAGAGAGCCCTTTTCCTGAAGGGAAACTGTCCGTGCTCTGTTCTTCTTTTGCACACAGGGAAATGCCTTCACGGCTGGTGTGCGGCCTTTACCCACTCGAGGGAGGGCAGGTTCCCATTTACTTTGGTGGTGGCACTCCTGCAGCGCTCTGGACCATGACTGTGCTTCAAAGACAGTAATCTACCCTTTCCATTGGAAGAGGGCAGGCACGGAATGGGAAATCTCTATTCTCTGGGAGAGGTTGGAGGTGCTACTGCGACTGTGTATTTGGTGCCCCCCTGCCCACTAGCAATGTTTCTGCTCGCCACTGCGGGGAGAAACATTGTGCAGCTAAGCTCACTTAGGATGTACAAGTGTCAGAATTCCTTTGCGGGGCACCATCCAGATATCACATTCGTAGCATGCGGGTCCTTTCCTGCTAAGCTCTGCATTCGCAGCCAGCTTCAAGGTGTTCCTGTTGTGGATAGCCTCTCGTGCAGATGCCGCTGGAGACGGCCTCTGCTTCTATGCTCTTTGACAAGGCTGCTTTGCGGAAGCTCTTACCATAGCCTCTGCCAAGTACAGCCTTCTGCCTCTCTCAAATACTCACTTACCTGTGAGACCTTGTCTTTCCTTTGGAGAGACAGAGAGCCCTTTTCCTGAAGGGAAACTGTCCGTGCTCTGTTCTTCTTTTGCACACAGGAAAATGCCTTCACGGCTGGTGTGCGGCCTTTACCCACTCGAGGGAGGGCAGGTTCCCATTTACTTTGGAGGTGGCACTCCTGCAGCGCTGTGGGCCATGACTGTGCTTCAAAGACAATAATCTACCCTTTCCATTGGAAGAAGGCACGCAGGGAATGGGAAATCTCTGTTCTCTGGGAGAGGTGGGTGGTGCTACTGGGCCTGTGTATTTGGTGCCCCCCTGGCCACTAGCAATGTTTCTGCTCGCCACTGCGGTGAGAAACAATGTGCAGCTAAGCTAACTTAGGAAGTACAAGTGTCAGAATTCCTTTGCGGGGCACCATCCAGATATCACATTCGTAGCATGCGGGTCCTTTCCTGCTAAGCTCTGCATTCGCAGCCAGCTTCAAGGTGTTCCTGCTGTGGATAGACTCTCGTGCAGATGCCGCTGGAGACGGCCTCTGCTTCTATGCTCTTTGACAAGGCTGCTTTGAGGAAGCTCTTACCGTAGCCTCTGCCAAGTACAGCCTTCTGCCTCTCTCAGATACTCACTTACCTGTGAGACCTTGTCTTTCCTTTAGAGACAGAGAGCCCTTTTCCTGAAGGGAAACTGTCCGTGCTCTGTTGTTCTTTTGCCCACAGGGAAATGCCTTCACGGCTGGTGTGCGGCCTTTACCCACTCGAGGGAGGGCAGGTTCCCATTTACTTTGGAGGTGGCACTCCTGCAGCGCTGTGGGCCATGACTGTGCTTCAAAGAAAGTCATCTACCCTTTCTATTGGAAGAGGGCACGCACGGAATGGGAAATCTCTGTTCTCTGGGAGAGGTTGGTGGTGCTACTGCGCCTGTGTATTTGGTGCCCCCCTGCCCACTAGCAATGTTTCTGCTCGCCACTGCGGGGAGAAACATTGTGCAGCTAAGCTCACTTAGGAAGTACAAGTGTCAGAATTCCTTTGCGGGGCACCATCCAGATATCACATTCGTAGCATGCGGGTCCTTTCCTGCTAAGCTCTGCATTCGCAGCCAGCTTCAAGGTGTTCCTGTTGTGGATAGACTCTCGTGCAGATGCCGCTGGAGACGGCCTCTGCTTCTATGCTCTTTGACAAGGCTGCTTTGAGGAAGCTCTTACCGTAGCCTCTGCCAAGTACAGCCTTCTGCCTCTCTCAAATACTCACTTACCTGTGAGACCTTGTCTTTCCTTTGGAGAGACAGAGAGCCCTTTTCCTGAAGGGAAACTGTCCGTGCTCTGTTGTTCTTTTGCCCACAGGGAAATGCCTTCACGGCTGGTGTGCGGCCTTTACCCACTCGAGGGAGGGCAGGTTCCCATTTACTTTGGAGGTGGCACTCCTGCAGCGCTGTGGGCCATGACTGTGCTTCAAAGACAGTAATCTACCCTTTCCATTGGAAGAGGGCACGCACGGAATGGGAAATCTCTGTTCTCTGGGAGAGGTTGGTGGTGCTACTGCGCCTGTGTATTTGGTGCCCCCCTGCCCACTAGCAATGTTTCTGCTCGCCACTGCGGGGAGAAACATTGTGCAGCTAAGCTCACTTAGGAAGTACAAGTGTCAGAATTCCTTTGCGGGGCACCATCCAGATATCACATTAGTAGCATGCGGGTCATTTCCTGCTAAGCTCTGCATTCGCAGCCAGCTTCAAGGTGTTCCTGTTGTGGATAGACTCTTGTGCAGATGCCGCTGGAGACGGCCTCTGCTTCTATGCTCTTTGACAAGGCTGCTTTGAGGAAGCTCTTACCGTAGCCTCTGCCAAGTACAGCCTTCTGCCTCTCTCAAATACTCACTTACCTGTGAGACCTTGTCTATCCTTTGGAGAGACAGAGAGCCCTTTACCTGAAGGGAAACTGTCCGTGCTCTGTTCTTCTTTGGCACACAGGGAAATGCCTTCACGGCTGGTGTGCGGCCTTTACCCACTCGAGGGAGGGCAGGTTCCCATTTACTTTGGTGGTGGAACTCCTGCAGCGCTGTGGGCCATGACTGTGCTTCAAAGACAGTAATCTACCCTTTCTATTGGAAGAGGGCACGCACGGAATGGGAAATCTCTGTTCTCTGGGAGAGGTTGGTGGTGCTACTGCGCCTGTGTATTTGGTGCCTCCCTGCCCACTAGCAATGTTTCTGCTCGGCACTGCGGGGAGAAACATTGTGCAGCTAAGCTCACTTAGGATGTACAAGTGTCAGAATTCCTTTGCGGGGCACCATCCAGATATCACATTCGTAGCATGCGGGTCATTTCCTGCTAAGCTCTGCTTTCGCAGCCAGCTTCAAGGTGTTCCTGTTGTGGATAGACTCTCGTGCAGATGCCGCTGGAGACGGACTCTGCTTTTATGCTCTTTGACAAGGCTGCTTTGAGGAAGCTCTTACCGTAGCCTCTGCCAAGTACAGCCTTCTGCCTCTCTCAAATACTCACTTACCTGTGAGACCTTGTCTTTCCTTTGGAGAGACAGAGAGCCCTTTTCCTGAAGGGAAACTGTCCGTGCTCTGTTCTTCTTTTGCACACAGGAAAATGCCTTCACGGCTGGTTTGCGGCCTTTACCCACTCGAGGGAGGGCAGGTTCCCATTTACTTTGGTGGTGGCACTCCTGCAGCGCTCTGGGCCATGACTGTGCTTCAAAGACAGTAATCTACCCTTTCCATTGGAAGAGGGCAGGCACGGAATGGGAAATCTCTATTCTCTGGGAGAGGTTGGTGGTGCTACTGCGCCTGTGTATTTGGTGCCCCCCTGCCCACTAGCAATGTTTCTGCTCGCCACTGCGGGGAGAAACATTGTGCAGCTAAGCTCACTTAGGATGTACAAGTGTCAGAATTCCTTTGTTGGGCACCATTCAGATATCACATTCGTAGCATGCGGGTCCTTTCCTGCTAAGCTCTGCATTCGCAGCCAGCTTCAAGGTGTTCCTGTTGTGGATAGACTCTCGTGCAGATGCCGCTGGAGACGGCCTCTGCTTCTATGCTCTTTGACAAGGCTGCTTTGCGGAAGCTCTTACCGTAGCCTCTGCCAAGTACAGCCTTCTGCCTCTCTCAAATACTCACTTACCTGTGAGACCTTGTCTTTCCTTTGGAGAGACAGAGAGCCCTTTTCCTGAAGGGAAACTGTCCGTGCTCTGTTCTTCTTTTGCACACAGGAAAATGCCTTCACGGCTGGTGTGCGGCCTTTACCCACTCGAGGGAGGGCAGGTTCCCATTTACTTTGGAGGTGGCACTCCTGCAGTGCTGTGGGCCATGACTGTGCTTCAAAGACAATAATCTACCCTTTCCATTGGAAGAGGGCACGCACGGAATGGGAAATCTCTGTTCTCTGGGAGAGGTTGGTGGTGCTACTGCGCCTGTGTATTTGGTGCCCCCCTGACCACTAGCAATGTTTCTGCTCGCCACTGCGGGGAGAAACATTGTGCAGCTAAGCTCACTTAGGATGTACAAGTGTCAGAATTCCTTTGCGGGGCACCATCCAGATATCACATTCGTAGCATGCGGGTCCTTTCCTCCTAAGCTCTGCATTCGCAGCCAGCTTCAAGGTGTTCCTGTTGTGGATAGCCTCTCGTGCAGATGCCGCTGGAGACGGCCTCTGCTTCTATGCTCTTTGACAAGGCTGCTTTGCGGAAGCTCTTACCATAGCCTCTGCCAAGTACAGCCTTCTGCATCTCTCAAATACTCACTTACCTGTGAGACCTTGTCTTTCCTTTGGAGAGACAGAGAGCCCTTTTCCTGAAGGGAAACTGTCCGTGCTCTGTTCTTCTTTTGCACACAGGAAAATGCCTTCACGGCTGGTGTGCGGCCTTTACCCACTCGAGGGAGGGCAGGTTCCCATTTACTTTGGAGGTGGCACTCCTGCAGCGCTGTGGGCCATGACTGTGCTTCAAAGACAATAATCTACCCTTTCCATTGGAAGAAGGCACGCAGGGAATGGGAAATCTCTGTTCTCTGGGAGAGGTGGGTGGTGCTACTGGGCCTGTGTATTTGGTGCCCCCCTGGCCACTAGCAATGTTTCTGCTCGCCACTGCGGGGAGAAACATTGTGCAGCTAAGCTAACTTAGAAAGTACAAGTGTCAGAATTCCTTTGCGGGGCACCATCCAGATATCACATTCGTAGCATGCGGGTCCTTTCCTGCTAAGCTCTGCATTCGCAGCCAGCTTCAAGGTGTTCCTGTTGTGGATAGACTCTCGTGCAGATGCCGCTGGAGACGGCCTCTGCTTCTATGCTCTTTGACAAGGCTGCTTTGCGGAAGCTCTTACCGTAGCCTCTGCCAAGTACAGCCTTCTGCCTTTCTCAAATACTCACTTACCTGTGAGACCTTGTCTTTCCTTTGGAGAGACAGAGAGCCCTTTTCCTGAAGGGAAACTGTCCGTGCTCTGTTGTTCTTTTGCACACAGGGAAATGCCTTCACGGCTGGTGTGCGGCCTTTACCCACTCGAGGGAGGGCAGGTTCCCATTTACTTTGGTGGTGGCACTCCTGCAGCGCTCTGGGCCATGACTGTGCTTCAAAGACAGTAATCTACCCTTTCCATTGGAAGAGGGCAGGCACGGAATGGGAAATCTCTATTCTCTGGGAGAGGTTGGAGGTGCTACTGCGCCTGTGTATTTGGTGCCCCCCTGCCCACTAGCAATGTTTCTGCTCGCCACTGCGGGGAGAAACATTGTGCAGCTAAGCTCACTTAGGATGTACAAGTGTCAGAATTCCTTTGCGGGGCACCATCCAGATATCACATTCGTAGCATGCGGGTCCTTTCCTGCTAAGCTCTGCATTCGCAGCCAGCTTCAAGGTGTTCCTGTTGTGGATAGCCTCTCGTGCAGATGCCGCTGGAGACGGCCTCTGCTTCTATGCTCTTTGACAAGGCTGCTTTGCGGAAGCTCTTACCATAGCCTCTGCCAAGTACAGCCTTCTGCATCTCTCAAATACTCACTTACCTGTGAGACCTTGTCTTTCCTTTGGAGAGACAGAGAGCCCTTTTCCTGAAGGGAAACTGTCCGTGCTCTGTTCTTCTTTTGCACACAGGAAAATGCCTTCACGGCTGGTGTGCGGCCTTTACCCACTCGAGGGAGGGCAGGTTCCCATTTACTTTGGAGGTGGCACTCCTGCAGCGCTGTGGGCCATGACTGTGCTTCAAAGACAATAATCTACCCTTTCCATTGGAAGAAGGCACGCAGGGAATGGGAAATCTCTGTTCTCTGGGAGAGGTGGGTGGTGCTACTGGGCCTGTGTATTTGGTGCCCCCCTGGCCACTAGCAATGTTTCTGCTCGCCACTGCGGTGAGAAACAATGTGCAGCTAAGCTCACTTAGGAAGTACAAGTGTCAGAATTCCTTTGCGGGGCACCATCCAGATATCACATTCGTAGCATGCGGGTCCTTTCCTGCTAAGCTCTGCATTCGCAGCCAGCTTCAAGGTGTTCCTGTTGTGGATAGACTCTCGTGCAGATGCCGCTGGAGACGGCCTCTGCTTCTATGCTCTTTGACAAGGCTGCTTTGAGGAAGCTCTTACCGTAGCCTCTGCCAAGTACAGCCTTCTGCCTCTCTCAAATACTCACTTACCTGTGAGACCTTGTCTTTCCTTTGGAGAGACAGAGAGCCCTTTACCTGAAGGGAAACTGTCCGTGCTCTGTTCTTCTTTGGCACACAGGGAAATGCCTTCACGGCTGGTGTGCGGCCTTTACCCACTCGAGGGAGGGCAGGTTCCCATTTACTTTGGTGGTGGAACTCCTGCAGCGCTGTGGGCCATGACTGTGCTTCAAAGACAGTAATCTACCCTTTCTATTGGAAGAGGGCACGCACGGAATGGGAAATCTCTGTTCTCTGGGAGAGGTTGGTGGTGCTACTGCGCCTGTGTATTTGGTGCCTCCCTGCCCACTAGCAATGTTTCTGCTCGGCACTGCGGGGAGAAACATTGTGCAGCTAAGCTCACTTAGGATGTACAAGTGTCAGAATTCCTTTGCGGGGCACCATCCAGATATCACATTCGTAGCATGCGGGTCATTTCCTGCTAAGCTCTGCTTTCGCAGCCAGCTTCAAGGTGTTCCTGTTGTGGATAGACTCTCGTGCAGATGCCGCTGGAGACGGACTCTGCTTTTATGCTCTTTGACAAGGCTGCTTTGAGGAAGCTCTTACCGTAGCCTCTGCCAAGTACAGCCTTCTGCCTCTCTCAAATACTCACTTACCTGTGAGACCTTGTCTTTCCTTTGGAGAGACAGAGAGCCCTTTTCCTGAAGGGAAACTGTCCGTGCTCTGTTCTTCTTTTGCACACAGGAAAATGCCTTCACGGCTGGTGTGCGGCCTTTACCCACTCGAGGGAGGGCAGGTTCCCATTTACTTTGGTGGTGGCACTCCTGCAGCGCTCTGGGCCATGACTGTGCTTCAAAGACAGTAATCTACCCTTTCCATTGGAAGAGGGCAGGCACGGAATGGGAAATCTCTATTCTCTGGGAGAGGTTGGTGGTGCTACTGCGCCTGTGTATTTGGTGCCCCCCTGCCCACTAGCAATGTTTCTGCTCGCCACTGTGGGGAGAAACATTGTGCAGCTAAGCTCACTTAGGATGTACAAGTGCCAGAATTCCTTTGTGGGGCACCATTCAGATATCACATTCGTAGCATGCGGGTCCTTTCCTGCTAAGCTCTGCATTCGCAGCCAGCTTCAAGGTGTTCCTGTTGTGGATAGACTCTCGTGCAGATGCCGCTGGAGACGGCCTCTGCTTCTATGCTCTTTGACAAGGCTGCTTTGCGGAAGCTCTTACCGTTGCCTCTGCCAAGTACAGCCTTCTGCCTCTCTCAAATACTCACTTACCTGTGAGACCTTGTCTTTCCTTTGGAGAGACAGAGAGCCCTTTTCCTGAAGGGAAACTGTCCGTGCTCTGTTCTTCTTTTGCACACAGGAAAATGCCTTCACGGCTGGTGTGCGGCCTTTACCCACTCGAGGGAGGGCAGGTTCCCATTTACTTTGGAGGTGGCACTCCTGCAGTGCTGTGGGCCATGACTGTGCTTCAAAGACAGTAATCTACCCTTTCCATTGGAAGAGGGCACGCACGGAATGGGAAATCTCTGTTCTCTGGGAGAGGTTGGTGGTGCTACTGCGCCTGTGTATTTGGTGCCCCCCTGCCCACTAGCAATGTTTCTGCTCGCCACTGCGGGGAGAAACATTGTGCAGCTAAGCTCACTTAGGATGTACAAGTGTCAGAATTCCTTTGCGGGGCACCATCCAGATATCACATTCGTAGCATGCGGGTCCTTTCCTGCTAAGCTCTGCATTCGCAGCCAGCTTCAAGGTGTTCCTGTTGTGGATAGCCTCTCGTGCAGATGCCGCTGGAGACGGCCTCTGCTTCTATGCTCTTTGACAAGGCTGCTTTGCGGAAGCTCTTACCATAGCCTCTGCCAAGTACAGCCTTCTGCATCTCTCAAATACTCACTTACCTGTGAGACCTTGTCTTTCCTTTGGAGAGACAGAGAGCCCTTTTCCTGAAGGGAAACTGTCCGTGCTCTGTTCTTCTTTTGCACACAGGAAAATGCCTTCACGGCTGGTGTGCGGCCTTTACCCACTCGAGGGAGGGCAGGTTCCCATTTACTTTGGAGGTGGCACTCCTGCAGCGCTGTGGGCCATGACTGTGCTTCAAAGACAATAATCTACCCTTTCCATTGGAAGAAGGCACGCAGGGAATGGGAAATCTCTGTTCTCTGGGAGAGGTGGGTGGTGCTACTGGGCCTGTGTATTTGGTGCCCCCCTGGCCACTAGCAATGTTTCTGCTCGCCACTGCGGGGAGAAACATTGTGCAGCTAAGCTAACTTAGAAAGTACAAGTGTCAGAATTCCTTTGCGGGGCACCATCCAGATATCACATTCGTAGCATGCGGGTCCTTTCCTGCTAAGCTCTGCATTCGCAGCCAGCTTCAAGGTGTTCCTGTTGTGGATAGACTCTCGTGCAGATGCCGCTGGAGACGGCCTCTGCTTCTATGCTCTTTGACAAGGCTGCTTTGCGGAAGCTCTTACCGTAGCCTCTGCCAAGTACAGCCTTCTGCCTTTCTCAAATACTCACTTACCTGTGAGACCTTGTCTTTCCTTTGGAGAGACAGAGAGCCCTTTTCCTGAAGGGAAACTGTCCGTGCTCTGTTGTTCTTTTGCACACAGGGAAATGCCTTCACGGCTGGTGTGCGGCCTTTACCCACTCGAGGGAGGGCAGGTTCCCATTTACTTTGGTGGTGGCACTCCTGCAGCGCTCTGGGCCATGACTGTGCTTCAAAGACAGTAATCTACCCTTTCCATTGGAAGAGGGCAGGCACGGAATGGGAAATCTCTATTCTCTGGGAGAGGTTGGAGGTGCTACTGCGCCTGTGTATTTGGTGCCCCCCTGCCCACTAGCAATGTTTCTGCTCGCCACTGCGGGGAGAAACATTGTGCAGCTAAGCTCACTTAGGATGTACAAGTGTCAGAATTCCTTTGCGGGGCACCATCCAGATATCACATTCGTAGCATGCGGGTCCTTTCCTGCTAAGCTCTGCATTCGCAGCCAGCTTCAAGGTGTTCCTGTTGTGGATAGCCTCTCGTGCAGATGCCGCTGGAGACGGCCTCTGCTTCTATGCTCTTTGACAAGGCTGCTTTGCGTAAGCTCTTACCATAGCCTCTGCCAAGTACAGCCTTCTGCATCTCTCAAATACTCACTTACCTGTGAGACCTTGTCTTTCCTTTGGAGAGACAGAGAGCCCTTTTCCTGAAGGGAAACTGTCCGTGCTCTGTTCTTCTTTTGCATATAGGGAAATGCCTTCACGGCTGGTGTGCGGCCTTTACCCACTCGAGGGAGGGCAGGTTCCCATTTACTTTGGAGGTGGCACTCCTGCAGCGCTGTGGGCCATGACTGTGCTTCTAAGACAATAATCTACCCTTTCCATTGGAAGAAGGCACGCAGGGAATGGGAAATCTCTGTTCTCTGGGAGAGGTGGGTGGTGCTACTGGGCCTGTGTATTTGGTGCCCCCCTGGCCACTAGCAATGTTTCTGCTCGCCACTGCGGTGAGAAACAATGTGCAGCTAAGCTCACTTAGGAAGTACAAGTGTCAGAATTCCTTTGCGGGGCACCATCCAGATATCACATTCGTAGCATGCGGGTCCTTTCCTGCTAAGCTCTGCATTCGCAGCCAGCTTCAAGGTGTTCCTGTTGTGGATAGACTCTCGTGCAGATGCCGCTGGAGACGGCCTCTGCTTCTATGCTCTTTGACAAGGCTGCTTTGAGGAAGCTCTTACCGTAGCCTCTGCCAAGTACAGCCTTCTGCCTCTCTCAAATACTCACTTACCTGTGAGACCTTGTCTTTCCTTTGGAGAGACAGAGAGCCCTTTTTCTGAAGGGAAACTGTCCGTGCTCTGTTCTTCTTTTGCATATAGGGAAATGCCTTCACGGCTGGTGTGCGGCCTTTACCCACTCGAGGGAGGGCAGGTTCCCATTTACTTTGGAGGTGGCACTCCTGCAGCGCTGTGGGCCATGACTGTGCTTCAAAGACAGTAATCTACCCTTTCCATTGGAAGAGGGCACGCACGGAATGGGAAATCTCTGTTCTCTGGGAGAGGTTGGTGGTGCTACTGCGCCTGTGTATTTGGTGCCCCCCTGCCCACTAGCAATGTTTCTGCTCGCCACTGCGGGGAGAAACATTGTGCAGCTAAGCTCACTTAGGATGTACAAGTGTCAGAATTCCTTTGCGGGGCACCATCCAGATATCACATTAGTAGCATGCGGGTCATTTCCTGCTAAGCTCTGCATTCGCAGCCAGCTTCAAGGTGTTCCTGTTGTGGATAGACTCTTGTGCCGATGCCGCTGGAGACGGCCTCTGCTTCTATGCTCTTTGACAAGGCTGCTTTGAGGAAGCTCTTACCGTAGCCTCTGCCAAGTACAGCCTTCTGCCTCTCTCAAATACTCACTTACCTGTGAGACCTTGTCTTTCCTTTGGAGAGACAGAGAGCCCTTTACCTGAAGGGAAACTGTCCGTGCTCTGTTCTTCTTTGGCACACAGGGAAATGCCTTCACGGCTGGTGTGCGGCCTTTACCCACTCGAGGGAGGGCAGGTTCCCATTTACTTTGGTGGTGGAACTCCTGCAGCGCTGTGGGCCATGACTGTGCTTCAAAGACAGTAATCTACCCTTTCTATTGGAAGAGGGCACGCACGGAATGGGAAATCTCTGTTCTCTGGGAGAGGTTGGTGGTGCTACTGCGCCTGTGTATTTGGTGCCTCCCTGCCCACTAGCAATGTTTCTGCTCGGCACTGCGGGGAGAAACATTGTGCAGCTAAGCTCACTTAGGATGTACAAGTGTCAGAATTCCTTTGCGGGGCACCATCCAGATATCACATTCGTAGCATGCGGGTCATTTCCTGCTAAGCTCTGCTTTCGCAGCCAGCTTCAAGGTGTTCCTGTTGTGGATAGACTCTCGTGCAGATGCCGCTGGAGACGGACTCTGCTTTTATGCTCTTTGACAAGGCTGCTTTGAGGAAGCTCTTACCGTAGCCTCTGCCAAGTACAGCCTTCTGCCTCTCTCAAATACTCACTTACCTGTGAGACCTTGTCTTTCCTTTGGAGAGACAGAGAGCCCTTTTCCTGAAGGGAAACTGTCCGTGCTCTGTTCTTCTTTTGCACACAGGAAAATGCCTTCACGGCTGGTGTGCGGCCTTTACCCACTCGAGGGAGGGCAGGTTCCCATTTACTTTGGTGGTGGCACTCCTGCAGCGCTCTGGGCCATGACTGTGCTTCAAAGACAGTAATCTACCCTTTCCATTGGAAGAGGGCAGGCACGGAATGGGAAATCTCTATTCTCTGGGAGAGGTTGGTGGTGCTACTGCGCCTGTGTATTTGGTGCCCCCCTGCCCACTAGCAATGTTTCTGCTCGCCACTGTGGGGAGAAACATTGTGCAGCTAAGCTCACTTAGGATGTACAAGTGCCAGAATTCCTTTGTGGGGCACCATTCAGATATCACATTCGTAGCATGCGGGTCCTTTCCTGCTAAGCTCTGCATTCGCAGCCAGCTTCAAGGTGTTCCTGTTGTGGATAGACTCTCGTGCAGATGCCGCTGGAGACGGCCTCTGCTTCTATGCTCTTTGACAAGGCTGCTTTGCGGAAGCTCTTACCGTTGCCTCTGCCAAGTACAGCCTTCTGCCTCTCTCAAATACTCACTTACCTGTGAGACCTTGTCTTTCCTTTGGAGAGACAGAGAGCCCTTTTCCTGAAGGGAAACTGTCCGTGCTCTGTTCTTCTTTTGCACACAGGAAAATGCCTTCACGGCTGGTGTGCGGCATTTACCCACTCGAGGGAGGGCAGGTTCCCATTTACTTTGGAGGTGGCACTCCTGCAGTGCTGTGGGCCATGACTGTGCTTCAAAGACAGTAATCTACCCTTTCCATTGGAAGAGGGCACGCACGGAATGGGAAATCTCTGTTCTCTGGGAGAGGTTGGTGGTGCTACTGCGCCTGTGTATTTGGTGCCCCCCTGCCCACTAGCAATGTTTCTGCTCGCCACTGCGGGGAGAAACATTGTGCAGCTAAGCTCACTTAGGATGTACAAGTGTCAGAATTCCTTTGCGGGGCACCATCCAGATATCACATTCGTAGCATGCGGGTCCTTTCCTGCTAAGCTCTGCATTCGCAGCCAGCTTCAAGGTGTTCCTGTTGTGGATAGCCTCTCGTGCAGATGCCGCTGGAGACGGCCTCTGCTTCTATGCTCTTTGACAAGGCTGCTTTGCGGAAGCTCTTACCATAGCCTCTGCCAAGTACAGCCTTCTGCATCTCTCAAATACTCACTTACCTGTGAGAACTTGTCTTTCCTTTGGAGAGACAGAGAGCCCTTTTCCTGAAGGGAAACTGTCCGTGCTCTGTTCTTCTTTTGCACACAGGAAAATGCCTTCACGGCTGGTGTGCGGCCTTTACCCACTCGAGGGAGGGCAGGTTCCCATTTACTTTGGAGGTGGCACTCCTGCAGCGCTGTGGGCCATGACTGTGCTTCAAAGACAATAATCTACCCTTTCCATTGGAAGAAGGCACGCAGGGAATGGGAAATCTCTGTTCTCTGGGAGAGGTGGGTGGTGCTACTGGGCCTGTGTATTTGGTGCCCCCCTGGCCACTAGCAATGTTTCTGCTCGCCACTGCGGGGAGAAACATTGTGCAGCTAAGCTAACTTAGAAAGTACAAGTGTCAGAATTCCTTTGCGGGGCACCATCCAGATATCACATTCGTAGCATGCGGGTCATTTCCTGCTAAGCTCTGCATTCGCAGCCAGCTTCAAGGTGTTCCTGTTGTGGATAGACTCTCGTGCAGATGCCGCTGGAGACGGCCTCTGCTTCTATGCTCTTTGACAAGGCTGCTTTGAGGAAGCTCTTACCGTAGCCTCTGCCAAGTACAGCCTTCTGCCTCTCTCAAATACTCACTTACCTGTGAGACCTTGTCTTTCCTTTAGAGACAGAGAGCCCTTTTCCTGAAGGGAAACTGTCCGTGCTCTGTTGTTCTTTTGCACACAGGGAAATGCCTTCACGGCTGGTGTGCGGCCTTTACCCACTCGAGGGAGGGCAGGTTCCCATTTACTTTGGAGGTGGCACTCCTGCAGCGCTGTGGGCCATGACTGTGCTTCAAAGACAGTAATCTACCCTTTCCATTGGAAGAGGGCACGCACGGAATGGGAAATCTCTGTTCTCTGGGAGAGGTTGGTGGTGCTACTGCGCCTGTGTATTTGGTGCCCCCCTGCCCACTAGCAATGTTTCTGCTCGCCACTGCGGGGAGAAACATTGTGCAGCTAAGCTCACTTAGGATGTACAAGTGTCAGAATTCCTTTGCGGGGCACCATCCAGATATCACATTAGTAGCATGCGGGTCATTTCCTGCTAAGCTCTGCATTCGCAGCCAGCTTCAAGGTGTTCCTGTTGTGGATAGACTCTTGTGCAGATGCCGCTGGAGACGGCCTCTGCTTCTATGCTCTTTGACAAGGCTGCTTTGAGGAAGCTCTTACCGTAGCCTCTGCCAAGTACAGCCTTCTGCCTCTCTCAAATACTCACTTACCTGTGAGACCTTGTCTTTCCTTTGGAGAGACAGAGAGCCCTTTACCTGAAGGGAAACTGTCCGTGCTCTGTTCTTCTTTGGCACACAGGGAAATGCCTTCACGGCTGGTGTGCGGCCTTTACCCACTCGAGGGAGGGCAGGTTCCCATTTACTTTGGTGGTGGAACTCCTGCAGCGCTGTGGGCCATGACTGTGCTTCAAAGACAGTAATCTACCCTTTCTATTGGAAGAGGGCACGCACGGAATGGGAAATCTCTGTTCTCTGGGAGAGGTTGGTGGTGCTACTGCGCCTGTGTATTTGGTGCCTCCCTGCCCACTAGCAATGTTTCTGCTCGGCACTGCGGGGAGAAACATTGTGCAGCTAAGCTCACTTAGGATGTACAAGTGTCAGAATTCCTTTGCGGGGCACCATCCAGATATCACATTCGTAGCATGCGGGTCATTTCCTGCTAAGCTCTGCTTTCGTAGCCAGCTTCAAGGTGTTCCTGTTGTGGATAGACTCTCGTGCAGATGCCGCTGGAGACGGACTCTGCTTTTATGCTCTTTGACAAGGCTGCTTTGAGGAAGCTCTTACCGTACCCTCTGCCAAGTACAGCCTTCTGCCTCTCTCAAATACTCACTTACCTGTGAGACCTTGTCTTTCCTTTGGAGAGACAGAGAGCCCTTTTCCTGAAGGGAAACTGTCCGTGCTCTGTTCTTCTTTTGCACACAGGGAAATGCCTTCACGGCTGGTGTGCGGCCTTTACCCACTCGAGGGAGGGCAGGTTCCCATTTACTTTGGTGGTGGCACTCCTGCAGCGCTCTGGGCCATGACTGTGCTTCAAAGACAGTAATCTACCCTTTCCATTGGAAGAGGGCAGGCACGGAATGGGAAATCTCTATTCTCTGGGAGAGGTTGGTGGTGCTACTGCGCCTGTGTATTTGGTGCCCCCCTGCCCACTAGCAATGTTTCTGCTCGCCACTGTGGGGAGAAACATTGTGCAGCTAAGCTCACTTAGGATGTACAAGTGCCAGAATTCCTTTGTGGGGCACCATTCAGATATCACATTCGTAGCATGCGGGTCCTTTCCTGCTAAGCTCTGCATTCGCAGCCAGCTTCAAGGTGTTCCTGTTGTGGATAGACTCTCGTGCAGATGCCGCTGGAGACGGCCTCTGCTTCTATGCTCTTTGACAAGGCTGCTTTGCGGAAGCTCTTACCGTAGCCTCTGCCAAGTACAGCCTTCTGCCTCTCTCAAATACTCACTTACCTGTGAGACCTTGTCTTTCCTTTGGAGAGACAGAGAGCCCTTTTCCTGAAGGGAAACTGTCCGTGCTCTGTTGTTCTTTTGCACACAGGGAAATGCCTTCACGGCTGGTGTGCGGCCTTTACCCACTCGAGGGAGGGCAGGTTCCCATTTACTTTGGAGGTGGCACTCCTGCAGTGCTGTGGGCCATGACTGTGCTTCAAAGACAGTAATCTACCCTTTCCATTGGAAGAGGCCACGCACGGAATGGGAAATCTCTGTTCTCTGGGAGAGGTTGGTGGTGCTACTGCGCCTGTGTATTTGGTGCACCCCTGCCCACTAGCAATGTTTCTGCTCGCCACTGCGGGGAGAAACATTGTGCAGCTAAGCTCACTTAGGATGTACAAGTGTCAGAATTCCTTTGCGGGGCACCATCCAGATATCACATTCGTAGCATGCGGGTCCTTTCCTCCTAAGCTCTGCATTCGCAGCCAGCTTCAAGGTGTTCCTGTTGTGGATAGCCTCTCGTGCAGATGCCGCTGGAGACGGCCTCTGCTTCTATGCTCTTTGACAAGGCTGCTTTGCGGAAGCTCTTACCGTAGCCTCTGCCAAGTACAGCCTTCTACCTCTCTCAAATACTCACTTACCTGTGAGACCTTGTCTTTCCTTTAGAGACAGAGAGCCATTTTCCTGAAGGGAAACTGTCCGTGCTCTGTTGTTCTTTTGCACACAGGGAAATGCCTTCACGGCTGGTGTGCGGCCTTTACCCACTCGAGGGAGGGCAGGTTCCCATTTACTTTGGAGGTGGCACTCCTGCAGCGCTGTGGGCCATGACTGTGCTTCAAAGACAGTAATCTACCCTTTCCATTGGAAGAGGGCACGCACGGAATGGGAAATCTCTGTTCTCTGGGAGAGGTTGGTGGTGCTACTGCGCCTGTGTATTTGGTGCCCCCCTGCCCACTAGCAATGTTTCTGCTCGCCACTGCGGGGAGAAACATTGTGCAGCTAAGCTCACTTAGGATGTACAAGTGTCAGAATTCCTTTGCGGGGCACCATCCAGATATCACATTAGTAGCATGCGGGTCATTTCCTGCTAAGCTCTGCATTCGCAGCCAGCTTCAAGGTGTTCCTGTTGTGGATAGACTCTCGTGCAGATGCCGCTGGAGACGGCCTCTGCTTCTATGCTCTTTGACAAGGCTGCTTTGAGGAAGCTCTTACCGTAGCCTCTGCCAAGTACAGCCTTCTGCCTCTCTCAAATACTCACTTACCTGTGAGACCTTGTCTTTCCTTTGGAGAGACAGAGAGCCCTTTACCTGAAGGGAAACTGTCCGTGCTCTGTTCTTCTTTGGCACACAGGGAAATGCCTTCACGGCTGGTGTGCGGCCTTTACCCACTCGAGGGAGGGCAGGTTCCCATTTAGTTTGGTGGTGGAACTCCTGCAGCGCTGTGGGCCATGACTGTGCTTCAAAGACAGTAATCTACCCTTTCTATTGGAAGAGGGCACGCACGGAATGGGAAATCTCTGTTCTCTGGGAGAGGTTGGTGGTGCTACTGCGCCTGTGTATTTGGTGCCTCCCTGCCCACTAGCAATGTTTCTGCTCGGCACTGCGGGGAGAAACATTGTGCAGCTAAGCTCACTTAGGATGTACAAGTGTCAGAATTCCTTTGCGGGGCACCATCCAGATATCACATTCGTAGCATGCGGGTCATTTCCTGCTAAGCTCTGCTTTCGCAGCCAGCTTCAAGGTGTTCCTGTTGTGGATAGACTCTCGTGCAGATGCCGCTGGAGACGGACTCTGCTTTTATGCTCTTTGACAAGGCTGCTTTGAGGAAGCTCTTACCGTAGCCTCTGCCAAGTACAGCCTTCTGCCTCTCTCAAATACTCACTTACCTGTGAGACCTTGTCTTTCCTTTGGAGAGACAGAGAGCCCTTTTCCTGAAGGGAAACTGCCCGTGCTCTGTTGTTCTTTTGCACACAGGGAAATGCCTTCACGGCTGGTGTGCGGCCTTTACCCACTCGAGGGAGGGCAGGTTCCCATTTACTTTGGTGGTGGCACTCCTGCAGCGCTCTGGGCCATGACTGTGCTTCAAAGACAGTAATCTACCCTTTCCATTGGAAGAGGGCAGGCACGGAATGGGAAATCTCTATTCTCTGGGAGAGGTTGGTGGTGCTACTGCGCCTGTGTATTTGGTGCCCCCCTGACCACTAGCAATGTTTCTGCTCGCCACTGTGGGGAGAAACATTGTGCAGCTAAGCTCACTTAGGATGTACAAGTGCCAGAATTCCTTTGTGGGGCACCATTCAGATATCACATTCGTAGCATGCGGGTCCTTTCCTGCTAAGCTCTGCATTCGCAGCCAGCTCAAGGTGTTCCTGTTGTGGATAGACTCTCGTGCAGATGCCGCTGGAGACGGCCTCTGCTTCTATGCTCTTTGACAAGGCTGCTTTGCGGAAGCTCTTACCGTAGCCTCTGCCAAGTACAGCCTTCTGCCTCTCTCAAATACTCACTTACCTGTGAGACCTTGTCTTTCCTTTGGAGAGACAGAGAGCCCTTTTCCTGAAGGGAAACTGTCCGTGCTCTGTTCTTCTTTTGCACACAGGAAAATGCCTTCACGGCTGGTGTGCGGCCTGTACCCACTCGAGGGAGGGCAGGTTCCCATTTACTTTGGAGGTGGCACTCCTGCAGTGCTGTGGGCCATGACTGTGCTTCAAAGACAGTAATCTACCCTTTCCATTGGAAGAGGGCACGCACGGAATGGGAAATCTCTGTTCTCTGGGAGAGGTTGGTGGTGCTACTGCGCCTGTGTATTTGGTGCCCCCCTGCCCACTAGCAATGTTTCTGCTCGCCACTGCGGGGAGAAACATTGTGCAGCTAAGCTCACTTAGGATGTACAAGTGTCAGAATTCCTTTGCGGGGCACCATCCAGATATCACATTCGTAGCATGCGGGTCCTTTCCTCCTAAGCTCTGCATTCGCAGCCAGCTTCAAGGTGTTCCTGTTGTGGATAGCCTCTCGTGCAGATGCCGCTGGAGACGGCCCCTGCTTCTATGCTCTTTGACAAGGCTGCTTTGAGGAAGCTCTTACCGTAGCCTCTGCCAAGTACAGCCTTCTGCCTCTCTCAAATACTCACTTACCTGTGAGACCTTGTCTTTCCTTTGGAGAGACAGAGAGCCCTTTACCTGAAGGGAAACTGTCCGTGCTCTGTTCTTCTTTGGCACACAGGGAAATGCCTTCACGGCTGGTGTGCGGCCTTTACCCACTCGAGGGAGGGCAGGTTCCCATTTACTTTGGTGGTGGAACTCCTGCAGCGCTGTGGGCCATGACTGTGCTTCAAAGACAGTAATCTACCCTTTCTATTGGAAGAGGGCACGCACGGAATGGGAAATCTCTGTTCTCTGGGAGAGGTTGGTGGTGCTACTGCGCCTGTGTATTTGGTGCCTCCCTGCCCACTAGCAATGTTTCTGCTCGGCACTGCGGGGAGAAACATTGTGCAGCTAAGCTCACTTAGGATGTACAAGTGTCAGAATTCCTTTGCGGGGCACCATCCAGATATCACATTCGTAGCATGCGGGTCATTTCCTGCTAAGCTCTGCTTTCGCAGCCAGCTTCAAGGTGTTCCTGTTGTGGATAGACTCTCGTGCAGATGCCGCTGGAGACGGACTCTGCTTTTATGCTCTTTGACAAGGCTGCTTTGAGGAAGCTCTTACCGTAGCCTCTGCCAAGTACAGCCTTCTGCCTCTCTCAAATACTCACTTACCTGTGAGACCTTGTCTTTCCTTTGGAGAGACAGAGAGCCCTTTTCCTGAAGGGAAACTGTCCGTGCTCTGTTCTTCTTTTGCACACAGGGAAATGCCTTCACGGCTGGTGTGCGGCCTTTACCCACTCGAGGGAGGGCAGGTTCCCATTTACTTTGGTGGTGGCACTCCTGCAGCGCTCTGGGCCATGACTGTGCTTCAAAGACAGTAATCTACCCTTTCCATTGGAAGAGGGCAGGCACGGAATGGGAAATCTCTATTCTCTGGGAGAGGTTGGTGGTGCTACTGCGCCTGTGTATTTGGTGCCCCCCTGCCCACTAGCAATGTTTCTGCTCGCCACTGTGGGGAGAAACATTGTGCAGCTAAGCTCACTTAGGATGTACAAGTGCCAGAATTCCTTTGTGGGGCACCATTCAGATATCACATTCGTAGCATGCGGGTCCTTTCCTGCTAAGCTCTGCATTCGCAGCCAGCTTCAAGGTGTTCCTGTTGTGGATAGACTCTCGTGCAGATGCCGCTGGAGACGGCCTCTGCTTCTATGCTCTTTGACAAGGCTGCTTTGCGGAAGCTCTTACCGTAGCCTCTGCCAAGTACAGCCTTCTGCCTCTCTCAAATACTCACTTACCTGTGAGACCTTGTCTTTCCTTTGGAGAGACAGAGAGCCCTTTTCCTGAAGGGAAACTGTCCGTGCTCTGTTCTTCTTTTGCACACAGGAAAATGCCTTCACGGCTGGTGTGCGGCCTGTACCCACTCGAGGGAGGGCAGGTTCCCATTTACTTTGGAGGTGGCACTCCTGCAGTGCTGTGGGCCATGACTGTGCTTCAAAGACAGTAATCTACCCTTTCCATTGGAAGAGGGCACGCACGGAATGGGAAATCTCTGTTCTCTGGGAGAGGTTGGTGGTGCTACTGCGCCTGTGTATTTGGTGCCCCCCTGCCCACTAGCAATGTTTCTGCTCGCCACTGCGGGGAGAAACATTGTGCAGCTAAGCTCACTTAGGATGTACAAGTGTCAGAATTCCTTTGCGGGGCACCATCCAGATATCACATTCGTAGCATGCGGGTCCTTTCCTCCTAAGCTCTGCATTCGCAGCCAGCTTCAAGGTGTTCCTGTTGTGGATAGCCTCTCGTGCAGATGTCGCTGGAGACGGCCTCTGCTTCTATGCTCTTTGACAAGGCTGCTTTGCGGAAGCTCTTACCATAGCCTCTGCCAAGTACAGCCTTCTGCATCTCTCAAATACTCACTTACCTGTGAGACCTTGTCTTTCCTTTGGAGAGACAGAGAGCCCTTTTCCTGAAGGGAAACTGTCCGTGCTCTGTTCTTCTTTTGCACACAGGAAAATGCCTTCACGGCTGGTGTGCGGCCTTTACCCACTCGAGGGAGTGCAGGTTCCCATTTACTTTGGAGGTGGCACTCCTGCAGCGCTGTGGGCCATGACTGTGCTTCAAAGACAATAATCTACCCTTTCCATTGGAAGAAGGCACGCAGGGAATGGGAAATCTCTGTTCTCTGGGAGAGGTGGGTGGTGCTACTGGGCCTGTGTATTTGGTGCCCCCCTGGCCACTAGCAATGTTTCTGCTCGCCACTGCGGGGAGAAACATTGTGCAGCTAAGCTAACTTAGAAAGTACAAGTGTCAGAATTCCTTTGCGGGGCACCATCCAGATATCACATTCGTAGCATGCGGGTCCTTTCCTGCTAAGCTCTGCATTCGCAGCCAGCTTCAAGGTGTTCCTGTTGTGGATAGACTCTCGTGCAGATGCCGCTGGAGACGGCCTCTGCTTCTATGCTCTTTGACAAGGCTGCTTTGCGGAAGCTCTTACCGTAGCCTCTGCCAAGTACAGCCTTCTGCCTCTCTCAAATACTCACTTACCTGTGAGACCTTGTCTTTCCTTTAGAGACAGAGAGCCCTTTTCCTGAAGGGAAACTGTCCGTGCTCTGTTGTTCTTTTGCACACAGGGAAATGCCTTCACGGCTGGTGTGCGGCCTTTACCCACTCGAGGGAGGGCAGGTTCCCATTTACTTTGGAGGTGGCACTCCTGCAGCGCTGTGGGCCATGACTGTGCTTCCAAGACAGTAATCTACCCTTTCCATTGGAAGAGGGCACGCACGGAATGGGAAATCTCTGTTCTCTGGGAGAGGTGGGTGGTGCTACTGGGCCTGTGTATTTGGTGCCCCCCTGCCCACTAGCAATGTTTCTGCTCGCCACTGCGGGGAGAAACATTGTGCAGCTAAGCTCACTTAGGATGTACAAGTGTCAGAATTCCTTTGCGGGGCACCATCCAGATATCACATTCGTAGCATGCGGGTCCTTTCCTCCTAAGCTCTGCATTCGCAGCCAGCTTCAAGGTGTTCCTGTTGTGGATAGCCTCTCGTGCAGATGCCGCTGGAGACGGCCTCTGCTTCTATGCTCTTTGACAAGGCTGCTTTGCGGAAGCTCTTACCATAGCCTCTGCCAAGTACAGCCTTCTGCATCTCTCAAATACTCACTTACCTGTGAGACCTTGTCTTTCCTTTGGAGACACAGAGAGCCCTTTACCTGAAGGGAAACTGTCCGTGCTCTGTTCTTCTTTGGCACACAGGGAAATGCCTTCACGGCTGGTGTGCGGCCTTTACCCACTCGAGGGAGGGCAGGTTCCCATTTACTTTGGTGGTGGAACTCCTGCAGCGCTGTGGGCCATGACTGTGCTTCAAAGACAGTAATCTACCCTTTCTATTGGAAGAGGGCACGCACGGAATGGGAAATCTCTGTTCTCTGGGAGAGGTTGGTGGTGCTACTGCGCCTGTGTATTTGGTGCCTCCCTGCCCACTAGCAATGTTTCTGCTCGGCACTGCGGGGAGAAACATTGTGCAGCTAAGCTCACTTAGGCTGTACAAGTGTCAGAATTCCTTTGCGGGGCACCATCCAGATATCACATTCGTAGCATGCGGGTCATTTCCTGCTAAGCTCTGCTTTCGCAGCCAGCTTCAAGGTGTTCCTGTTGTGGATAGACTCTCGTGCAGATGCCGCTGGAGACGGACTCTGCTTTTATGCTCTTTGACAAGGCTGCTTTGAGGAAGCTCTTACCGTACCCTCTGCCAAGTACAGCCTTCTGCCTCTCTCAAATACTCACTTACCTGTGAGACCTTGTCTTTCCTTTGGAGAGACAGAGAGCCCTTTTCCTGAAGGGAAACTGTCCGTGCTCTGTTCTTCTTTTGCACACAGGGAAATGCCTTCACGGCTGGTGTGCGGGCTTTACCCACTCGAGGGAGGGCAGGTTCCCATTTACTTTGGTGGTGGCACTCCTGCAGCGCTCTGGGCCATGACTGTGCTTCAAAGACAGTAATCTACCCTTTCCATTGGAAGAGGGCAGGCACGGAATGGGAAATCTCTATTCTCTGGGAGAGGTTGGTGGTGCTACTGCGCCTGTGTATTTGGTGCCCCCCTGCCCACTAGCAATGTTTCTGCTCGCCACTGTGGGGAGAAACATTGTGCAGCTAAGCTCACTTAGGATGTACAAGTGCCAGAATTCCTTTGTGGGGCACCATTCAGATATCACATTCGTAGCATGCGGGTCCTTTCCTGCTAAGCTCTGCATTCGCAGCCAGCTTCAAGGTGTTCCTGTTGTGGATAGACTCTCGTGCAGATGCCGCTGGAGACGGCCCCTGCTTCTATGCTCTTTGACAAGGCTGCTTTGCGGAAGCTCTTACCGTAGCCTCTGCCAAGTACAGCCTTCTGCCTCTCTCAAATACTCACTTACCTGTGAGACCTTGTCTTTCCTTTGGAGAGACAGAGAGCCCTTTTCCTGAAGGGAAACTGTCCGTGCTCTGTTCTTCTTTTGCACACAGGAAAATGCCTTCACGGCTGGTGTGCGGCCTTTACCCACTCGAGGGAGGGCAGGTTCCCATTTACTTTGGAGGTGGCACTCCTGCAGTGCTGTGGGCCATGACTGTGCTTCAAAGACAGTAATCTACCCTTTCCATTGGAAGAGGGCACGCACGGAATGGGAAATCTCTGTTCTCTGGGAGAGGTTTGTGGTGCTACTGCGCCTGTGTATTTGGTGCCCCCCTGCCCACTAGCAATGTTTCTGCTCGCCACTGCGGGGAGAAACATTGTGCAGCTAAGCTCACTTAGGATGTACAAGTGTCAGAATTCCTTTGCGGGGCACCATCAAGATATCACATTTGTAGCATGCGGGTCCTTTCCTGCTAAGCTCTGCATTCGCAGCCAGCTTCAAGTTGTTCCTGTTGTGGATAGCCTCTCGTGCAGATGCCGCTGGAGACGGCCTCTGCTTCTATGCTCTTTGACAAGGCTGCTTTGCGGAAGCTCTTACCATAGCCTCTGCCAAGTACAGCCTTCTGCATCTCTCAAATACTCACTTACCTGTGAGACCTTGTCTTTCCTTTGGAGAGACAGAGAGCCCTTTTCCTGAAGGGAAACTGTCCGTGCTCTGTTCTTCTTTTGCACACAGGAAAATGCCTTCACGGCTGGTGTGCGGCCTTTACCCACTCGAGGGAGGGCAGGTTCCCATTTACTTTGGAGGTGGCACTCCTGCAGCGCTGTGGGCCACGACTGTGCTTCAAAGACAGTAATCTACCCTTTCTATTGGAAGAGGGCACGCACGGAATGGGAAATCTCTGTTCTCTGGGAGAGGTGGGTGGTGCTACTGCGACTGTGTATTTGGTGCCCCCCTGCCCACTAGCACTGTTTCTGCTCGCCACTGCGGGGAGAAACATTGTGCAGCTAAGCTCACTTAGTATGTACAAGTGTCAGAATTCCTTTGCGGGGCACCATCCAGATATCACATTCGTAGCATGCGGGTCATTTCCTGCTAAGCTCTGCTTTCGCAGCCAGCTTCAAGGTGTTCCTGTTGTGGATAGACTCTCGTGCAGATGCCGCTGGAGACGGACTCTGCTTTTATGCTCTTTGACAAGGCTGCTTTGAGGAAGCTCTTACCGTAGCCTCTGCCAAGTACAGCCTTCTGCCTCTCTCAAATACTCACTTACCTGTGAGACCTTGTCTTTCCTTTGGAGAGACAGAGAGCCCTTTTCCTGAAGGGAAACTGTCCGTGCTCTGTTGTTCTTTTGCACACAGGGAAATGCCTTCACGGCTGGTGTGCGGCCTTTACCCACTCGAGGGAGGGCAGGTTCCCATTTACTTTGGTGGTGGCACTCCTGCAGCGCTCTGGGCCATGACTGTGCTTCAAAGACAGTAATCTACCCTTTCCATTGGAAGAGGGCAGGCACGGAATGGGAAATCTCTATTCTCTGGGAGAGGTTGGTGGTGCTACTGCGCCTGTGTATTTGGTGCCCCCCTGCCCACTATCAATGTTTCTGCTCGCCACTGCGGGGAGAAACATTGTGCAGCTAAGCTCACTTAGGATGTACAAGTGTCAGAATTCCTTTGCGGGGCACCATCCAGATATCACATTAGTAGCATGCGGGTCATTTCCTGCTAAGCTCTGCATTCGCAGCCAGCTTCAAGGTGTTCCTGTTGTGGATAGACTCTTGTGCAGATGCCGCTGGAGACGGCCTCTGCTTCTATGCTCTTTGACAAGGCTGCTTTGAGGAAGCTCTTACCGGAGCCTCTGCCAAGTACAGCCTTCTGCCTCTCTCAAATACTCACTTACCTGTGAGACCTTGTCTTTCCTTTGGAGAGACAGAGAGCCTTTTACCTGAAGGGAAACTGTCCGTGCTCTGTTCTTCTTTGGCACACAGGGAAATGCCTTCACGGCTGGTGTGCGGCCTTTACCCACTCGAGGGAGGGCAGGTTCCCATTTACTTTGGAGGTGGCACTCCTGCAGCGCTGTGGGCCATGACTGTGCTTCCAAGACAGTAATCTACCCTTTCCATTGGAAGAGGGCACGCACGGAATGGGAAATCTCTGTTCTCTGGGAGAGGTGGGTGGTGCTACTGGGCCTGTGTATTTGGTGCCCCCCTGCCCACTAGCAATGTTTCTGCTCGCCACTGCGGGGAGAAACATTGTGCAGCTAAGCTCACTTAGGATGTACAAGTGTCAGAATTCCTTTGCGGGGCACCATCCAGATATCACATTCGTAGCATGCGGGTCCTTTCCTCCTAAGCTCTGCATTCGCAGCCAGCTTCAAGGTGTTCCTGTTGTGGATAGCCTCTCGTGCAGATGCCGCTGGAGACGGCCTCTGCTTCTATGCTCTTTGACAAGGCTGCTTTGCGGAAGCTCTTACCATAGCCTCTGCCAAGTACAGCCTTCTGCATCTCTCAAATACTCACTTACCTGTGAGACCTTGTCTTTCCTTTGGAGACACAGAGAGCCCTTTACCTGAAGGGAAACTGTCCGTGCTCTGTTCTTCTTTGGCACACAGGGAAATGCCTTCACGGCTGGTGTGCGGCCTTTACCCACTCGAGGGAGGGCAGGTTCCCATTTACTTTGGTGGTGGAACTCCTGCAGCGCTGTGGGCCATGACTGTGCTTCAAAGACAGTAATCTACCCTTTCTATTGGAAGAGGGCACGCACGGAATGGGAAATCTCTGTTCTCTGGGAGAGGTTGGTGGTGCTACTGCGCCTGTGTATTCGGTGCCTCCCTGCCCACTAGCAATGTTTCTGCTCGGCACTGCGGGGAGAAACATTGTGCAGCTAAGCTCACTTAGGATGTACAAGTGTCAGAATTCCTTTGCGGGGCAACATCCAGATATCACATTCGTAGCATGCGGGTCATTTCCTGCTAAGCTCTGCTTTCGCAGCCAGCTTCAAGGTGTTCCTGTTGTGGATAGACTCTCGTGCAGATGCCGCTGGAGACGGACTCTGCTTTTATGCTCTTTGACAAGGCTGCTTTGAGGAAGCTCTTACCGTACCCTCTGCCAAGTACAGCCTTCTGCCTCTCTCAAATACTCACTTACCTGTGAGACCTTGTCTTTCCTTTGGAGAGACAGAGAGCCCTTTTCCTGAAGGGAAACTGTCCGTGCTCTGTTCTTCTTTTGCACACAGGGAAATGCCTTCACGGCTGGTGTGCGGGCTTTACCCACTCGAGGGAGGGCAGGTTCCCATTTACTTTGGTGGTGGCACTCCTGCAGCGCTCTGGGCCATGACTGTGCTTCAAAGACAGTAATCTACCCTTTCCATTGGAAGAGGGCAGGCACGGAATGGGAAATCTCTATTCTCTGGGAGAGGTTGGTGGTGCTACTGCGCCTGTGTATTTGGTGCCCCCCTGCCCACTAGCAATGTTTCTGCTCGCCACTGTGGGGAGAAACATTGTGCAGCTAAGCTCACTTAGGATGTACAAGTGCCAGAATTCCTTTGTGGGGCACCATTCAGATATCACATTCGTAGCATGCGGGTCCTTTCCTGCTAAGCTCTGCATTCGCAGCCAGCTTCAAGGTGTTCCTGTTGTGGATAGACTCTCGTGCAGATGCCGCTGGAGACGGCCCCTGCTTCTATGCTCTTTGACAAGGCTGCTTTGCGGAAGCTCTTACCGTAGCCTCTGCCAAGTACAGCCTTCTGCCTCTCTCAAATACTCACTTACCTGTGAGACCTTGTCTTTCCTTTGGAGAGACAGAGAGCCCTTTTCCTGAAGGGAAACTGTCCGTGCTCTGTTCTTCTTTTGCACACAGGAAAATGCCTTCACGGCTGGTGTGCGGCCTTTACCCACTCGAGGGAGGGCAGGTTCCCATTTACTTTGGAGGTGGCACTCCTGCAGTGCTGTGGGCCATGACTGTGCTTCAAAGACAGTAATCTACCCTTTCCATTGGAAGAGGGCACGCACGGAATGGGAAATCTCTGTTCTCTGGGAGAGGTTGGTGGTGCTACTGCGCCTGTGTATTTGGTGCCCCCCTGCCCACTAGCAATGTTTCTGCTCGCCACTGCGGGGAGAAACATTGTGCAGCTAAGCTCACTTAGGATGTACAAGTGTCAGAATTCCTTTGCGGGGCACCATCAAGATATCACATTCGTAGCATGCGGGTCCTTTCCTCCTAAGCTCTGCATTCGCAGCCAGCTTCAAGGTGTTCCTGTTGTGGATAGCCTCTCGTGCAGATGCCGCTGGAGACGGCCTCTGCTTCTATGCTCTTTGACAAGGCTGCTTTGCGGAAGCTCTTACCATAGCCTCTGCCAAGTACAGCCTTCTGCATCTCTCAAATACTCACTTACCTGTGAGACCTTGTCTTTCCTTTGGAGAGACAGAGAGCCCTTTTCCTGAAGGGAAACTGTCCGTGCTCTGTTCTTCTTTTGCACACAGGAAAATGCCTTCACGGCTGGTGTGCGGCCTTTACCCACTCGAGGGAGGGCAGGTTCCCATTTACTTTGGAGGTGGCACTCCTGCAGCGCTGTGGGCCACGACTGTGCTTCAAAGACAGTAATCTACCCTTTCTATTGGAAGAGGGCACGCACGGAATGGGAAATCTCTGTTCTCTGGGAGAGGTGGGTGGTGCTACTGCGACTGTGTATTTGGTGCCCCCCTGCCCACTAGCACTGTTTCTGCTCGCCACTGCGGGGAGAAACATTGTGCAGCTAAGCTCACTTAGTATGTACAAGTGTCAGAATTCCTTTGCGGGGCACCATCCAGATATCACATTCGTAGCATGCGGGTCATTTCCTGCTAAGCTCTGCTTTCGCAGCCAGCTTCAAGGTGTTCCTGTTGTGGATAGACTCTCGTGCAGATGCCGCTGGAGACGGACTCTGCTTTTATGCTCTTTGACAAGGCTGCTTTGAGGAAGCTCTTACCGTAGCCTCTGCCAAGTACAGCCTTCTGCCTCTCTCAAATACTCACTTACCTGTGAGACCTTGTCTTTCCTTTGGAGAGACAGAGAGCCCTTTTCCTGAAGGGAAACTGTCCGTGCTCTGTTGTTCTTTTGCACACAGGGAAATGCCTTCACGGCTGGTGTGCGGCCTTTACCCACTCGAGGGAGGGCAGGTTCCCATTTACTTTGGTGGTGGCACTCCTGCAGCGCTCTGGGCCATGACTGTGCTTCAAAGACAGTAATCTACCCTTTCCATTGGAAGAGGGCAGGCACGGAATGGGAAATCTCTATTCTCTGGGAGAGGTTGGTGGTGCTACTGCGCCTGTGTATTTGGTGCCCCCCTGCCCACTATCAATGTTTCTGCTCGCCACTGCGGGGAGAAACATTGTGCAGCTAAGCTCACTTAGGATGTACAAGTGTCAGAATTCCTTTGCGGGGCACCATCCAGATATCACATTAGTAGCATGCGGGTCATTTCCTGCTAAGCTCTGCATTCGCAGCCAGCTTCAAGGTGTTCCTGTTGTGGATAGACTCTTGTGCAGATGCCGCTGGAGACGGCCTCTGCTTCTATGCTCTTTGACAAGGCTGCTTTGAGGAAGCTCTTACCGTAGCCTCTGCCAAGTACAGCCTTCTGCCTCTCTCAAATACTCACTTACCTGTGAGACCTTGTCTTTCCTTTGGAGAGACAGAGAGCCTTTTACCTGAAGGGAAACTGTCCGTGCTCTGTTCTTCTTTGGCACACAGGGAAATGCCTTCACGGCTGGTGTGCGGCCTTTACCCACTCGAGGGAGTGCAGGTTCCCATTTACTTTGGTGGTGGAACTCCTGCAGCGCTGTGGGCCATGACTGTGCTTCAAAGACAGTAATCTACCCTTTCTATTGGAAGAGGGCACGCACGGAATGGGAAATCTCTGTTCTCTGGGAGAGGTTGGTGGGGCTACTGCGCCTGTGTATTTGGTGCCTCCCTGCCCACTAGCAATGTTTCTGCTCGGCACTGCGGGGAGAAACATTGTGCAGCTAAGCTCACTTAGCATGTACAAGTGTCAGAATTCCTTTGCGGGGCACCATCCAGATATCACATTCGTAGCATGCGGGTCATTTCCTGCTAAGCTCTGCTTTCGCAGCCAGCTTCAAGGTGTTCCTGTTGTGGATAGACTCTCGTGCAGATGCCGCTGGAGACGGACTCTGCTTTTATGCTCTTTGACAAGGCTGCTTTGAGGAAGCTCTTACCGTAGCCTCTGCCAAGTACAGCCTTCTGCCTCTCTCAAATACTCACTTACCTGTGAGACCTTGTCTTTCCTTTGGAGAGACAGAGAGCCCTTTTCCCGAAGGGAAACTGTCCGTGCTCTGTTCTTCTTTTGCACACAGGGAAATGCCTTCACGGCTGGTGTGCGGCCTTTACCCACTCGAGGGAGGGCAGGTTCCCATTTACTTTGGTGGTGGCACTCCTGCAGCGCTCTGGGCCATGACTGTGCTTCAAAGACAGTAATCTACCCTTTCCATTGGAAGAGGGCAGGCACGGAATGGGAAATCTCTATTCTCTGGGAGAGGTTGGTGGTGCTACTGCGCCTGTGTATTTGGTGCCCCCCTGCCCACTAGCAATGTTTCTGCTCGCCACTGCGGGGAGAAACATTGTGCAGCTAAGCTCACTTAGGATGTACAAGTGCCAGAATTCCTTTGTGGGGCACCATTCAGATATCACATTCGTAGCATGCGGGTCCTTTCCTGCTAAGCTCTGCATTCGCAGCCAGCTTCAAGGTGTTCCTGTTGTGGATAGCCTCTCGTGCAGATGCCGCTGGAGACGGCCTCTGCTTCTATGCTCTTTGACAAGGCTGCTTTGCGGAAGCTCTTACCGTAGCCTCTGCCAAGTACAGCCTTCTGCCTCTCTCAAATACTCACTTACCTGTGAGACCTTGTCTTTCCTTTGGAGAGACAGAGAGCCCTTTTCCTGAAGGGAAACTGTCCGTGCTCTGTTCTTCTTTTGCACACAGGAAAATGCCTTCACGGCTGGTGTGCGGCCTTTACCCACTCGAGGGAGGGCAGGTTCCCATTTACTTTGGAGGTGGCACTCCTGCAGTGCTGTGGGCCATGACTGTGCTTCAAAGACAGTAATCTACCCTTTCCATTGGAAGAGGGCACGCACGGAATGGGAAATCTCTGTTCTCTGGGAGAGGTTGGTGGTGCTACTGCGCCTGTGTATTTGGTGCCCCCCTGCCCACTAGCAATGTTTCTGCTCGCCACTGCGGGGAGAAACATTGTGCAGCTAAGCTCACTTAGGATGTACAAGTGTCAGAATTCCTTTGCGGGGCACCATCCAGATATCACATTCGTAGCATGCGGGTCCTTTCCTGCTAAGCTCTGCATTCGCAGCCAGCTTCAAGGTGTTCCTGTTGTGGATAGCCTCTCGTGCAGATGCCGCGGGAGACGGCCTCTGCTTCTATGCTCTTTGACAAGGCTGCTTTGCGGAAGCTCTTACCATAGCCTCTGCCAAGTACAGCCTTCTGCATCTCTCAAATACTCACTTACCTGTGAGACCTTGTCTTTCCTTTGGAGAGACAGAGAGCCCTTTTCCTGAAGGGAAACTGTCCGTGCTCTGTTCTTCTTTTGCACACAGGAAAATGCCTTCACGGCTGGTGTGCGGCCTTTACCCACTCGAGGGAGGACAGGTTCCCATTTACTTTGGAGGTGGCACTCCTGCAGCGCTGTGGGCCATGACTGTGCTTCAAAGACAATAATCTACCCTTTCCATTGGAAGAAGGCACGCAGGGAATGGGAAATCTCTGTTCTCTGGGAGAGGTGGGTGGTGCTACTGGGCCTGTGTATTTGGTGCCCCCCTGGCCACTAGCAATGTTTCTGCTCGCCACTGCGGGGAGAAACATTGTGCAGCTAAGCTAACTTAGGAAGTACAAGTGTCAGAATTCCTTTGCGGGGCACCATCCAGATATCACATTCGTAGCATGCGGGTCCTTTCCTGCTAAGCTCTGCATTCGCAGCCAGCTTCAAGGTGTTCCTGTTGTGGATAGACTCTCGTGCAGATGCCGCTGGAGACGGCCTCTGCTTCTATGCTCTTTGACAAGGCTGCTTTGAGGAAGCTCTTACCGTAGCCTCTGCCAAGTACAGCCTTCTGCCTCTCTCAGATACTCACTTACCTGTGAGACCTTGTCTTTCCTTTAGAGACAGAGAGCCCTTTTCCTGAAGGGAAACTGTCCGTGCTCTGTTGTTCTTTTGCACACAGGGAAATGCCTTCACGGCTGGTGTGCGGCCTTTACCCACGCGAGGGAGGGCAGGTTCCCATTTACTTTGGAGGTGGCACTCCTGCAGCGCTGTGGGCCATGACTGTGCTTCAAAGAAAGTCATCTACCCTTTCTATTGGAAGAGGGCACGCACGGAATGGGAAATCTCTGTTCTCTGGGAGAGGTTGGTGGTGCTACTGCGCCTGTGTATTTGGTGCCCCCCTGCCCACTAGCAATGTTTCTGCTCGCCACTGCGGGGAGAAACATTGTGCAGCTAAGCTCACTTAGGAAGTCCAAGTGTCAGAATTCCTTTGCGGGGCACCATCCAGATATCACATTCGTAGCATGCGGGTCCTTTCCTGCTAAGCTCTGCATTCGCAGCCAGCTTCAAGGTGTTCCTGTTGTGGATAGACTCTCGTGCAGATGCCGCTGGAGACGGCCTCTGCTTCTATGCTCTTTGACAAGGCTGCTTTGAGGAAGCTCTTACCGTAGCCTCTGCCAAGTACAGCCTTCTGCCTCTCTCAAATACTCACTTACCTGTGAGACCTTGTCTTTCCTTTGGAGAGACAGAGAGCCCTTTTCCTGAAGGGAAACTGTCCGTGCTCTGTTGTTCTTTTGCACACAGGGAAATGCCTTCACGGCTGGTGTGCGGCCTTTACCCACTCGAGGGAGGGCAGGTTCCCATTTACTTTGGAGGTGGCACTCCTGCAGCGCTGTGGGCCATGACTGTGCTTCAAAGACAGTAATCTACCCTTTCCATTGGAAGAGGGCACGCACGGAATGGGAAATCTCTGTTCTCTGGGAGAGGTTGGTGGTGCTACTGCGCATGTGTATTTGGTGCCCCCCTGCCCACTAGCAATGTTTCTGCTCGCCACTGCGGGGAGAAACATTGTGCAGCTAAGCTCACTTAGGATGTACAAGTGCCAGAATTCCTTTGTGGGGCACCATTCAGATATCACATTCGTAGCATGCGGGTCCTTTCCTGCTAAGCTCTGCATTCGCAGCCAGCTTCAAGGTGTTCCTGTTGTGGATAGACTCTCGTGCAGATGCCGCTGGAGACGGCCTCTGCTTCTATGCTCTTTGACAAGGCTGCTTTGCGGAAGCTCTTACCGTAGCCTCTGCCAAGTACAGCCTTCTGCCTCTCTCAAATACTCACTTACCTTTGAGACCTTGTCTTTCCTTTGGAGAGACAGAGAGCCCTTTTCCTGAAGGGAAACTGTCCGTGCTCTGTTCTTCTTTTGCACACAGGAAAATGCCTTCACGGCTGGTGTGCGGCCTTTACCCACTCGAGGGAGGGCAGGTTCCCATTTACTTTGGAGGTGGCACTCCTGCAGTGCTGTGGGCCATGACTGTGCTTCAAAGACAGTAATCTACCCTTTCCATTGGAAGAGGGCACGCACGGAATGGGAAATCTCTGTTCTCTGGGAGAGGTTGGTGGTGCTACTGCGCCTGTGTATTTGGTGCCCCCCTGCCCACTAGCAATGTTTCTGCTCGCCACTGCGGGGAGAAACATTGTGCAGCTAAGCTAACTTAGGAAGTACAAGTGTCAGAATTCCTTTGCGGGGCACCATCCAGATATCACATTCGTAGCATGCGGGTCCTTTCCTGCTAAGCTCTGCATTCGCAGCCAGCTTCAAGGTGTTCCTGTTGTGGATAGACTCTCGTGCAGATGCCGCTGGAGACGGCCTCTGCTTCTATGCTCTTTGACAAGGCTGCTTTGAGGAAGCTCTTACCGTAGCCTCTGCCAAGTACAGCCTTCTGCCTCTCTCAGATACTCACTTACCTGTGAGACCTTGTCTTTCCTTTAGAGACAGAGAGCCCTTTTCCTGAAGGGAAACTGTCCGTGCTCTGTTGTTCTTTTGCACACAGGGAAATGCCTTCACGGCTGGTGTGCGGCCTTTACCCACGCGAGGGAGGGCAGGTTCCCATTTACTTTGGAGGTGGCACTCCTGCAGCGCTGTGGGCCATGACTGTGCTTCAAAGAAAGTCATCTACCCTTTCTATTGGAAGAGGGCACGCACGGAATGGGAAATCTCTGTTCTCTGGGAGAGGTTGGTGGTGCTACTGCGCCTGTGTATTTGGTGCCTCCCTGCCCACTAGCAATGTTTCTGCTCGGCACTGCGGGGAGAAACATTGTGCAGCTAAGCTCACTTAGGATGTACAAGTGTCAGAATTCCTTTGCGGGGCACCATCCAGATATCACATTCGTAGCATGCGGGTCATTTCCTGCTAAGCTCTGCTTTCGCAGCCAGCTTCAAGGTGTTCCTGTTGTGGATAGACTCTCGTGCAGATGCCGCTGGAGACGGACTCTGCTTTTATGCTCTTTGACAAGGCTGCTTTGAGGAAGCTCTTACCGTAGCCTCTGCCAAGTACAGCCTTCTGCCTCTCTCAAATACTCACTTACCTGTGAGACCTTGTCTTTCCTTTGGAGAGACAGAGAGCCCTTTTCCTGAAGGGAAACTGTCCGTGCTCTGTTCTTCTTTGGCACACAGGGAAATGACTTCACGGCTGGTGTGCGGCCTTTACCCACTCGAGGGAGGGCAGGTTCCCATTTACTTTGGTGGTGGCACTCCTGCAGCGCTCTGGGCCATGACTGTGCTTCAAAGACAGTAATCTACCCTTTCCATTGGAAGAGGGCAGGCACGGAATGGGAAATCTCTATTCTCTGGGAGAGGTTGGTTGTGCTACTGCGCCTGTGTATTTGGTGCCCCCCTGCCCACTAGCAATGTTTCTGCTCACCACTGCGGGCAGAAACATTGTGCAGCTAAGCTCACTTAGGATGTATAAGTTCCAGAATTCCTTTGTGGGGCACCATTCAGATATCACATTCGTAGCATGCGGGTCCTTTCTTGCTAAGCTCTGCATTCGCAGCCAGCTTCAAGGTGTTCCTGTTGTGGATAGCCTCTCGTGCAGAGGCCGCTGGAGACGGCCTCTGCTTCTATGCTCTTTGACAAGGCTGCTTTGCGGAAGCTCTTACCATAGCCTCTGCCAAGTACAGCCTTCTGCCTCTCTCAAATACTCACTTACCTGTGAGACCTTGTCTTTCCTTTGAGAGACAGAGAGCCCTTTTCCTGAAGGGAAACTGTCCGTGCTCTGTTCTTCTTTTGCACACAGGAAAATGCCTTCACGGCTGGTGTGCGGCCTTTACCCACTCGAGGGAGGGCAGGTTCCCATTTACTTTGGAGGTGGCACTCCTGCAGCGCTGTGGGCCATGACTGTGCTTCAAAGACAATAATCTACCCTTTCCATTGGAAGAAGGCACGCAGGGAATGGGAAATCTCTGTTCTCTGGGAGAGGTGGGTGGTGCTACTGGGCCTGTGTATTTGGTGCCCCCCTGGCCACTAGCAATGTTTCTGCTCGCCACTGCGGGGAGAAACATTGTGCAGCTAAGCTAACTTAGGAAGTACAAGTGTCAGAATTCCTTTGCGGGGCACCATCCAGATATCACATTCGTAGCATGCGGGTCCTTTCCTGCTAAGCTCTGCATTCGCAGCCAGCTTCAAGGTGTTCCTGTTGTGGATAGACTCTCGTGCAGATGCCGCTGGAGACGGCCTCTGCTTCTATGCTCTTTGACAAGGCTGCTTTGAGGAAGCTCTTACCGTAGCCTCTGCCAAGTACAGCCTTCTGCCTCTCTCAGATACTCACTTACCTGTGAGACCTTGTCTTTCCTTTAGAGACAGAGAGCCCTTTTCCTGAAGGGAAACTGTCCGTGCTCTGTTGTTCTTTTGCACACAGGGAAATGCCTTCACGGCTGGTGTGCGGCCTTTACCCACGCGAGGGAGGGCAGGTTCCCATTTACTTTGGAGGTGGCACTCCTGCAGCGCTGTGGGCCATGACTGTGCTTCAAAGAAAGTCATCTACCCTTTCTATTGGAAGAGGGCACTCACGGAATGGGAAATCTCTGTTCTCTGGGAGAGGTTGGTGGTGCTACTGCGCCTGTGTATTTGGTGCCCCCCTGCCCACTAGCAATGTTTCTGCTCGCCACTGCGGGGAGAAACATTGTGCAGCTAAGCTCACTTAGGAAGTACAAGTGTCAGAATTCCTTTGCGGGGCACCATCCAGATATCACATTCGTAGCATGCGGGTCCTTTCCTGCTAAGCTCTGCATTCGCAGCCAGCTTCAAGGTGTTCCTGTTGTGGATAGACTCTCGTGCAGATGCCGCTGGAGACGGCCTCTGCTTCTATGCTCTTTGACAAGGCTGCTTTGAGGAAGCTCTTACCGTAGCCTCTGCCAAGTACAGCCTTCTGCCTCTCTCAAATACTCACTTACCTGTGAGACCTTGTCTTTCCTTTGGAGAGACAGAGAGCCCTTTTCCTGAAGGGAAACTGTCCGTGCTCTGTTGTTCTTTTGCACACAGGGAAATGCCTTCACGGCTGGTGTGCGGCCTTTACCCACTCGAGGGAGGGCAGGTTCCCATTTACTTTGGAGGTGGCACTCCTGCAGCGCTGTGGGCCATGACTGTGCTTCAAAGACAGTAATCTACCCTTTCCATTGGAAGAGGGCACGCACGGAATGGGAAATCTCTGTTCTCTGGGAGAGGTTGGTGGTGCTACTGCGCCTGTGTATTTGGTGCCCCCCTGCCCACTAGCAATGTTTCTGCTCGCCACTGCGGGGAGAAACATTGTGCAGCTAAGCTCACTTAGGATGTACAAGTGTCAGAATTCCTTTGCGGGGCACCATCCAGATATCACATTAGTAGCATGCGGGTCATTTCCTGCTAAGCTCTGCATTCGCAGCCAGCTTCAAGGTGTTCCTGTTGTGGATAGACTCTTGTGCAGATGCCGCTGGAGACGGCCTCTGCTTCTATGCTCTTTGACAAGGCTGCTTTGAGGAAGCTCTTACCGTAGCCTCTGCCAAGTACAGCCTTCTGCATCTCTCAAATACTCACTTACCTGTGAGACCTTGTCTTTCCTTTGGAGAGACAGAGAGCCCTTTACCTGAAGGGAAACTGTCCGTGCTCTGTTCTTCTTTGGCACACAGGGAAATGCCTTCACGGCTGGTGTGCGGCCTTTACCCACTCGAGGGAGGGCAGGTTCCCATTTACTTTGGTGGTGGAACTCCTGCAGCGCTGTGGGCCATGACTGTGCTTCAAAGACAGTAATCTACCCTTTCTATTGGAAGAGGGCAGGCACGGAATGGGAAATCTCTGTTCTCTGGGAGAGGTTGGTGGTGCTACTGCGCCTGTGTATTTGGTGCCTCCCTGCCCACTAGCAATGTTTCTGCTCGGCACTGCGGGGAGAAACATTGTGCAGCTAAGCTCACTTAGGATGTACAAGTGTCAGAATTCCTTTGCGGGGCACCATCCAGATATCATATTCGTAGCATGCGGGTCATTTCCTGCTAAGCTCTGCTTTCGCAGCCAGCTTCAAGGTGTTCCTGTTGTGGATAGACTCTCGTGCAGATGCCGCTGGAGACGGACTCTGCTTTTATGCTCTTTGACAAGGCTGCTTTGAGGAAGCTCTTACCGTAGCCTCTGCCAAGTACAGCCTTCTGCCTCTCTCAAATACTCACTTACCTGTGAGACCTTGTCTTTCCTTTGGAGAGACAGAGAGCCCTTTTCCTGAAGGGAAACTGTCCGTGCTCTGTTGTTCTTTTGCACACAGGGAAATGCCTTCACGGCTGGTGTGCGGCCTTTACCCACTCGAGGGAGGGCAGGTTCCCATTTACTTTGGACGTGGCACTCCTGCAGCGCTGTGGGCCATGACTGTGCTTCAAAGACAGTAATCTACCCTTTCCATTGGAAGAGGGCACGCACGGAATGGGAAATCTCTGTTCTCTGGGAGAGGTTGGTGGTGCTACTGCGCCTGTGTATTTGGTGCCCCCCTGCCCACTAGCAATGTTTCTGCTCGCCACTGCGGGGAGAAACATTGTGCAGCTAAGCTCACTTAGGATGTACAAGTGTCAGAATTCCTTTGCGGGGCACCATCCAGATATCACATTCGTAGCATGCGGGTCATTTCCTGCTAAGCTCTGCATTCGCAGCCAGCTTCAAGGTGTTCCTGTTGTGGATAGACTCTTGTGCAGATGCCGCTGGAGACGGCCTCTGCTTCTATGCTCTTTGACAAGGCTGCTTTGAGGAAGCTCTTACCGTAGCCTCTGCCAAGTACAGCCTTCTGCCTCTCTCAAATACTCACTTACCTGTGAGACCTTGTCTTTCCTTTGGAGAGACAGAGAGCCCTTTACCTGAAGGGAAACTGTCCGTGCTCTGTTCTTCTTTGGCACACAGGGAAATGCCTTCACGGCTGGTGTGCGGCCTTTACCCACTCGAGGGAGGGCAGGTTCCCATTTACTTTGGTGGTGGAACTCCTGCAGCGCTGTGGGCCATGACTGTGCTTCAAAGACAGTAATCTACCCTTTCTATTGGAAGAGGGCACGCACGGAATGGGAAATCTCTGTTCTCTGGGAGAGGTTGGTGGTGCTACTGCGCCTGTGTATTTGGTGCCTCCCTGCCCACTAGCAATGTTTCTGCTCGGCACTGCGGGGAGAAACATTGTGCAGCTAAGCTCACTTAGGATGTACAAGTGTCAGAATTCCTTTGCGGGGCACCATCCAGATATCACATTCGTAGCATGCGGGTCATTTCCTGCTAAGCTCTGCTTTCGCAGCCAGCTTCAAGGTGTTCCTGTTGTGGATAGACTCTCGTGCAGATGCCGCTGGAGACGGACTCTGCTTTTATGCTCTTTGACAAGGCTGCTTTGAGGAAGCTCTTACCGTAGCCTCTGCCAAGTACAGCCTTCTGCCTCTCTCAAATACTCACTTACCTGTGAGACCTTGTCTTTCCTTTGGAGAGACAGAGAGCCCTTTTCCTGAAGGGAAACTGTCCGTGCTCTGTTCTTCTTTTGCACACAGGGAAATGCCTTCACGGCTGGTGTGCGGCCTTTACCCACTCGAGGGAGGGCAGGTTCCCATTTACTTTGGTGGTGGCACTCCTGCAGCGCTCTGGGCCATGACTGTGCTTCAAAGACAGTAATCTACCCTTTCCATTGGAAGAGGGCAGGCACGGAATGGGAAATCTCTATTCTCTGGGAGAGGTTGGTGGTGCTACTGCGCCTGTGTATTTGGTGCCCCCCTGCCCACTAGCAATGTTTCTGCTCACCACTGCGGGCAGAAACATTGTGCAGCTAAGCTCACTTAGGATGTATAAGTTCCAGAATTCCTTTGTGGGGCACCATTCAGATATCACATTCGTAGCATGCGGGTCCTTTCTTGCTAAGCTCTGCATTCGCAGCCAGCTTCAAGGTGTTCCTGTTGTGGATAGCCTCTCGTGCAGAGGCCGCTGGAGACGGCCTCTGCTTCTATGCTCTTTGACAAGGCTGCTTTGCGGAAGCTCTTACCATAGCCTCTGCCAAGTACAGCCTTCTGCCTCTCTCAAATACTCACTTACCTGTGAGACCTTGTCTTTCCTTTGAGAGACAGAGAGCCCTTTTCCTGAAGGGAAACTGTCCGTGCTCTGTTCTTCTTTTGCACACAGGAAAATGCCTTCACGGCTGGTGTGCGGCCTTTACCCACTCGAGGGAGGGCAGGTTCCCATTTACTTTGGAGGTGGCACTCCTGCAGCGCTGTGGGCCATGACTGTGCTTCAAAGACAATAATCTACCCTTTCCATTGGAAGAAGGCACGCAGGGAATGGGAAATCTCTGTTCTCTGGGAGAGGTGGGTGGTGCTACTGGGCCTGTGTATTTGGTGCCCCCCTGGCCACTAGCAATGTTTCTGCTCGCCACTGCGGGGAGAAACATTGTGCAGCTAAGCTAACTTAGGAAGTACAAGTGTCAGAATTCCTTTGCGGGGCACCATCCAGATATCACATTCGTAGCATGCGGGTCCTTTCCTGCTAAGCTCTGCATTCGCAGCCAGCTTCAAGGTGTTCCTGTTGTGGATAGACTCTCGTGCAGATGCCGCTGGAGACGGCCTCTGCTTCTATGCTCTTTGACAAGGCTGCTTTGAGGAAGCTCTTACCGTAGCCTCTGCCAAGTACAGCCTTCTGCCTCTCTCAGATACTCACTTACCTGTGAGACCTTGTCTTTCCTTTAGAGACAGAGAGCCCTTTTCCTGAAGGGAAACTGTCCGTGCTCTGTTGTTCTTTTGCACACAGGGAAATGCCTTCACGGCTGGTGTGCGGCCTTTACCCACGCGAGGGAGGGCAGGTTCCCATTTACTTTGGAGGTGGCACTCCTGCAGCGCTGTGGGCCATGACTGTGCTTCAAAGAAAGTCATCTACCCTTTCTATTGGAAGAGGGCACGCACGGAATGGGAAATCTCTGTTCTCTGGGAGAGGTTGGTGGTGCTACTGCGCCTGTGTATTTGGTGCCCCCCTGCCCACTAGCAATGTTTCTGCTCGCCACTGCGGGGAGAAACATTGTGCAGCTAAGCTCACTTAGGAAGTACAAGTGTCAGAATTCCTTTGCGGGGCACCATCCAGATATCACATTCGTAGCATGCGTGTCCTTTCCTGCTAAGCTCTGCATTCGCAGCCAGCTTCAAGGTGTTCCTGTTGTGGATAGACTCTCGTGCAGATGCCGCTGGAGACGGCCTCTGCTTCTATGCTCTTTGACAAGGCTGCTTTGAGGAAGCTCTTACCGTAGCCTCTGCCAAGTACAGCCTTCTGCCTCTCTCAAATACTCACTTACCTGTGAGACCTTGTCTTTCCTTTGGAGAGACAGAGAGCCCTTTTCCTGAAGGGAAACTGTCCGTGCTCTGTTGTTCTTTTGCACACAGGGAAATGCCTTCACGGCTGGTGTGCGGCCTTTACCCACTCGAGGGAGGGCAGGTTCCCATTTACTTTGGAGGTGGCACTCCTGCAGCGCTGTGGGCCATGACTGTGCTTCAAAGACAGTAATCTACCCTTTCCATTGGAAGAGGGCACGCACGGAATGGGAAATCTCTGTTCTCTGGGAGAGGTTGGTGGTGCTACTGCGCCTGTGTATTTGGTGCCCCCCTGCCCACTAGCAATGTTTCTGCTCGCCACTGCGGGGAGAAACATTGTGCAGCTAAGCTCACTTAGGATGTACAAGTGTCAGAATTCCTTTGCGGGGCACCATCCAGATATCACATTAGTAGCATGCGGGTCATTTCCTGCTAAGCTCTGCATTCGCAGCCAGCTTCAAGGTGTTCCTGTTGTGGATAGACTCTTGTGCAGATGCCGCTGGAGACGGCCTCTGCTTCTATGCTCTTTGACAAGGCTGCTTTGAGGAAGCTCTTACCGTAGCCTCTGCCAAGTACAGCCTTCTGCATCTCTCAAATACTCACTTACCTGTGAGACCTTGTCTTTCCTTTGGAGAGACAGAGAGCCCTTTACCTGAAGGGAAACTGTCCGTGCTCTGTTCTTCTTTGGCACACAGGGAAATGCCTTCACGGCTGGTGTGCGGCCTTTACCCACTCGAGGGAGGGCAGGTTCCCATTTACTTTGGTGGTGGAAATCCTGCAGCGCTGTGGGCCATGACTGTGCTTCAAAGACAGTAATCTACCCTTTCTATTGGAAGAGGGCACGCACGGAATGGGAAATCTCTGTTCTCTGGGAGAGGTTGGTGGTGCTACTGCGCCTGTGTATTTGGTGCCTCCCTGCCCACTAGCAATGTTTCTGCTCGGCACTGCGGGGAGAAACATTGTGCAGCTAAGCTCACTTAGGATGTACAAGTGTCAGAATTCCTTTGCGGGGCACCATCCAGATATCATATTCGTAGCATGCGGGTCATTTCCTGCTAAGCTCTGCTTTCGCAGCCAGCTTCAAGGTGTTCCTGTTGTGGATAGACTCTCGTGCAGATGCCGCTGGAGACGGACTCTGCTTTTATGCTCTTTGACAAGGCTGCTTTGAGGAAGCTCTTACCGTAGCCTCTGCCAAGTACAGCCTTCTGCCTCTCTCAAATACTCACTTACCTGTGAGACCTTGTCTTTCCTTTGGAGAGACAGAGAGCCCTTTTCCTGAAGGGAAACTGTCCGTGCTCTGTTCTTCTTTTGCACACAGGGAAATGCCTTCACGGCTGGTGTGCGGCCTTTACCCACTCGAGGGAGGGCAGGTTCCCATTTACTTTGGTGGTGGCACTCCTGCAGCGCTCTGGGCCATGACTGTGCTTCAAAGACAGTAATCTACCCTTTCCATTGGAAGAGGGCAGGCACGGAATGGGAAATCTCTATTCTCTGGGAGAGGTTGGTGGTGCTACTGCGCCTGTGTATTTGGTGCCCCCCTGCCCACTAGCAATGTTTCTGCTCGCCACTGCGGGGAGAAACATTGTGCAGCTAAGCTCACTTAGGATGTACAAGTGTCAGAATTCCTTTGCGGGGCACCATCCAGATATCACATTAGTAGCATGCGGGTCATTTCCTGCTAAGCTCTGCATTCGCAGCCAGCTTCAAGGTGTTCCTGTTGTGGATAGACTCTTGTGCAGATGCCGCTGGAGACGGCCTCTGCTTCTATGCTCTTTGACAAGGCTGCTTTGAGGAAGCTGTTACCGTAGCCTCTGCCAAGTACAGCCTTCTGCCTCTCTCAAATACTCACTTACCTGTGAGACCTTGTCTTTCCTTTGGAGAGACAGAGAGCCCTTTACCTGAAGGGAAACTGTCCGTGCTCTGTTCTTCTTTGGCACACAGGGAAATGCCTTCACGGCTGGTGTGCGGCCTTTACCCACTCGAGGGAGGGCAGGTTCCCATTTACTTTGGTGGTGGAACTCCTGCAGCGCTGTGGGCCATGACTGTGCTTCAAAGACAATAATCTACCCTTTCCATTGGAAGAAGGCACGCAGGGAATGGGAAATCTCTGTTCTCTGGGAGAGGTGGGTGGTGCTACTGGGCCTGTGTATTTGGTGCCCCCCTGGCCACTAGCAATGTTTCTGATCGCCACTGCGGGGAGAAACATTGTGCAGCTAAGCTAACTTAGGAAGTACAAGTGTCAGAATTCCTTTGCGGGGCACCATCCAGATATCACATTCGTAGCATGCGGGTCCTTTCCTGCTAAGCTCTGCATTCGCAGCCAGCTTCAAGGTGTTCCTGTTGTGGATAGACTCTCGTGCAGATGCCGCTGGAGACGGCCTCTGCTTCTATGCTCTTTGACAAGGCTGCTTTGAGGAAGCTCTTACCGTAGCCTCTGCCAAGTACAGCCTTCTGCCTCTCTCAGATACTCACTTACCTGTGAGACCTTGTCTTTCCTTTAGAGACAGAGAGCCCTTTTCCTGAAGGGAAACTGTCCGTGCTCTGTTGTTCTTTTGCACACAGGGAAATGCCTTCACGGCTGGTGTGCGGCCTTTACCCACGCGAGGGAGGGCAGGTTCCCATTTACTTTGGAGGTGGCACTCCTGCAGCGCTGTGGGCCATGACTGTGCTTCAAAGAAAGTCATCTACCCTTTCTATTGGAAGAGGGCACGCACGGAATGGGAAATCTCTGTTCTCTGGGAGAGGTTGGTGGTGCTACTGCGCCTGTGTATTTGGTGCCCCCCTGCCCACTAGCAATGTTTCTGCTCGCCACTGCGGGGAGAAACATTGTGCAGCTAAGCTCACTTAGGAAGTACAAGTGTCAGAATTCCTTTGCGGGGCACCATCCAGATATCACATTCGTAGCATGCGTGTCCTTTCCTGCTAAGCTCTGCATTCGCAGCCAGCTTCAAGGTGTTCCTGTTGTGGATAGACTCTCGTGCAGATGCCGCTGGAGACGGCCTCTGCTTCTATGCTCTTTGACAAGGCTGCTTTGAGGAAGCTCTTACCGTAGCCTCTGCCAAGTACAGCCTTCTGCCTCTCTCAAATACTCACTTACCTGTGAGACCTTGTCTTTCCTTTGGAGAGACAGAGAGCCCTTTTCCTGAAGGGAAACTGTCCGTGCTCTGTTGTTCTTTTGCACACAGGGAAATGCCTTCACGGCTGGTGTGCGGCCTTTACCCACTCGAGGGAGGGCAGGTTCCCATTTACTTTGGACGTGGCACTCCTGCAGCGCTGTGGGCCATGACTGTGCTTCAAAGACAGTAATCTACCCTTTCCATTGGAAGAGGGCACGCACGGAATGGGAAATCTCTGTTCTCTGGGAGAGGTTGGTGGTGCTACTGCGCCTGTGTATTTGGTGCCCCCCTGCCCACTAGCAATGTTTCTGCTCGCCACTGCGGGGAGAAACATTGTGCAGCTAAGCTCACTTAGGATGTACAAGTGTCAGAATTCCTTTGCGGGGCACCATCCAGATATCACATTCGTAGCATGCGGGTCATTTCCTGCTAAGCTCTGCATTCGCAGCCAGCTTCAAGGTGTTCCTGTTGTGGATAGACTCTTGTGCAGATGCCGCTGGAGACGGCCTCTGCTTCTATGCTCTTTGACAAGGCTGCTTTGAGGAAGCTCTTACCGTAGCCTCTGCCAAGTACAGCCTTCTGCCTCTCTCAAATACTCACTTACCTGTGAGACCTTGTCTTTCCTTTGGAGAGACAGAGAGCCCTTTACCTGAAGGGAAACTGTCCGTGCTCTGTTCTTCTTTGGCACACAGGGAAATGCCTTCACGGCTGGTGTGCGGCCTTTACCCACTCGAGGGAGGGCAGGTTCCCATTTACTTTGGTGGTGGAACTCCTGCAGCGCTGTGGGCCATGACTGTGCTTCAAAGACAGTAATCTACCCTTTCTATTGGAAGAGGGCACGCACGGAATGGGAAATCTCTGTTCTCTGGGAGAGGTTGGTGGTGCTACTGCGCCTGTGTATTTGGTGCCTCCCTGCCCACTAGCAATGTTTCTGCTCGGCACTGCGGGGAGAAACATTGTGCAGCTAAGCTCACTTAGGATGTACAAGTGTCAGAATTCCTTTGCGGGGCACCATCCAGATATCACATTCGTAGCATGCGGGTCATTTCCTGCTAAGCTCTGCTTTCGCAGCCAGCTTCAAGGTGTTCCTGTTGTGGATAGACTCTCGTGCAGATGCCGCTGGAGACGGACTCTGCTTTTATGCTCTTTGACAAGGCTGCTTTGAGGAAGCTCTTACCGTAGCCTCTGCCAAGTACAGCCTTCTGCCTCTCTCAAATACTCACTTACCTGTGAGACCTTGTCTTTCCTTTGGAGAGACAGAGAGCCCTTTTCCTGAAGGGAAACTGTCCGTGCTCTGTTCTTCTTTTGCACACAGGGAAATGCCTTCACGGCTGGTGTGCGGCCTTTACCCACTCGAGGGAGGGCAGGTTCCCATTTACTTTGGTGGTGGCACTCCTGCAGCGCTCTGGGCCATGACTGTGCTTCAAAGACAGTAATCTACCCTTTCCATTGGAAGAGGGCAGGCACGGAATGGGAAATCTCTATTCTCTGGGAGAGGTTGGTGGTGCTACTGCGCCTGTGTATTTGGTGCCCCCCTGCCCACTAGCAATGTTTCTGCTCGCCACTGCGGGGAGAAACATTGTGCAGCTAAGCTCACTTAGGATGTACAAGTGTCAGAATTCCTTTGCGGGGCACCATCCAGATATCACATTAGTAGCATGCGGGTCATTTCCTGCTAAGCTCTGCATTCGCAGCCAGCTTCAAGGTGTTCCTGTTGTGGATAGACTCTTGTGCAGATGCCGCTGGAGACGGCCTCTGCTTCTATGCTCTTTGACAAGGCTGCTTTGAGGAAGCTGTTACCGTAGCCTCTGCCAAGTACAGCCTTCTGCCTCTCTCAAATACTCACTTACCTGTGAGACCTTGTCTTTCCTTTGAGAGACAGAGAGCCCTTTTCCTGAAGGGAAACTGTCCGTGCTCTGTTCTTCTTTTGCACACAGGAAAATGCCTTCACGGCTGGTGTGCGGCCTTTACCCACTCGAGGGAGGGCAGGTTCCCATTTACTTTGGAGGTGGCACTCCTGCAGCGCTGTGGGCCATGACTGTGCTTCAAAGACAATAATCTACCCTTTCCATTGGAAGAAGGCACGCAGGGAATGGGAAATCTCTGTTCTCTGGGAGAGGTGGGTGGTGCTACTGGGCCTGTGTATTTGGTGCCCCCCTGCCCACTAGCAATGTTTCTGCTCGCCACTGCGGGGAGAAACATTGTGCAGCTAAGCTAACTTAGGAAGTACAAGTGTCAGAATTCCTTTGCGGGGCACCATCCAGATATCACATTCGTAGCATGCGGGTCCTTTCCTGCTAAGCTCTGCATTCGCAGCCAGCTTCAAGGTGTTCCTGTTGTGGATAGACTCTCGTGCAGATGCCGCTGGAGACGGCCTCTGCTTCTATGCTCTTTGACAAGGCTGCTTTGAGGAAGCTCTTACCGTAGCCTCTGCCAAGTACAGCCTTCTGCCTCTCTCAGATACTCACTTACCTGTGAGACCTTGTCTTTCCTTTAGAGACAGAGAGCCGTTTTCCTGAAGGGAAACTGTCCGTGCTCTGTTGTTCTTTTGCACACAGGGAAATGCCTTCACGGCTGGTGTGCGGCCTTTACCCACGCGAGGGAGGGCAGGTTCCCATTTACTTTGGAGGTGGCACTCCTGCAGCGCTGTGGGCCATGACTGTGCTTCAAAGAAAGTCATCTACCCTTTCTATTGGAAGAGGGCACGCACGGAATGGGAAATCTCTGTTCTCTGGGAGAGGTTGGTGGTGCTACTGCGCCTGTGTATTTGGTGCCCCCCTGCCCACTAGCAATGTTTCTGCTCGCCACTGCGGGGAGAAACATTGTGCAGCTAAGCTCACTTAGGAAGTACAAGTGTCAGAATTCCTTTGCGGGGCACCATCCAGATATCACATTCGTAGCATGCGGGTCCTTTCCTGCTAAGCTCTGCATTCGCAGCCAGCTTCAAGGTGTTCCTGTTGTGGATAGACTCTCGTGCAGATGCCGCTGGAGACGGCCTCTGCTTCTATGCTCTTTGACAAGGCTGCTTTGAGGAAGCTCTTACCGTAGCCTCTGCCAAGTACAGCCTTCTGCCTCTCTCAAATACTCACTTACCTGTGAGACCTTGTCTTTCCTTTGGAGAGACAGAGAGCCCTTTTCCTGAAGGGAAACTGTCCGTGCTCTGTTGTTCTTTTGCACACAGGGAAATGCCTTCACGGCTGGTGTGCGGCCTTTACCCACTCGAGGGAGGGCAGGTTCCCATTTACTTTGGAGGTGGCACTCCTGCAGCGCTGTGGGCCATGACTGTGCTTCAAAGACAGTAATCTACCCTTTCCATTGGAAGAGGGCACGCACGGAATGGGAAATCTCTGTTCTCTGGGAGAGGTTGGTGGTGCTACTGCGCCTGTGTATTTGGTGCCCCCCTGCCCACTAGCAATGTTTCTGCTCGCCACTGCGGGGAGAAACATTGTGCAGCTAAGCTCACTTAGGATGTACAAGTGTCAGAATTCCTTTGCGGGGCACCATCCAGATATCACATTAGTAGCATGCGGGTCATTTCCTGCTAAGCTCTGCATTCGCAGCCAGCTTCAAGGTGTTCCTGTTGTGGATAGACTCTTGTGCAGATGCCGCTGGAGACGGCCTCTGCTTCTATGCTCTTTGACAAGGCTGCTTTGAGGAAGCTCTTACCGTAGCCTCTGCCAAGTACAGCCTTCTGCCTCTCTCAAATACTCACTTACCTGTGAGACCTTGTCTTTCCTTTGGAGAGACAGAGAGCCCTTTACCTGAAGGGAAACTGTCCGTGCTCTGTTCTTCTTTGGCACACAGGGAAATGCCTTCACGGCTGGTGTGCGGCCTTTACCCACTCGAGGGAGGGCAGGTTCCCATTTACTTTGGTGGTGGAACTCCTGCAGCGCTGTGGGCCATGACTGTGCTTCAAAGACAGTAATCTACCCTTTCTATTGGAAGAGGGCACGCACGGAATGGGAAATCTCTGTTCTCTGGGAGAGGTTGGTGGTGCTACTGCGCCTGTGTATTTGGTGCCTCCCTGCCCACTAGCAATGTTTCTGCTCGGCACTGCGGGGAGAAACATTGTGCAGCTAAGCTCACTTAGGATGTACAAGTGTCAGAATTCCTTTGCGGGGCACCATCCAGATATCACATTCGTAGCATGCGGGTCATTTCCTGCTAAGCTCTGCTTTCGCAGCCAGCTTCAAGGTGTTCCTGTTGTGGATAGACTCTCGTGCAGATGCCGCTGGAGACGGACTCTGCTTTTATGCTCTTTGACAAGGCTGCTTTGAGGAAGCTCTTACCGTAGCCTCTGCCAAGTACAGCCTTCTGCCTCTCTCAAATACTCACTTACCTGTGAGACCTTGTCTTTCCTTTGGAGAGACAGAGAGCCCTTTTCCTGAAGGGAAACTGTCCGTGCTCTGTTCTTCTTTTGCACACAGGGAAATGCCTTCACGGCTGGTGTGCGGGCTTTACCCACTCGAGGGAGGGCAGGTTCCCATTTACTTTGGTGGTGGCACTCCTGCAGCGCTCTGGGCCATGACTGTGCTTCAAAGACAGTAATCTACCCTTTCCATTGGAAGAGGGCAGGCACGGAATGGGAAATCTCTATTCTCTGGGAGAGGTTGGTGGTGCTACTGCGCCTGTGTATTTGGTGCCCCCCTGCCCACTAGCAATGTTTCTGCTCGCCACTGTGGGGAGAAACATTGTGCAGCTAAGCTCACTTAGGATGTACAAGTGCCAGAATTCCTTTGTGGGGCACCATTCAGATATCACATTCGTAGCATGCGGGTCCTTTCCTGCTAAGCTCTGCATTCGCAGCCAGCTTCAAGGTGTTCCTGTTGTGGATAGACTCTCGTGCAGATGCCGCTGGAGACGGCCCCTGCTTCTATGCTCTTTGACAAGGCTGCTTTGCGGAAGCTCTTACCGTAGCCTCTGCCAAGTACAGCCTTCTGCCTCTCTCAAATACTCACTTACCTGTGAGACCTTGTCTTTCCTTTGGAGAGACAGAGAGCCCTTTTCCTGAAGGGAAACTGTCCGTGCTCTGTTCTTCTTTTGCACACAGGAAAATGCCTTCACGGCTGGTGTGCGGCCTTTACCCACTCGAGGGAGGGCAGGTTCCCATTTACTTTGGAGGTGGCACTTCTGCAGTGCTGTGGGCCATGACTGTGCTTCAAAGACAGTAATCTACCCTTTCCATTGGAAGAGGGCACGCACGGAATGGGAAATCTCTGTTCTCTGGGAGAGGTTGGTGGTGCTACTGCGCCTGTGTATTTGGTGCCCCCCTGCCCACTAGCAATGTTTCTGCTCGCCACTGCGGGGAGAAACATTGTGCAGCTAAGCTCACTTAGGATGTACAAGTGTCAGAATTCCTTTGCGGGGCACCATCAAGATATCACATTCGTAGCATGCGGGTCCTTTCCTCCTAAGCTCTGCATTCGCAGCCAGCTTCAAGGTGTTCCTGTTGTGGATAGCCTCTCGTGCAGATGCCGCTGGAGACGGCCTCTGCTTCTATGCTCTTTGACAAGGCTGCTTTGCGGAAGCTCTTACCATAGCCTCTGCCAAGTACAGCCTTCTGCATCTCTCAAATACTCACTTACCTGTGAGACCTTGTCTTTCCTTTGGAGAGACAGAGAGCCCTTTTCCTGAAGGGAAACTGTCCGTGCTCTGTTCTTCTTTTGCACACAGGAAAATGCCTTCACGGCTGGTGTGCGGCCTTTACCCACTCGAGGGAGGGCAGGTTCCCATTTACTTTGGAGGTGGCACTCCTGCAGCGCTGTGGGCCATGACTGTGCTTCAAAGACAGTAATCTACCCTTTCTATTGGAAGAGGGCACGCACGGAATGGGAAATCTCTGTTCTCTGGGAGAGGTGGGTGGTGCTACTGCGCCTGTGTATTTGGTGCCCCCCTGCCCACTAGCAATGTTTCTGCTCGCCACTGCGGGGAGAAACATTGTGCAGCTAAGCTCACTTAGTATGTACAAGTGTCAGAATTCCTTTGCGGGGCACCATCCAGATATCACATTCGTAGCATGCGGGTCATTTCCTGCTAAGCTCTGCTTTCGCAGCCAGCTTCAAGATGTTCCTGTTGTGGATAGACTCTCGTGCAGATGCCGCTGGAGACGGACTCTGCTTTTATGCTCTTTGACAAGGCTGCTTTGAGGAAGCTCTTACCGTAGCCTCTGCCAAGTACAGCCTTCTGCCTCTCTCAAATACTCACTTACCTGTGAGACCTTGTCTTTCCTTTGGAGAGACAGAGAGCCCTTTTCCTGAAGGGAAACTGTCCGTGCTCTGTTCTTCTTTTGCACACAGGGAAATGCCTTCACGGCTGGTGTGCGGCCTTTACCCACTCGAGGGAGGGCAGGTTCCCATTTACTTTGGTGGTGGCACTCCTGCAGCGCTCTGGGCCATGACTGTGCTTCAAAGACAGTAATCTACCCTTTCCATTGGAAGAGGGCACGCACGGAATGGGAAATCTCTGTTCTCTGGGAGAGGTTGGTGGTGCTACTGCGCCTGTGTATTTGGTGCCCCCCTGCCCACTATCAATGTTTCTGCTCGCCACTGCGGGGAGAAACATTGTGCAGCTAAGCTCACTTAGGATGTACAAGTGTCAGAATTCCTTTGCGGGGCACCATCCAGATATCACATTAGTAGCATGCGGGTCATTTCCTGCTAAGCTCTGCATTCGCAGCCAGCTTCAAGGTGTTCCTGTTGTGGATAGACTCTTGTGCAGATGCCGCTGGAGACGGCCTCTGCTTCTATGCTCTTTGACAAGGCTGCTTTGCGGAAGCTCTTACCGTAGCCTCTGCCAAGTACAGCCTTCTGCCTCTCTCAAATACTCACTTACCTGTGAGACCTTGTCTTTCCTTTGGAGAGACAGAGAGCCTTTTACCTGAAGGGAAACTGTCCGTGCTCTGTTCTTCTTTGGCACACAGGGAAATGCCTTCACGGCTGGTGTGCGGCCTTTACCCACTCGAGGGAGTGCAGGTTCCCATTTACTTTGGTGGTGGAACTCCTGCAGCGCTGTGGGCCATGACTGTGCTTCAAAGACAGTAATCTACCCTTTCTATTGGAAGAGGGCACGCACGGAATGGGAAATCTCTGTTCTCTGGGAGAGGTTGGTGGGGCTACTGCGCCTGTGTATTTGGTGCCTCCCTGCCCACTAGCAATGTTTCTGCTCGGCACTGCGGGGAGAAACATTGTGCAGCTAAGCTCACTTAGGATGTACAAGTGTCAGAATTCCTTTGCGGGGCACCATCCAGATATCACATTCGTAGCATGCGGGTCCTTTCCTGCTAAGCTCTGCATTCGCAGCCAGCTTCAAGGTGTTCCTGTTGTGGATAGCCTCTCGTGCAGATGCCGCGGGAGACGGCCTCTGCTTCTATGCTCTTTGACAAGGCTGCTTTGCGGAAGCTCTTACCATAGCCTCTGCCAAGTACAGCCTTCTGCATCTCTCAAATACTCACTTACCTGTGAGACCTTGTCTTTCCTTTGGAGAGACAGAGAGCCCTTTTCCTGAAGGGAAACTGTCCGTGCTCTGTTCTTCTTTTGCACACAGGAAAATGCCTTCACGGCTGGTGTGCGGCCTTTACCCACTCGAGGGAGGACAGGTTCCCATTTACTTTGGAGGTGGCACTCCTGCAGCGCTGTGGGCCATGACTGTGCTTCAAAGACAATAATCTACCCTTTCCATTGGAAAAAGGCACGCAGGGAATGGGAAATCTCTGTTCTCTGGGAGAGGTGGGTGGTGCTACTGGGCCTGTGTATTTGGTGCCCCCCTGGCCACTAGCAATGTTTCTGCTCGCCACTGCGGGGAGAAACATTGTGCAGCTAAGCTAACTTAGGATGTACAAGTGTCAGAATTCCTTTGCGGGGCACCATCCAGATATCACATTCGTAGCATGCGGGTCCTTTCCTGCTAAGCTCTGCATTCGCAGCCAGCTTCAAGGTGTTCCTGTTGTGGATAGACTCTCGTGCAGATGCCGCTGGAGACGGCCTCTGCTTCTATGCTCTTTGACAAGGCTGCTTTGAGGAAGCTCTTACCGTAGCCTCTGCCAAGTACAGCCTTCTGCCTCTCTCAGATACTCACTTACCTGTGAGACCTTGTCTTTCCTTTAGAGACAGAGAGCCCTTTTCCTGAAGGGAAACTGTCCGTGCTCTGTTGTTCTTTTGCACACAGGGAAATGCCTTCACGGCTGGTGTGCGGCCTTTACCCACGCGAGGGAGGGCAGGTTCCCATTTACTTTGGAGGTGGCACTCCTGCAGCGCTGTGGGCCATGACTGTGCTTCAAAGAAAGTCATCTACCCTTTCTATTGGAAGAGGGCACGCACGGAATGGGAAATCTCTGTTCTCTGGGAGAGGTTGGTGGTGCTACTGCGCCTGTGTATTTGGTGCCCCCCTGCCCACTAGCAATGTTTCTGCTCGCCACTGCGGGGAGAAACATTGTGCAGCTAAGCTCACTTAGGAAGTACAAGTGTCAGAATTCCTTTGCGGGGCACCATCCAGATATCACATTCGTAGCATGCGGGTCCTTTCCTGCTAAGCTCTGCATTCGCAGCCAGCTTCAAGGTGTTCCTGTTGTGGATAGACTCTCGTGCAGATGCCGCTGGAGACGGCCTCTGCTTCTATGCTCTTTGACAAGGCTGCTTTGAGGAAGCTCTTACCGTAGCCTCTGCCAAGTACAGCCTTCTGCCTCTCTCAAATACTCACTTACCTGTGAGACCTTGTCTTTCCTTTGGAGAGACAGAGAGCCCTTTTCCTGAAGGGAAACTGTCCGTGCTCTGTTGTTCTTTTGCACACAGGGAAATGCCTTCACGGCTGGTGTGCGGCCTTTACCCACTCGAGGGAGGGCAGGTTCCCATTTACTTTGGAGGTGGCACTCCTGCAGCGCTGTGGGCCATGACTGTGCTTCAAAGACAGTAATCTACCCTTTCCATTGGAAGAGGGCACGCACGGAATGGGAAATCTCTGTTCTCTGGGAGAGGTTGGTGGTGCTACTGCGCCTGTGTATTTGGTGCCCCCCTGCCCACTAGCAATGTTTCTGCTCGCCACTGCGGGGAGAAACATTGTGCAGCTAAGCTCACTTAGGATGTACAAGTGTCAGAATTCCTTTGCGGGGCACCATCCAGATATCACATTAGTAGCATGCGGGTCATTTCCTGCTAAGCTCTGCATTCGCAGCCAGCTTCAAGGTGTTCCTGTTGTGGATAGACTCTTGTGCAGATGCCGCTGGAGACGGCCTCTGCTTCTATGCTCTTTGACAAGGCTGCTTTGAGGAAGCTCTTACCGTAGCCTCTGCCAAGTACAGCCTTCTGCCTCTCTCAAATACTCACTTACCTGTGAGACCTTGTCTTTCCTTTGGAGAGACAGAGAGCCCTTTACCTGAAGGGAAACTGTCCGTGCTCTGTTCTTCTTTGGCACACAGGGAAATGCCTTCACGGCTGGTGTGCGGCCTTTACCCACTCGAGGGAGGGCAGGTTCCCATTTACTTTGGTGGTGGAAATCCTGCAGCGCTGTGGGCCATGACTGTGCTTCAAAGACAGTAATCTACCCTTTCCATTGGAAGAAGGAACGCAGGGAATGGGAAATCTCTATTCTCTGGGAGAGGTGGGTGGTGCTACTGGGCCTGTGTATTTGGTGCCCCCCTGGCCACTAGCAATGTTTCTGATCGCCACTGCGGGGAGAAACATTGTGCAGCTAAGCTAACTTAGGAAGTACAAGTGTCAGAATTCCTTTGCGGGGCACCATCCAGATATCACATTCGTAGCATGCGGGTCCTTTCCTGCTAAGCTCTGCATTCGCAGCCAGCTTCAAGGTGTTCCTGTTGTGGATAGACTCTCGTGCAGATGCCGCTGGAGACGGCCTCTGCTTCTATGCTCTTTGACAAGGCTGCTTTGAGGAAGCTCTTACCGTAGCCTCTGCCAAGTACAGCTTTCTGCCTCTCTCAAATACTCACTTACCTGTGAGACCTTGTCTTTCCTTTAGAGACAGAGAGCCCTTTTCCTGAAGGGAAACTGTCCGTGCTCTGTTGTTCTTTTGCACACAGGGAAATGCCTTCACGGCTGGTGTGCGGCCTTTACCCACTCGAGGGAGGGCAGGTTCCCATTTACTTTGGAGGTGGCACTCCTGCAACGCTGTGGGCCATGACTGTGCTTCAAAGAAAGTCATCTACCCTTTCTATTGGAAGAGGGCACGCACGGAATGGGAAATCTCTGTTCTCTGGGAGAGGTTGGTGGTGCTACTGCGCCTGTGTATTTGGTGCCCCCCTGCCCACTAGCAATGTTTCTGCTCGCCACTGCGGGGAGAAACATTGTGCAGCTAAGCTCACTTAGGAAGTACAAGTGTCAGAATTCCTTTGCGGGGCACCATCCAGATATCACATTCGTAGCATGCGGGTCCTTTCCTGCTAAGCTCTGCATTCGCAGCCAGCTTCAAGGTGTTCCTGTTGTGGATAGACTCTCGTGCAGATGCCGCTGGAGACGGCCTCTGCTTCTATGCTCTTTGACAAGGCTGCTTTGCGGAAGCTCTTACCGTAGCCTCTGCCAAGTACAGCCTTCTGCCTCTCTCAAATACTCACTTACCTGTGAGACCTTGTCTTTCCTTTGGAGAGACAGAGAGCCCTTTACCTGAAGGGAAACTGTCCGTGCTCTGTTCTTCTTTGGCACACAGGGAAATGCCTTCACGGCTGGTGTGCGGCCTTTACCCACTCGAGAGAGGGCAGGTTCCCATTTACTTTGGTGGTGGAACTCCTGCAGCGCTGTGGGCCATGACTGTGCTTCAAAGACAGTAATCTACCCTTTCTATTGGAAGAGGGCACGCACGGAATGGGAAATCTCTGTTCTCTGGGAGAGGTTGGTGGTGCTACTGCGCCTGTGTATTTGGTGCCTCCCTGCCCACTAGCAATGTTTCTGCTCGGCACTGCGGGGAGAAACATTGTGCAGCTAAGCTCACTTAGGATGTACAAGTGTCAGAATTCCTTTGCGGGGCACCATCCAGATATCACATTCGTAGCATGCGGGTCATTTCCTGCTAAGCTCTGCTTTCGCAGCCAGCTTCAAGGTGTTCCTGTTGTGGATAGACTCTCGTGCAGATGCCGCTGGAGACGGACTCTGCTTTTATGCTCTTTGACAAGGCTGCTTTGAGGAAGCTGTTACCGTAGCCTCTGCCAAGTACAGCCTTCTGCCTCTCTCAAATACTCACTTACCTGTGAGACCTTGTCTTTCCTTTGGAGAGACAGAGAGCCCTTTACCTGAAGGGAAACTGTCCGTGCTCTGTTCTTCTTTGGCACACAGGGAAATGCCTTCACGGCTGGTGTGCGGCCTTTACCCACTCGAGGGAGGGCAGGTTCCCATTTACTTTGGTGGTGGAACTCCTGCAGCGCTGTGGGCCATGACTGTGCTTCAAAGACAGTAATCTACCCTTTCTATTGGAAGAGGGCAGGCACGGAATGGGAAATCTCTGTTCTCTGGGAGAGGTTGGTGGTGCTACTGCGCCTGTGTATTTGGTGCCTCCCTGCCCACTAGCAATGTTTCTGCTCGGCACTGCGGGGAGAAACATTGTGCAGCTAAGCTCACTTAGGATGTACAAGTGTCAGAATTCCTTTGCGGGGCACCATCCAGATATCACATTCGTAGCATGCGGGTCATTTCCTGCTAAGATCTGCTTTCGCAGCCAGCTTCAAGGTGTTCCTGTTGTGGATAGACTCTCGTGCAGATGCCGCTGGAGACGGACTCTGCTTTTATGCTCTTTGACAAGGCTGCTTTGAGGAAGCTCTTACCGTAGCCTCTGCCAAGTACAGCCTTCTGCCTCTCTCAAATACTCACTTAGATGTGAGACCTTGTCTTTCCTTTGGAGAGACAGAGAGCCCTTTTCCTGAAGGGAAACTGTCCGTGCTCTGTTCTTCTTTTGCACACAGGGAAATGCCTTCACGGCTGGTGTGCGGCCTTTACCCACTCGAGGGAGGGCAGGTTCCCATTTACTTTGGTGGTGGCACTCCTGCAGCGCTCTGGGCCATGACTGTGCTTCAAAGACAGTAATCTACCCTTTCCATTGGAAGAGGGCAGGCACGGAATGGGAAATCTCTATTCTCTGGGAGAGGTTGGTGGTGCTACTGCGCCTGTGTATTTGGTGCCCCCCTGCCCACTAGCAATGTTTCTGCTCGCCACTGCGGGGAGAAACATTGTGCAGCTAAGCTCACTTAGGATGTACAAGTGCCAGAATTCCTTTGTGGGGCACCATTCAGATATCACATTCGTAGCATGCGGGTCCTTTCCTGCTAAGCTCTGCATTCGCAGCCAGCTTCAAGGTGTTCCTGTTGTGGATAGACTCTCGTGCAGATGCCGCTGGAGACGGCCTCTGCTTCTATGCTCTTTGACAAGGCTGCTTTGCGGAAGCTCTTACCGTAGCCTCTGCCAAGTACAGCCTTCTGCCTCTCTCAAATACTCACTTACCTGTGAGACCTTGTCTTTCCTTTGGAGAGACAGAGAGCCCTTTTCCTGAAGGGAAACTGTCCGTGCTCTGTTCTTCTTTTGCACACAGGAAAATGCCTTCACGGCTGGTGTGCGGCCTTTACCCACTCGAGGGAGGGCAGGTTCCCATTTACTTTGGAGGTGGCACTCCTGCAGTGCTGTGGGCCATGACTGTGCTTCAAAGACAGTAATCTACCCTTTCCATTGGAAGAGGGCACGCACGGAATGGGAAATCTCTGTTCTCTGGGAGAGGTTGGTGGTGCTACTGCGCCTGTGTATTTGGTGCCCCCCTGCCCACTAGCAATGTTTCTGCTCGCCACTGCGGGGAGAAACATTGTGCAGCTAAGCTCACTTAGGATGTACAAGTGTCAGAATTCCTTTGCGGGGCACCATCCAGATATCACATTCGTAGCATGCGGGTCCTTTCCTGCTAAGCTCTGCATTCGCAGCCAGCTTCAAGGTGTTCCTGTTGTGGATAGCCTCTCGTGCAGATGCCGCTGGAGACGGCCTCTGCTTCTATGCTCTTTGACAAGGCTGCTTTGCGGAAGCTCTTACCATAGCCTCTGCCAAGTACAGCCTTCTGCATCTCTCAAATACTCACTTACCTGTGAGACCTTGTCTTTCCTTTGGAGAGACAGAGAGCCCTTTTCCTGAAGGGAAACTGTCCGTGCTCTGTTCTTCTTTTGCACACAGGAAAATGCCTTCACGGCTGGAGTGCGGCCTTTACCCACTCGAGGGAGGGCAGGTTCCCATTTACTTTGGAGGTGGCACTCCTGCAGCGCTGTGGGTCATGACTGTGCTTCAAAGACAATAATCTACCGTTTCCATTGGAAGAAGGCACGCAGGGAATGGGAAATCTCTGTTCTCTGGGAGAGGTGGGTGGTGCTACTGGGCCTGTGTATTTGGTGCCCCCCTGCCCACTAGCAATGTTTCTGCTCGCCACTGCGGGGAGAAACATTGTGCAGCTAAGCTAACTTAGGAAGTACAAGTGTCAGAATTCCTTTGCGGGGCACCATCCAGATATCACATTCGTAGCATGCGGGTCCTTTCCTGCTAAGCTCTGCATTCGCAGCCAGCTTCAAGGTGTTTCTGTTGTGGATAGACTCTCGTGCAGATGCCGCTGGAGACGGCCTCTGCTTCTATGCTCTTTGACAAGGCTGCTTTGAGGAAGCTCTTACCGTAGCCTCTGCCAAGTACAGCCTTCTGCCTCTCTCAAATACTCACTTACCTGTGAGACCTTGTCTTTCCTTTAGAGACAGAGAGCCCTTTTCCTGAAGGGAAACTGTCCGTGCTCTGTTCTTCTTTTGCACACAGGGAAATGCCTTCACGGCTGGTGTGCGGCCTTTACCCACTCGAGGGAGGGCAGGTTCCCATTTACTTTGGAGGTGGCACTCCTGCAGCGCTGTGGGCCATGACTGTGCTTCAAAGAAAGTCATCTACCCTTTCTATTGGAAGAGGGCACGCACGGAATGGGAAATCTCTGTTCTCTGGGAGAGGTTGGTGGTGCTACTGCGCCTGTGTATTTGGTGCCCCCCTGCCCACTAGCAATGTTTCTGCTCGCCACTGCGGGGAGAAACATTGTGCAGCTAAGCTCACTTAGGAAGTACAAGTGTCAGAATTCCTTTGCGGGGCACCATCCAGATATCACATTCGTAGCATGCGGGTCCTTTCCTGCTAAGCTCTGCATTCGCAGCCAGCTTCAAGGTGTTCCTGTTGTGGATAGACTCTCGTGCAGATGCCGCTGGAGACGGCCTCTGCTTCTATGCTCTTTGACAAGGCTGCTTTGAGGAAGCTCTTACCGTAGCCTCTGCCAAGTACAGCCTTCTGCCTCTCTCAAATACTCACTTACCTGTGAGACCTTGTCTTTCCTTTGGAGAGACAGAGAGCCCTTTTCCTGAAGGGAAACTGTCCGTGCTCTGTTCTTCTTTTGCACACAGGGAAATGCCTTCACGGCTGGTGTGCGGCCTTTACCCACTCGAGGGAGGGCAGGTTCCCATTTACTTTGGAGGTGGCACTCCTGCAGCGCTGTGGGCCATGACTGTGCTTCAAAGACAGTAATCTACCCTTTCCATTGGAAGAGGGCACGCACGGAATGGGAAATCTCTGTTCTCTGGGAGAGGTTGGTGGTGCTACTGCGCCTGTGTATTTGGTGCCCCCCTGCCCACTAGCAATGTTTCTGCTCGCCACTGCGGGGAGAAACATTGTGCAGCTAAGCTCACTTAGGATGTACAAGTGTCAGAATTCCTTTGCGGGGCACCATCCAGATATCACATTAGTAGCATGCGGGTCCTTTCCTGCTAAGCTCTGCATTCGCAGCCAGCTTCAAGGTGTTCCTGTTGTGGATAGACTCTTGTGCAGATGCCGCTGGAGACGGCCTCTGCTTCTATGCTCTTTGACAAGGCTGCTTTGAGGAAGCTCTTACCGTAGCCTCTGCCAAGTACAGCCTTCTGCCTCTCTCAAATACTCACTTACCTGTGAGACCTTGTCTTTCCTTTGGAGAGACAGAGAGCCCTTTAACTGAAGGGAAACTGTCCGTGCTCTGTTCTTCTTTGGCACACAGGGAAATGCCTTCACGGCTGGTGTGCGGCCTTTACCCACTCGAGGGAGGGCAGGTTCCCATTTACTTTGGTGGTGGAACTCCTGCAGCGCTGTGGGCCATGACTGTGCTTCAAAGACAGTAATCTACCCTTTCTATTGGAAGAGGGCACGCACGGAATGGGAAATCTCTGTTCTCTGGGAGAGGTTGGTGGTGCTACTGCGCCTGTGTATTTGGTGCCTCCCTGCCCACTAGCAATGTTTCTGCTCGGCACTGCGGGGAGAAACATTGTGCAGCTAAGCTCACTTAGGATGTACAAGTGTCAGAATTCCTTTGCGGGGCACCATCCAGATATCACATTCGTAGCATGCGGGTCATTTCCTGCTAAGCTCTGCTTTCGCAGCCAGCTTCAAGGTGTTCCTGTTGTGGATAGACTCTCGTGCAGATGCCGCTGGAGACGGACTCTGCTTTTATGCTCTTTGACAAGGCTGCTTTGAGGAAGCTCTTACCGTAGCCTCTGCGAAGTACAGCCTTCTGCCTCTCTCAAATACTCACTTAGCTGTGAGACCTTGTCTTTCCTTTGGAGAGACAGAGAGCCCTTTTCCTGAAGGGAAACTGTCCGTGCTCTGTTCTTCTTTTGCACACAGGGAAATGCCTTCACGGCTGGTGTGCGGCCTTTACCCACTCGAGGGAGGGCAGGTTCCCATTTACTTTGGTGGTGGCACTCCTGCAGCGCTCTGGGCCATGACTGTGCTTCAAAGAAAGTCATCTACCCTTTCTATTGGAAGAGGGCACGCACGGAATGGGAAATCTCTGTTCTCTGGGAGAGGTTCGTGGTGCTACTGCGCCTGTGTATTTGGTGCCCCCTGGCCACTAGCAATGTTTCTGCTCGCCACTGCGGGGAGAAACATTGTGCAGCTAAGCTCACTTAGGAAGTACAAGTGTCAGAATTCCTTTGCGGGGCACCATCCAGATATCACATTCGTAGCATGCAGGTCCTTTACTGCTAAGCTCTGCATTCGCAGCCAGCTTCAAGGTGTTCCTGTTGTGGATAGACTCTCGTGCAGATGCCGCTGGAGACGGCGTCTGCTTCTATGCTCTTTGACAAGGCTGCTTTGAGGAAGCTCTTACCGTAGCCTCTGCCAAGTACAGCCTTCTGCCTCTCTCAAATACTCACTTACCTGTGAGACCTTGTCTTTCCTTTGGAGAGACAGAGAGCCCTTTTCCTGAAGGGAAACTGTCCGTGCTCTGTTCTTCTTTTGCACACAGGGAAATGCCTTCACGGCTGGTGTGCGGCCTTTACCCACTCGAGGGAGGGCAGGTTCCCATTTACTTTGGAGGTGGCACTCCTGCAGCGCTGTGGGCCATGACTGTGCTTCAAAGACAGTAATCTACCCTTTCCATTGGAAGCGGGCACGCACGGAATGGGAAATCTCTGTTCTCTGGGAGAGGTTGGTGGTGCTACTGCGCCTGTTTATTTGGTGCCCCCCTGCCCACTAGCAATGTTTCTGCTCGCCACTGCGGGGAGAAACATTGTGCAGCTAAGCTCACTTAGGATGTACAAGTGTCAGAATTCCTTTGCGGGGCACCATCCAGATATCACATTCGTAGCATGCGGGTCATTTCCTGCTAAGCTCTGCATTCGCAGCCAGCTTCAAGGTGTTCCTGTTGTGGATAGACTCTTGTGCAGATGCCGCTGGAGACGGCCTCTGCTTCTATACTCTTTGACAAGGCTGCTTTGAGGATGCTCTTACCGTAGCCTCTGCCAAGTACAGCCTTCTGCCTCTCTCAAATACTCACTTACCTGTGAGACCTTGTCTTTCCTTTGGAGAGACAGAGAGCCCTTTTCCTGAAGGGAAACTGTCCGTGCTCTGTTCTTCTTTTGCACACAGGGAAATGCCTTCACGGCTGGTGTGCGGCCTTTACCCACTCGAGGGAGGGCAGGTTCCCATTTACTTTGGAGGTGGCACTCCTGCAGCGCTGTGGGCCATGACTGTGCTTCAAAGACAGTAATCTACCCTTTCCATTGGAAGAGGGCACGCACGGAATGGGAAATCTCTGTTCTCTGGGAGAGGTTGGTGGTGCGACTGCGCCTGTGTATTTGGTGCCCCCCTGCCCACTAGCAATGTTTCTGCTCGGCACTGCGGGGAGAAACATTGTGCAGCTAAGCTCACTTAGGAAGTACAAGTGTCAGAATTCCTTTGCGGGGCACCATCCAGATATCACATTCGTAGCATGCGGGTCCTTTCCTGCTAAGCTCTGCATTCGCAGCCAGCTTCAAGGTGTTCCTGTTGTGTATAGACTCTTGTGCAGATGCCGCTGGAGACGGCCTCTGCTTCTATGCTCTTTGACAAGGCTGCTTTGAGGAAGCTCTTACCGTAGCCTCTGCCAAATACAGCCTTCTGCCTCTCTCAAATACTCACTTAGCTGTGAGACCTTGTCTTTCCTTTGGAGAGACACAGAGCCCTTTTCCTGAAGGGAAACTGTCCGTGCTCTGTTCTTCTTTTGCACACTGGAAAATGCCTTCACGGCTGGTGTGCGGCCTTTACCCACTCGAGGGAGGGCAGGTTCCCATTTACTTTGGAGGTGGCACTCCTGCAGCGCTGTGGGCCATGACTGTGCTTCAAAGACAGTAATCTTCCCTTTCCATTGGAAGAGGGCACGCACGGAATGGGAAATCTCTGTTCTCTGGCAGAGGTTGGTGGTGCTACTGCGCCTGTGTATTTGGTGCCCCCCTGCCCACTAGCAATGTTTCTGCTCGCCACTGCGGGGAGAAACATTGTGCAGCTAAGCTCACTTAGGATGTACAAGTGTCAGAATTCCTTTGCGGGGCACCATCCAGATATCACATTCGTAGCATGTGGGTCCTTTCCTGCTAAGCTCTGCATTCGCAGCCAGCTTCAAGGTGTTCCTGTTGTCGATAGACTCTCGTGCAGATGCCGCTGGAGACGGCCTCTGCTTCTATGCTCTTTGACAAGGCTGCTTTGAGGAAGCTCTTACCGTAGCCTCTGCCAAGTACAGCCTTCTGCCTCTCTCAAATACTCACTTACCTGTGAGACCTTGTCTTTCCTTTGGAGAGACAGAGAGCCCTTTTCCTGAAGGGAAACTGTCCGTGCTCTGTTCTTCTTTTGCACACAGGGAAATGCCTTCACGGCTGGTGTGCGGCCTTTACCCACTCGAGGGAGGGCAGGTTCCCATTTACTTTGGAGGTGGCACTCCTGCAGCGCTGTGGGCCATGACTGTGCTTCAAAGACAGTAATCTACCCTTTCCATTGGAAGAGGGCACGCACGGAATGGGAAATCTCTGTTCTCTGGGAGAGGTGGGTGGTGCTACTGCGCCTGTGTATTTGGTGCCCCCCTGCCCACTAGCAATGTTTCTGCTCGCCACTGCGGGGAGAAACATTGTTCAGCTAAGCTCACTTAGGATGTACAAGTGTCAGAATTCCTTTGCGGGGCACCATCCAGATATCACATTAGTAGCATGCGGGTCCTTTCCTGCTAAGCTCTGCATTCGCAGCCAGCTTCAAGGTGTTCCTGTTGTGGATAGACTCTTGTGCAGATGCCGCTGGAGACGGCCTCTGCTTCTATGCTCTTTGACAAGGCTGCTTTGAGGAAGCTCTTACCGTAGCCTCTGCCAAGTACAGCCTTCTGCCTCTCTCAAATACTCACTTACCTGTGAGACCTTGTCTTTCCTTTGGAGAGACAGAGAGCCCTTTACCTGAAGGGAAACTGTCCGTGCTCTGTTCTTCTTTGGCACACAGGGAAATGCCTTCACGGCTGGTGTGCGGCCTTTACCCACTCGAGGGAGGGCAGGTTCCCATTTACTTTGGTGGTGGAACTCCTGCAGCGCTGTGGGCCATGACTGTGCTTCAAAGACAGTAATCTACCCTTTCCATTGGAAGAGGGCACGCACGGAATGGGAAATCTCTGTTCTCTGGGAGAGGTGGGTGGTGCTACTGCGCCTGTGTATTTGGTGCCCCCCTGCCCACTAGCAATGTTTCTGCTCGCCACTGCGGGGAGAAACATTGTCCAGCTAAGCTCACTTAGGATGTACAAGTGTCAGAATTCCTTTGCGGGGCACCATCCAGATATCACATTCGTAGCATGCGGGTCATTTCCTGCTAAGCTCTGCTTTCGCAGCCAGCTTCAAGGTGTTCCTGTTGTGGATAGACTCTCGTGCAGATGCCGCTGGAGACGGACTCTGCTTTTATGCTCTTTGACAAGGCTGCTTTGAGGAAGCTCTTACCGTAGCCTCTGCCAAGTACAGCCTTCTGCCTCTCTCAAATACTCACTTACCTGTGAGACCTTGTCTTTCCTTTGGAGAGACAGAGAGCCCTTTTCCTGAATGGAAACTGTCCGTGCTCTGTTCTTCTTTTGCACACATGAAAATGCCTTCACGGCTGGTGTGCGGCCTTTACCCACTCGAGGGAGGGCAGGTTCCCATTTACTTTGGAGGTGGCACTCCTGCAGTGCTGTGGGCCATGACTGTGCTTCAAAGACAGTAATCTACCCTTTCCATTGGAAGAGGGCACACACGGAATGGGAAATCTCTGTTCTCTGGGAGAGGTTGGTGGTGCTACTGCGCCTGTGTATTTGGTGCCCCCCTGCCCACTAGCAATGTTTCTGCTCGCCACTGTGGGGAGAAACATTGTGCAGCTAAGCTCACTAAGGATGTACAAGTGTCAGAATTCCTTTGCGGGGCACCATCCAGATATCACATTCGTAGCATGCGGGTCCTTTCCTGCTAAGCTCTGCATTCGCAGCCAGCTTCAAGGTGTTCCTGTTGTGGATAGCCTCTCGTGCAGATGCCGCTGGAGACGGCCTCTGCTTCTATGCTCTTTGACAAGGCTGCTTTGCGGAAACTCTTACCATAGCCTCTGCCAAGTACAGCCTTCTGCCTCTCTCAAATACTCACTTACCTGTGAGACCTTCTCTTTCCTTTGGAGAGACAGAGAGCCCTTTTCCTGAAGGGAAACTGTCCGTGCTCTGTTCTTCTTTTGCACACAGGAAAATGCCTTCACGGCTGGTGTGCGGCCTTTACCCACTCGAGGGAGGGCAGGTACCCATTTACTTTGGAGGTGGCACTCCTGCAGCGCTGTGGGCCATGACTGTGCTTCAAAGACAATAATCTACCCTTTCCATTGGAAGAAGGCACGCAGGGAATGGGAAATCTCTGTTCTCTGGGAGAGGTGGGTGGTGCTACTGGGCCTGTGTATTTGGTGCCCCCCTGCCCACTAGCAATGTTTCTGCTCGCCACTGCGGGGAGAAACATTGTGCAGCTAAGCTAACTTAGGAAGTACAAGTGTCAGAATTCATTGCGGGGCACCATCCAGATATCACATTCGTAGCATGCGGGTCCTTTCCTGCTAAGCTCTGCATTCGCAGCCAGCTTCAAGGTGTTCCTGTTGTGGATAGACTCTCGTGCAGATGCCGCTGGCGAGGGCCTCTGCTTCTATGCTCTTTGACAAGGCTGCTTTGAGGAAGCTCTTACCGTAGCCTCTGCCAAGTACAGCCTTCTGCCTCTCTCAAATACTCACTTACCTGTGAGACCTTGTCTTTCCTTTAGAGACAGAGAGCCCTTTTCCTGAAGGGAAACTGTCCGTGCTCTGTTGTTCTTTTGCACACAGGGAAATGCCTTCAAGGCTGGTGTGCGGCCTTTACCCACTCGAGGGAGGGCAGGTTCCCATTTACTTTGGAGGTGGCACTCCTGCAGCGCTGTGGGCCATGACTGTGCTTCAAAGAAAGTCATCTACCCTTTCTGTTGGAAGAGGGCACGCACGGAATGGGAAATCTCTGTTCTCTGGGAGAGGTTGGTGGTGCTACTGCGCCTGTGTATTTGGTGCCCCCCTGCCCACTAGCAATGTTTCTGCTCGCCACTGCGGGGAGAAACATTGTGCAGCTAAGCTCACTTAGGAAGTACAAGTGTCAGAATTCCTTTGCGGGGCACCATCCAGATATCACATTCGTAGCATGCAAGTCCTTTCCTGCTAAGCTCTGCATTCGCAGCCAGCTTCAAGGTGTTCCTGTTGTGGATAGACTCTCGTGCAGATGCCGCTGGAGACGGCCTCTGCTTCTATGCTCTTTGACAAGGCTGCTTTGCGGAAGTTCTTACCGTAGCCTCTGCCAAGTACAGCCTTCTGCCTCTCTCAAATACTCAATTAGCTGTGAGACCTTGTGTTTCCTTTGGAGAGACAGAGAGCCCTTTTCCTGAAGGGAAACTGTCCGTGCTCTGTTCTTCTTTTGCACACAGGAAAATGCCTTCACGGCTGGTGTGCGGCCTTTACCCACTCGAGGGAGGGCAGGTTCCCATTTACTTTGGAGGTGGCACTCCTGCAGCGCTGTGGGCCATGACTGTGCTTCAAAGACAGTAATCTACCCTTGCCATTGGAAGAGGGCACGCACGGAATGGGAAATCTCTGTTCTCTGGCAGAGGTTGGTGGTGCTACTGCGCCTGTGTATTTGGTGCCCCCCTGCCCACTAGCAATGTTTCTGCTCGCCACTGCGGGGAGAAACATTGTGCAGCTAAGCTCACTTAGGATGTACAAGTGTCAGAATTCCTTTGCGGGGCACCATCCAGATATCACATTCGTAGCATGCGGGTCCTTTCCTGCTAAGCTCTGCATTCGCAGCCAGCTTCAAGGTGTTCCTGTTGTGGATAGCCTCTCGTGCAGATGCCGCTGGAGACGGCCTCTGCTTCTATGCTCTTTGACAAGGCTGCTTTGAGGAAGCTCTTACCGTAGCCTCTGCCAAGTACAGCCTTCTGCCTCTCTCAAATACTCACTTACCTGTGAGACCTTGTCTTTCCTTTGGAGAGACAGAGAGCCCTTTTCCTGAAGGGAAACTGTCCGTGCTCTGTTCTTCTTTTGCACACAGGGAAATGCCTTCACGGCCGGTGTGCGGCCTTTACCCACTCGAGGGAAGGCAGGTTCCCATTTACTTTGGAGGTGGCACTCCTGCAGCGCTGTGGGCCATGACTGTGCTTCAAAGACAGTAATCTACCCTTTCCATTGGAAGAGGGCACGCACGGAATGGGAAATCTCTGTTCTCTGGGAGATGTGGGTGGTGCTACTGCGCCTGTGTATTTGGTGCCCCCCTGCCCACTAGCAATGTTTCTGCTCGCCACTGCGGGGAGAAACATTGTGCAGCTAAGCTCACTTAGGATGTACAAGTGTCAGAATTCCTTTGCGGGGCACCATCCAGATATCACATTCGTAGCATGCGGGTCATTTCCTGCTAAGCTCTGCTTTCGCAGCCAGCTTCAAGGTTTTCCTGTTGTGGATAGACTCTCGTGCAGATGCCGCTGGAGACGGACTCTGCTTTTATGCTCTTTGACAAGGCTGCTTTGAGGAAGCTCTTACCGTAGCCTCTGCCAAGTACAGCCTTCTGCCTCTCTCAAATACTCACTTACCTGTGAGACCTTGTCTTTCCTTTGGAGAGACAGAGAGCCCTTTACCTGAAGGGAAACTGTCCGTGCTCTATTCTTCTTTGGCACACAGGGAAATGCCTTCACGGCTGGTGTGCGGCCTTTACCCACTCGAGGGAGGGCAGGTTCCCATTTACTTTGGTGGTGGAACTCCTGCAGCGCTGTGGGCCATGACTGTGCTTCAAAGACAGTAATCTACCCTTTCTATTGGAAGAGGGCACGCACGGATTGGGAAATCTCTGTTCTCTGGGAGAGGTTGGTGGTGCTACTGCGCCTGTGTATTTGGTGCCTCCCTGTCCACTAGCAATGTTTCTGCTCGGCACTGCGGGGAGAAACATTGTGCAGCTAAGCTCACTTAGGATGTACAAGTGTCAGAATTCCTTTGCGGGGCACCATCCAGATATCACATTCGTAGCATGCGGGTCATTTCCTGCTAAGCTCTGCTTTCGCAGCCAGCTTCAAGGTGTTCCTGTTGTGGATAGACTCTCGTGCAGATGCCGCTGGAGACGGACTCTGCTTTTATGCTCTTTGACAAGGCTGCTTTGAGGAAGCTCTTACCGTAGCCTCTGCCAAGTACAGCCTTCTGCCTCTCTCAAATACTCACTTAGCTGTGAGACCTTGTCTTTCCTTTGGAGAGACAGAGAGCCCTTTTCCTGAAGGGAAACTGTCCGTGCTCTGTTCTTCTTTTGCACACAGGGAAATGCCTTCACGGCTGGTGTGCGGCCTTTACCCACTCGAGGGAGGGCAGGTTCCCATTTACTTTGGTGGTGGCACTCCTGCAGCGCTCTGGGCCATGACTGTGCTTCAAAGACAGTAATCTACCCTTTCCATTGGAAGAGGGCAGGCACGGAATGGGAAATCTCTATTCTCTGGGAGAGGTGGGTGGTGCTACTGGGCCTGTGTATTTGGTGCCCCCCTGCCCACTAGCAATGTTTCTGCTCGCCACTGCGGGGAGAAACATTGTGCAGCTAAGCTAACTTAGGAAGTACAAGTGTCATAATTCATTGCGGGGCACCATCCAGATATCACATTCGTAGCATGCGGGTCCTTTCCTGCTAAGCTCTGCATTCGCAGCCAGCTTCAAGGTGTTCCTGTTGTGGATAGACTCTCGTGCAGATGCCGCTGGCGAGGGCCTCTGCTTCTATGCTCTTTGACAAGGCTGCTTTGAGGAAGCTCTTACCGTAGCCTCTGCCAAGTACAGCCTTCTGCCTCTCTCAAATACTCACTTACCTGTGAGACCTTGTCTTTCCTTTAGAGACAGAGAGCCCTTTTCCTGAAGGGAAACTGTCCGTGCTCTGTTGTTCTTTTGCACACAGGGAAATGCCTTCAAGGCTGGTGTGCGGCCTTTACCCACTCGAGGGAGGGCAGGTTCCCATTTACTTTGGAGGTGGCACTCCTGCAGCGCTGTGGGCCATGACTGTGCTTCAAAGAAAGTCATCTACCCTTTCTGTTGGAAGAGGGCACGCACGGAATGGGAAATCTCTGTTCTCTGGGAGAGGTTGGTGGTGCTACTGCGCCTGTGTATTTGGTGCCCCCCTGCCCACTAGCAATGTTTCTGCTCGCCACTGCGGGGAGAAACATTGTGCAGCTAAGCTCACTTAGGAAGTACAAGTGTCAGAATTCCTTTGCGGGGCACCATCCAGATATCACATTCGTAGCATGCAAGTCCTTTCCTGCTAAGCTCTGCATTCGCAGCCAGCTTCAAGGTGTTCCTGTTGTGGATAGACTCTCGTGCAGATGCCGCTGGAGACGGCCTCTGCTTCTATGCTCTTTGACAAGGCTGCTTTGCGGAAGTTCTTACCGTAGCCTCTGCCAAGTACAGCCTTCTGCCTCTCTCAAATACTCAATTAGCTGTGAGACCTTGTGTTTCCTTTGGAGAGACAGAGAGCCCTTTTCCTGAAGGGAAACTGTCCGTGCTCTGTTCTTCTTTTGCACACAGGAAAATGCCTTCACGGCTGGTGTGCGGCCTTTACCCACTCGAGGGAGGGCAGGTTCCCATTTACTTTGGAGGTGGCACTCCTGCAGCGCTGTGGGCCATGACTGTGCTTCAAAGACAGTAATCTACCCTTGCCATTGGAAGAGGGCACGCACGGAATGGGAAATCTCTGTTCTCTGGCAGAGGTTGGTGGTGCTACTGCGCCTGTGTATTTGGTGCCCCCCTGCCCACTAGCAATGTTTCTGCTCGCCACTGCGGGGAGAAACATTGTGCAGCTAAGCTCACTTAGGATGTACAAGTGTCAGAATTCCTTTGCGGGGCACCATCCAGATATCACATTCGTAGCATGCGGGTCCTTTCCTGCTAAGCTCTGCATTCGCAGCCAGCTTCAAGGTGTTCCTGTTGTGGATAGCCTCTCGTGCAGATGCCGCTGGAGACGGCCTCTGCTTCTATGCTCTTTGACAAGGCTGCTTTGAGGAAGCTCTTACCGTAGCCTCTGCCAAGTACAGCCTTCTGCCTCTCTCAAATACTCACTTACCTGTGAGACCTTGTCTTTCCTTTGGAGAGACAGAGAGCCCTTTTCCTGAAGGGAAACTGTCCGTGCTCTGTTCTTCTTTTGCACACAGGGAAATGCCTTCACGGCTGGTGTGCGGCCTTTACCCACTCGAGGGAAGGCAGGTTCCCATTTACTTTGGAGGTGGCACTCCTGCAGCGCTGTGGGCCATGACTGTGCTTCAAAGACAGTAATCTACCCTTTCCATTGGAAGAGGGCACGCACGGAATGGGAAATCTCTGTTCTCTGGGAGATGTGGGTGGTGCTACTGCGCCTGTGTATTTGGTGCCCCCCTGCCCACTAGCAATGTTTCTGCTCGCCACTGCGGGGAGAAACATTGTGCAGCTAAGCTCACTTAGGATGTACAAGTGTCAGAATTCCTTTGCGGGGCACCATCCAGATATCACATTCGTAGCATGCGGGTCATTTCCTGCTAAGCTCTGCTTTCGCAGCCAGCTTCAAGGTTTTCCTGTTGTGGATAGACTCTCGTGCAGATGCCGCTGGAGACGGACTCTGCTTTTATGCTCTTTGACAAGGCTGCTTTGAGGAAGCTCTTACCGTAGCCTCTGCCAAGTACAGCCTTCTGCCTCTCTCAAATACTCACTTACCTGTGAGACCTTGTCTTTCCTTTGGAGAGACAGAGAGCCCTTTACCTGAAGGGAAACTGTCCGTGCTCTATTCTTCTTTGGCACACAGGGAAATGCCTTCACGGCTGGTGTGCGGCCTTTACCCACTCGAGGGAGGGCAGGTTCCCATTTACTTTGGTGGTGGAACTCCTGCAGCGCTGTGGGCCATGACTGTGCTTCAAAGACAGTAATCTACCCTTTCTATTGGAAGAGGGCACGCACGGATTGGGAAATCTCTGTTCTCTGGGAGAGGTTGGTGGTGCTACTGCGCCTGTGTATTTGGTGCCTCCCTGCCCACTAGCAATGTTTCTGCTCGGCACTGCGGGGAGAAACATTGTGCAGCTAAGCTCACTTAGGATGTACAAGTGTCAGAATTCCTTTGCGGGGCACCATCCAGATATCACATTCGTAGCATGCGGGTCATTTCCTGCTAAGCTCTGCTTTCGCAGCCAGCTTCAAGGTGTTCCTGTTGTGGATAGACTCTCGTGCAGATGCCGCTGGAGACGGACTCTGCTTTTATGCTCTTTGACAAGGCTGCTTTGAGGAAGCTCTTACCGTAGCCTCTGCCAAGTACAGCCTTCTGCCTCTCTCAAATACTCACTTAGCTGTGAGACCTTGTCTTTCCTTTGGAGAGACAGAGAGCCCTTTTCCTGAAGGGAAACTGTCCGTGCTCTGTTCTTCTTTTGCACACAGGGAAATGCCTTCACGGCTGGTGTGCGGCCTTTACCCACTCGAGGGAGGGCAGGTTCCCATTTACTTTGGTGGTGGCACTCCTGCAGCGCTCTGGGCCATGACTGTGCTTCAAAGACAGTAATCTACCCTTTCCATTGGAAGAGGGCAGGCACGGAATGGGAAATCTCTATTCTCTGGGAGAGGTTGGTGGTGCTACTGCGCCTGTGTATTTGGTGCCCCCCTGCCCACTAGCAATGTTTCTGCTCGCCACTGTGGGGAGAAACATTGTGCAGCTAAGCTCACTTAGGAGGTACAAGTGCCAGAATTCCTTTGTGGGGCACCATTCAGATATCACATTCGTAGCATGCGGGTCCTTTCCTGCTAAGCTCTGCATTCGCAGCCAGCATCAAGGTGTTCCTGTTGTGGATAGACTCTCGTGCAGATGCCGCTGGAGACCGCCTCTGCTTCTATGCTCTTTGACAAGGCTGCTTTGCGGAAGCTCTTACCGTAGCCTCTGCCAAGTACAGCCTTCTGCCTCTCTCAAATACTCACTTAGCTGTGAGACCTTGTCTTTCCTTTGGAGAGACACAGAGCCCTTTTCCTGAAGGGAAACTGTCCGTGCTCTGTTCTTCTTTTGCACACAGGAAAATGCCTTCACGGCTGGTGTGCGGCCTTTAACCACTCGAGGGAGGGCAGGTTCCCATTTACTTTGGAGGTGGCACTCCTGCAGCGCTGTGGGCCATGACTGTGCTTCAAAGACAGTAATCTTCCCTTTCCATTGGAAGAGGGCACGCACGGAATGGGAAATCTCTGTTCTCTGGCAGAGGTTGGTGGTGCTACTGCGCCTGTGTATTTGGTGCCCCCCTGCCCACTAGCAATGTTTCTGCTCGCCACTGCGGGGAGAAACATTGTGCAGCTAAGCTCACTTAGGATGTACAAGTGTCAGAATTCCTTTGCGGGGCACCATCCAGATATCACATTAGTAGCATGCGGGTCCTTTCCTGCTAAGCTCTGCATTCGCAGCCAGCTTCAAGGTGTTCCTGTTGTGGATAGACTCTTGTGCAGATGCCGCTGGAGACGGCCTCGGCTTCTATGCTCTTTGACAAGGCTGCTTTGAGGAAGCTCTTACCGTAGCCTCTGCCAAGTACAGCCTTCTGCCTCTCTCAAATACTCACTTACCTGTGAGACCTTGTCTTTCCTTTGGAGAGACAGAGAGCCCTTTACCTGAAGGGAAACTGTCCGTGCTCTGTTCTTCTTTGGCACACAGGGAAATGCCTTCACGGCTGGTGTGCGGCCTTTACCCACTCGAGGGAGGGCAGGTTCCCATTTACTTTGGTGGTGGAACTCCTGCAGCGCTGTGGGCCATGACTGTGCTTCAAAGACAGTAATCTACCCTTTCCATTGGAAGAGGGCACGCACGGAATGGGAAATCTCTGTTCTCTGGGAGAGGTTGGTGGTGCTACTGCGCCTGTGTATTTGGTGCCCCCCTGCCCACTAGCAATGTTTCTGCTCGGCACTGCGGGGAGAAACATTGTCCAGCTAAGCTCACTTAGGATGTACAAGTGTCAGAATTCCTTTGCGGGGCACCATCCAGATATCACATTCGTAGCATGCTGGTCCTTTCCTGCTAAGCTCTGCATTCGCAGCCAGCTTCAAGGTGTTCCTGTTGTGGATAGCCTCTCGTGCAGATGCCGCTGGAGACGGCCTCTGCTTCTATGCTCTTTGACAAGGCTGCTTTGCGGAAACTCTTACCATAGCCTCTGCCAAGTACAGCCTTCTGCCTCTCTCAAATACTCACTTACCTGTGAGACCTTGTCTTTCCTTTGGAGAGACAGAGAGCCCTTTTCCTGAAGGGAAACTGTCCGTGCTCTGTTCTTCTTTTGCACACAGGAAAATGCCTTCACGGCTGGTGTGCGGCCTTTACCCACTCGAGGGAGGGCAGGTTCCCATTTACTTTGGAGGTGGCACTCCTGCAGCGCTGTGGGCCATGACTGTGCTTCAAAGACAATAATCTACCCTTTCCATTGGAAGAAGGCACGCAGGGAATGGGAAATCTCTGTTCTCTGGGAGAGGTGGGTGGTGCTACTGGGCCTGTGTATTTGGTGCCCCCCTGCCCACTAGCAATGTTTCTGCTCGCCACTGCGGGGAGAAACATTGTGCAGCTAAGCTAACTTAGGAAGTACAAGTGTCAGAATTCCTTTGCGGGGCACCATCCAGATATCACATTCGTAGCATGCGGGTCCTTTCCTGCTAAGCTCTGCATTCGCAGCCAGCTTCAAGGTGTTCCTGTTGTGGATAGACTCTCGTGCAGATGCCGCTGGAGACGGCCTCTGCTTCTATGCTCTTTGACAAGGCTGCTTTGAGGAAGCTCTTACCGTAGCCTCTGCCAAGTACAGCCTTCTGCCTCTCTCAAATACTCACTTACCTGTGAGACCTTGTCTTTCCTTTAGAGACAGAGAGCCCTTTTCCTGAAGGGAAACTGTCCGTGCTCTGTTGTTCTTTTGCACACAGGGAAATGCCTTCACGGCTGGTGTGCGGCCTTTACCCACTCGAGGGAGGGCAGGTTCCCATTTACTTTGGAGGTGGCACTCCTGCAGCGCTGTGGGCCATGACTGTGCTTCAAAGAAAGTCATCTACCCTTTCTGTTGGAAGAGGGCACGCACGGAATGGGAAATCTCTGTTCTCTGGGAGAGGTTGGTGGTGCTACTGCGCCTGTGTATTTGGTGCCCCCCTGCCCACTAGCAATGTTTCTGCTCGCCACTGCGGGGAGAAACATTGTGCAGCTAAGCTCACTTAGGAAGTACAAGTGTCAGAATTCCTTTGCGGGGCACCATCCAGATATCACATTCGTAGCATGCGAATCCTTTCCTGCTAAGCTCTGCATTCGCAGCCAGCTTCAAGGTGTTCCTGTTGTGGATAGACTCTCGTGCAGATGCCGCTGGAGACGGCCTCTGCTTCTATGCTCTTTGACAAGGCTGCTTTGAGGAAGCTCTTACCGTAGCCTCTGCCAAGTACAGCCTTCTGCCTCTCTCAAATACTCACTTACCTGTGAGACCTTGTCTTTCCTTTGGAGAGACAGAGAGCCCTTTTCCTGAAGGGAAACTGTCCGTGCTCTGTTCTTCTTTTGCACACAGGGAAATGCCTTCATGGCTCGTGTGCGGCCTTTACCCACTCGAGGGAGGGCAGGTTCCCATTTACTTTGGTGGTGGCACTCCTGCAGCGCTGTGGGCCATGACTGTGCTTCAAAGACAGTAATCTACCCTTTCCATTGGAAGAGGGCAGGCACGGAATGGGAAATCTCTATTCTCTGGGAGAGGTTGGTGGTGCTACTGCGCCTGTGTATTTGGTGCCCCCCTGCCCACTAGCAATGTTTCTGCTCGCCACTGCGGGGAGAAACATTGTGCAGCTAAGCTCACTTAGGATGTACAAGTGCCAGAATTCCTTTGTGGGGCACCATTCAGATATCACATTCGTAGCATGCGGGTCCTTTTCTGCTAAGCTCTGCATTCGAAGCCAGCTTCAAGGTGTTCCTGTTGTCGATAGACTCTCGTGCAGATGCCGCTGGAGACGGCCTCTGCTTCTATGCTCTTTGACAAGGCTGCTTTGAGGAAGCTCTTACCGTAGCCTCTGCCAAGTACAGCCTTCTGCCTCTCTCAAATACTCACTTACCTGTGAGACCTTGTCTTTCCTTTGGAGAGACAGAGAGCCCTTTTCCTGAAGGGAAACTGTCCGTGCTCTGTTCTTCTTTTGCACACAGGGAAATGCCTTCACGGCTGCTGTGTGGCCTTTACCCACTCGAGGGAGGGCAGGTTCCCATTTACTTTGGAGGTGGCACTCCTGTAGCGCTGTGGGCCATGACTGTGCTTCAAAGACAGTAATCTACCCTTTCCATTGGAAGAGGGCACGCAGGGAATGGGAAATCTCTGTTCTCTGGGAGAGGTGGGTGGTGCTACTGCGCCTGTGTATTTGGTGCCCCCCTGCCCACTAGCAATGTTTCTGCTCGCCACTGCGGGGAGAAACATTGTGCAGCTAAGCTCACTTAGGATGTACAAGTGTCAGAATTCCTTTGCGGGGCACCATCCAGATATCACATTAGTAGCATGCGGGTCCTTTCCTGCTAAGCTCTGCATTCGCAGCCAGCTTCAAGGTGTTCCTGTTGTGGATAGACTCTTGTGCAGATGCCGCTGGAGACGGCCTCTGCTTCTATGCTCTTTGACAAGGCTGCTTTGAGGAAGCTCTTACCGTAGCCTCTGCCAAGTACAGCCTTCTGCCTCTCTCAAATACTCACTTACCTGTGAGACCTTGTCTTTCCTTTGGAGAGACAGAGAGCCCTTTACCTGAAGGGAAACTGTCCGTGCTCTGTTCTTCTTTTGCACACAGGGAAATGCCTTCACGGCTGGTGTGCGGCCTTTACCCACTTGAGGGAGGGCAGGTTCCCATTTACTTTGGTGGTGGAACTCCTGCAGCGCTGTGGGCCATGACTGTGCTTCAAAGACAGTAATCTACCCTTTCTATTGGAAGAGGGCACGCACGGAATGGGAAATCTCTGTTCTCTGGGAGAGGTTGGTGGTGCTACTGCGCCTGTGTATTTGGTGCCTCCCTGCCCACTAGCAATGTTTCTGCTCGGCACTGCGGGGAGAAACATTGTGCAGCTAAGCTCACTTAGGATGTACAAGTGTCAGAATTCCTTTGCGGGGCACCATCCAGATATCACATTCGTAGCATGCGGGTCCTTTCCTGCTAAGCTCTGCTTTCGCAGCCAGCTTCAAGGTGTTCCTGTTGTGGATAGACTCTCGTGCAGATGCCGCTGGAGACGGACTCTGCTTTTATGCTCTTTGACAAGGCTGCTTTGAGGAAGCTCTTACCGTAGCCTCTGCCAAGTACAGCCTTCTGCCTCTCTCAAATACTCACTTACCTGTGAGACCTTGTCTTTCCTTTGGAGAGACAGAGAGCCCTTTTTCTGAAGGGAAACTGTCCGTGCTCTGTTCTTCTTTTGCACACAGGGAAATGCCTTCACGGCTGGTGTGCGGCCTTTACCCACTTGAGGGCAGGCAGGTTCCCATTTACTTTGGTGGTGGCACTCCTGCAGCGCTCTGGGCCATGACTGTGCTTCAAAGACAGTAATCTACCCTTTCCATTGGAAGAGGGCAGGCACGGAATGGGAAATCTCTATTCTCTGGGAGAGGTTGGTGGTGCTACTGCGCCTGTGTATTTGGTGCCCCCCTGCCCACTAGCAATGTTTCTGCTCGCCACTGCGGGGAGAAACATTGTGCAGCTAAGCTCACTTAGGATGTACAAGTGTCAGAATTCCTTTGCGGGGCACCATCCAGATATCACATTCGTAGCATGCGGGTCCTTTCCTGCTAAGCTCTGCATTTGCAGCCAGCTTCAAGGTGTTCCTGTTGTGGATAGCCTCTCGTGCAGATGCCGCTGGAGACGGCCTCTGCTTCTATGCTCTTTGACAAGGCTGCTTTGCGGAAGCTCTTACCGTAGCCTCTGCCAAGTACAGCCTTCTGCCTCTCTCAAATACTCACTTACCTGTGAGACCTTGTCTTTCCTTTGGAGAGACAGAGAGCCCTTTTCCTGAAGGGAAACTGTCCGTGCTCTGTTCTTCTTTTGCACACAGGAAAATGCCTTCACGGCTGGTGTGCGGCCTTTACCCTCTCGAGGGAGGGCAGGTTCCCATTTACTTTGGAGGTGGCACTCCTGCAGCGCTGTGGGCCATGACTGTGCTTCAAAGACAATAATCTACCCTTTCCATTGGAAGAAGGCACGCAGGGAATGGGAAATCTCTGTTCTCTGGGAGAGGTGGGTGGTGCTACTGGGCCTGTGTATTTGGTGCCCCCTTGCCCACTAGCAATGTTTCTGCTCGCCACTGCGGGGAGAAACATTGTGCAGCTAAGCTAACTTAGGAAGTACAAGTGTCAGAATTCCTTTGCGGGGCACCATCCAGATATCACATTCGTAGCATGCGGGTCCTTTCCTGCTAAGCTCTGCATTCGCAGCCAGCTTCAAGGTGTTCCTGTTGTGGATAGACTCTCGTGCAGATGCCGCTGGAGACGGCCTCTGCTTCTATGCTCTTTGACAAGGCTGCTTTGAGGAAGCTCTTACCGTAGCCTCTGCCAAGTACAGCCTTCTGCCTCTCTCAAATACTCACTTACCTGTGAGACCTTGTCTTTCGTTTAGAGACAGAGAGCCCTTTTCCTGAAGGGAAACTGTCCGTGCTCTGTTGTTCTTTTGCACACAGGGAAATGCCTTCACGGCTGGTGTGCGGCCTTTACCCACTCGAGGGAGGGCAGGTTCCCATTTACTTTGTAGGTGGCACTCCTGCAGCGCTGTAGGCTATGACTGTGCTTCAAAGAAAGTCATCTACCCTTTCTGTTGGAAGAGGGCACGCACGGAATGGGAAATCTCTGTTCTCTGGGAGAGGTTGGTGGTGCTACTGCGCCTGTGTATTTGGTGCCCCCCTGCCCACTAGCAATGTTTCTGCTCGCCACTGCGGGGAGAAACATTGTGCAGCTAAGCTCACTTAGGATGTACAAGTGCCAGAATTCCTTTGTGGGGCACCATTCAGATATCACATTAGTAGCATGCGGGTCCTTTCCTGCTAAGCTCTGCATTCGCAGCCAGATTCAAGGTGTTCCTGTTGTGGATAGACTCTCGTGCAGATGCCGCTGGAGACGGCCTCTGCTTCTATGCTCTTTGACAAGGCTGCTTTGCGGAAGCTCTTACCGTAGCCTCTGCCAAGTACACCCTTCTGCCTCTCTCAAATACTCACTTAGCTGTGAGACCTTGTCTTTCCTTTGGAGAGACAGAGAGCCCTTTTCCTGAAGGGAAACTGTCCGTGCTCTGTTCTTCTTTTGCACACAGGGAAATGCCTTCACGGCTGGTGTGCGGCCTTTACCCACTCGAGGGAGGGCAGGTTCCCATTTACTTTGGTGGTGGAACTCCTGCAGCGCTGTGGGCCATGACTGTGCTTCAAAGACAGTAATCTACCCTTTCTATTGGAAGAGGGCACGCACGGAATGGGAAATCTCTGTTCTCTGGGAGAGGTTGGTGGTGCTACTGCGCCTGTGTATTTGGTGCCTCCCTGCCCACTAGCAATGTTTCTGCTCGGCACTGCGGGGAGAAACATTGTGCAGCTAAGCTCACTTAGGATGTACAAGTGTCAGAATTCCTTTGCGGGGCACCATCCAGATATCACATTCGTAGCATGCGGGTCATTTCCTGCTAAGCTCTGCTTTCGCAGCCAGCTTCAAGGTGTTCCTGTTGTGGATAGACTCTCGTGCAGATGCCGCTGGAGACGGACTCTGCTTTTATGCTCTTTGACAAGGCTGCTTTGAGGAAGCTCTTACCGTAGCCTCTGCCAAGTACAGCCTTCTGCCTCTCTCAAATACTCACTTACCTGTGAGACCTTGTCTTTCCTTTGGAGAGACAGAGAGCCCTTTTTCTGAAGGGAAACTGTCCGTGCTCTGTTCTTCTTTTGCACACAGGGAAATGCCTTCACGGCTGGTGTGCGGCCTTTACCCACTCGAGGGAGGGCAGGTTCCCATTTACTTTGGTGGTGGCACTCCTGCAGCGCTCTGGGCCATGACTGTGCTTCAAAGACAGTAATCTACCCTTTCCATTGGAAGAGGGCAGGCACGGAATGGGAAATCTCTATTCTCTGGGAGAGGTTGGTGGTGCTACTGCGCCTGTGTATTTGGTGCCCCCCTGCCCACTAGCAATCTTTCTGCTCGCCACTGCGGGGAGAAACATTGTGCAGCTAAGCTCACTTAGGAAGTACAAGTGTCAGAATTCCTTTGCGGGGCACCATCCAGATATCACATTCGTAGCATGCGGGTCCTTTCCTGCTAAGCTCTGCATTCGCAGCCAGCTTCAAGGTGTTCCTGTTGTGGATAGACTCTCGTGCAGATGCTGCTGGAGACGGCCTCTGCTTCTATGCTCTTTGACAAGGCTGCTTTGAGGAAGCTCTTACCGTAGCCTCTGCCAAGTACAGCCTTCTGCCTCTCTCAAATACTCACTTACCTGTGAGACCTTGTCTTTCCTTTAGAGACAGAGAGCCCTTTTCCTGAAGGGAAACTGTCCGTGCTCTGTTGTTCTTTTGCACACAGGGAAATGCCTTCACGGCTGGTGTGCGGCCTTTACCCACTCGAGGGAGGGCAGGTTCCCATTTATTTTGGAGGTGGCACTCCTGCAGCGCTGTGGGCCATGACTGTGCTTCAAAGAAAGTCATCTACCCTTTCTATTGGAAGAGGGCACGCACGGAATGGGAAATCTCTGTTCTCTGGGAGAGGTTGGTGGTGCTACTGCGCCTGTGTATTTGGTGCCCCCCTGCCCACTAGCAATGTTTCTGCTCGCCACTGCGGGGAGAAACATTGTGCAGCTAAGCTCACTTAGGAAGTACAAGTGTCAGAATTCCTTTGCGGGGCACCATCCAGATATCACATTCGTAGCATGCGGGTCCTTTCCTGCTAAGCTCTGCATTCGCAGCCAGCTTCAAGGTGTTCCTGTTGTGGATAGACTCTCGTGCAGATGCCGCTGGAGACGGCCTCTGCTTCTATGCTCTTTGACAAGGCTGCTTTGAGGAAGCTCTTACCGTAGCCTCTGCCAAGTACAGCCTTCTGCCTCTCTCAAATACTCACTTACCTGTGAGACCTTGTCTTTCCTTTGGAGAGACAGAGAGCCCTTTTCCTGAAGGGAAACTGTCCGTGCTCTGTTCTTCTTTTGCACACAGGGAAATGCCTTCACGGCTGGTGTGCGGCCTTTACCCACTCGAGGGAGGGCAGGTTCCCATTTACTTTGGAGGTGGCACTCCTGCAGCGCTGTGGGCCATGACTGTGCTTCAAAGACAGTAATCTACCCTTTCCATTGGAAGAGGGCACGCACGGAATGGGAAATCTCTGTTCTCTGGGATAGGTTGGTGGTGCTACTGCGCCTGTGTATTTGGTGCCCCCCTGCCCACTAGCAATGTTTCTGCTCGCCACTGTGGGGAGAAACATTGTGCAGCTAAGCTCACTTAGGATGTACAAGTGTCAGAATTCCTTTGCGGGGCACCATCCAGATATCACATTAGTAGCATGCGGGTCATTTCCTGCTAAGCTCTGCATTCGCAGCCAGCTTCAAGGTGTTCCTGTTGTGGATAGACTCTCGTGCAGATGCCGCTGGAGACGGCGTCTGCTTCTATGCTCTTTGACAAGGCTGCTTTGCGGAAGCTCTTACCGTAGCGTCTGCCAAGTACAGCCTTCTGCCTCTCTCAAATACTCACTTACCTGTGAGATTTTGTCTTTCCTTTGGAGAGAGAGAGAGCCCTTTTCCTGAAGGGAAACTGTCCGTGCTCTGTTCTTCTTTTGCACACAGGAAAATGCCTTCACGGCTGGTGTGCGGCCTTTACCCACTCGAGGGAGGGCAGGTTCCCATTTACTTTGGAGGTGGCACTCCTGCAGTGCTGTGGGCCATGACTGTGCTTCAAAGACAGTAATCTACCCTTTCCATTGGAAGAGGGCACGCACGGAATGGGAAATCTCTGTTCTCTGGGAGAGGTTGGTGGTGCTACTGCGCCTGTGTATTTGGTGCCCCCCTGCCCACCAGCAATGTTTCTGCTCGCCACTGCGGGGAGAAACATTGTGCAGCTAAGCTCACTTAGGATGTACAAGTGTCAGAATTCCTTTGCGGGGCACCATCCAGATATCACATTCGTAGCATGCGGGTCATTTCCTGCTAAGCTCTGCATTCGCAGCCAGCTTCAAGGTGTTCCTGTTGTGGATAGACTCTCGTGCAGATGCCGCTGGAGACGGCCTCTGCTTCTATGCTCTTTGACAAGGCTGCTTTGCGGAAGCTCTTACCATAGCCTCTGCCAAGTACAGCCTTCTGCATCTCTCAAATACTCACTTACCTGTGAGACCTTGTCTTTCCTTTGGAGAGACAGAGAGCCCTTTTCCTGAAGGGAAACTGTCCGTGCTCTGTTCTTCTTTTGCACACAGGGAAATGCCTTCACGGCTGGTGTGCGGCCTTTACCCACTCGAGGGAGGGCAGGTTCCCATTTACTTTGGAGGTGGCACTCCTGCAGCGCTGTGGGCCATGACTGTGCTTCAAAGACAGTAATCTACCCTTTCCATTGGAAGAGGGCACGCACGGAATGGGAAATCTCTGTTCTCTGGGAGAGGTTGGTGGTGCTACTGCGCCTGTGTATTTGGTGCCCCCCTGCCCACTAGCAATGTTTCTGCTCGCCACTGCGGGGAGAAACATTGTGCAGCTAAGCTCACTTAGGATGTACAAGTGTCAGAATTCCTTTGCGGGGCACCATCCAGATATCACATTCGTAGCATGCGGGTCCTTTCCTGCTAAGCTCTGCATTCGCAGCCAGCTTCAAGGTGTTCCTGTTGTGGATAGACTCTCGTGCAGATGCCGCTGGAGACGGCCTCTGCTTCTATGCTCTTTGACAAGGCTGCTTTGCGGAAGCTCTTACCGTAGCCTCTGCCAAGTACAGCCTTCTGCCTCTCTCAAATACTCACTTACCTGTGAGACCTTGTCTTTCCTTTGGAGAGACAGAGAGCCCTTTTCCTGAAGGGAAACTGTCCGTGCTCTGTTCTTCTTTTGCACACAGGAAAATGCCTTCACGGCTGGTGTGCGGCCTTTACCCACTCGAGGGAGGGCAGGTTCCCATTTACTTTGGTGGTGGAACTCCTGCAGCGCTGTGGGCCATGACTGTGCTTCAAAGACAGTAATCTACCCTTTCTATTGGAAGAGGGCACGCACGGAATGGGAAATCTCTGTTCTCTGGGAGAGGTTGGTGGTGCTACTGCGCCTGTGTATTTGGTGCCCCCCTGCCCACTAGCAATGTTTCTGCTCGCCACTGCGGGGAGAAACATTGTGCAGCTAAGCTCACTTAGGATGTACAAGTGTCAGAATTCCTTTGCGGGGCACCATCCAGATATCACATTCGTAGCATGCGGGTCATTTCCTGCTAAGCTCTGCTTTCGCAGCCAGCTTCAAGGTGTTCCTGTTGTGGATAGACTCTCGTGCAGATGCCGCTGGAGACGGCCTCTGCTTCTATGCTCTTTGACAAGGCTGCTTTGCGGAAGCTCTTACCGTAGCCTCTGCCAAGTACAGCCTTCTGCATCTCTCAAATACTCACTTACCTGTGAGACCTTGTCTTTCCTTTGGAGAGACAGAGAGCCCTTTTCCTGAAGGGAAACTGTCCGTGCTCTGTTCTTCTTTTGCACACAGGGAAATGCCTTCACGGCTGGTGTGCGGCCTTTACCCACTCGAGGGAGGGCAGGTTCCCATTTACTTTGGAGGTGGCACTCCTACAGCGCTGTGGGCCATGACTGTGCTTCAAAGACAGTAATCTACCCTTTCCATTGGAAGAGGGCACGCACGGAATGGGAAATCTCTGTTCTCTGGGATAGGTTGGTGGTGCTACTGCGCCTGTGTATTTGGTGCCCCCCTGCCCACTAGCAATGTTTCTGCTCGCCACTGTGGGGAGAAACATTGTGCAGCTAAGCTCACTTAGGATGTACAAGTGTCAGAATTCCTTTGCGGGGCACCATCCAGATATCACATTAGTAGCATGCGGGTCATTTCCTGCTAAGCTCTGCATTCGCAGCCAGCTTCAAGGTGTTCCTGTTGTGGATAGACTCTTGTGCAGATGCCGCTGGAGACGGCCTCTGCTTCTATGCTCTTTGACAAGGCTGCTTTGCGGAAGCTCTTACCGTAGCGTCTGCCAAGTACAGCCTTCTGCCTCTCTCAAATACTCACTTACCTGTGAGATTTTGTCTTTCCTTTGGAGAGAGAGAGAGCCCTTTTCCTGAAGGGAAACTGTCCGTGCTCTGTTCTTCTTTTGCACACAGGAAAATGCCTTCACGGCTGGTGTGCGGCCTTTACCCACTCGAGGGAGGGCAGGTTCCCATTTACTTTGGAGGTGGCACTCCTGCAGTGCTGTGGGCCATGACTGTGCTTCAAAGACAGTAATCTACCCTTTCCATTGGAAGAGGGCACGCACGGAATGGGAAATCTCTGTTCTCTGGGAGAGGTTGGTGGTGCTACTGCGCCTGTGTATTTGGTGCCCCCCTGCCCACCAGCAATGTTTCTGCTCGCCACTGCGGGGAGAAACATTGTGCAGCTAAGCTCACTTAGGATGTACAAGTGTCAGAATTCCTTTGCGGGGCACCATCCAGATATCACATTCGTAGCATGCGGGTCATTTCCTGCTAAGCTCTGCATTCGCAGCCAGCTTCAAGGTGTTCCTGTTGTGGATAGCCTCTCGTGCAGATGCCGCTGGAGACGGCCTCTGCTTCTATGCTCTTTGACAAGGCTGCTTTGCGGAAGCTCTTACCATAGCCTCTGCCAAGTACAGCCTTCTGCATCTCTCAAATACTCACTTACCTGTGAGACCTTGTCTTTCCTTTGGAGAGACAGAGAGCCCTTTTCCTGAAGGGAAACTGTCCGTGCTCTGTTCTTCTTTTGCACACAGGAAAATGCCTTCACGGCTGGTGTGAGGCCTTTACCCACTCGAGGGAGGGCAGGTTCCCATTTACTTTGGAGGTGGCACTCCTGCAGCGCTGTGGGCCATGACTGTGCTTCAAAGACAATAATCTACCCTTTCCATTGGAAGAAGGCACGCAGGGAATGGGAAATCTCTGTTCTCTGGGAGAGGTGGGTGGTGCTACTGGGCCTGTGTATTTGGTGCCCCCTGCCCACTAGCAATGTTTCTGCTCGCCACTGCGGGGAGAAACATTGTGCAGCTAAGCTCACTTAGGAAGTACAAGTGTCAGAATTCCTTTGCGGGGCACCATCCAGATATCACATTCGTAGCATGCGGGTCATTTCCTGCTAAGCTCTGCATTCGCAGCCAGCTTCAAGGTGTTCCTGTTGTGGATAGACTCTCGTGCAGATGCCGCTGGAGACGGCCTCTGCTTCTATGCTCTTTGACAAGGCTGCTTTGAGGAAGCTCTTACCATAGTCTCTGCCAAGTACAGCCTTCTGCCTCTCTCAAATACTCACTTACCTGTGAGACCTTGTCTTTCCTTTGGAGAGACAGAGAGCCCTTTTCCTGAAGGGAAACTGTCCGTGCTCTGTTCTTCTTTTGCACACAGGGAAATGCCTTCACGGCTGGTGTGCGGCCTTTACCCACTCGAGGGAGGGCAGGTTCCCATTTACTTTGGAGGTGGCACTCCTGCAGCGCTGTGGGCCATGACTGTGCTTCAAAGACAGTAATCTACCCTTTCCATTGGAAGAGGGCACGCACGGAATGGGAAATCTCTGTTCTCTGGGAGAGGTTGGTGGTGCTACTGCGCCTGTGTATTTGGTGCCCCCCTGCCCACTAGCAATGTTTCTGCTCGCCACTGCGGGGAGAAACATTGTGCAGCTAAGCTCACTTAGGATGTACAAGTGTCAGAATTCCTTTGAGGGGCACCATCCAGATATCACATTCGTAGCATGCGGGTCCTTTCCTGCTAAGCTCTGCATTCGCAGCCAGCTTCAAGGTGTTCCTGTTGTGGATAGACTCTCGTGCAGATGCCGCTGGAGACGGCCTCTGCTTCTATGCTCTTTGACAAGGCTGCTTTGCGGAAGCTCTTACCGTAGCCTCTGCCAAGTACAGCCTTCTGCCTCTCTCAAATACTCACTTACCTGTGAGACCTTGTCTTTCCTTTGGAGAGACAGAGAGCCCTTTTCCTGAAGGGAAACTGTCCGTGCTCTGTTCTTCTTTTGCACACAGGAAAATGCCTTCACGGCTGGTGTGCGGCCTTTACCCACTCGAGGGAGGGCAGGTTCCCATTTACTTTGGTGGTGGAACTCCTGCAGCGCTGTGGGCCATGACTGTGCTTCAAAGACAGTAATCTACCCTTTCTATTGGAAGAGGGCACGCACGGAATGGGAAATCTCTGTTCTCTGGGAGAGGTTGGTGGTGCTACTGCGCCTGTGTATTTGGTGCCCCCCTGCCCACTAGCAATGTTTCTGCTCGGCACTGCGGGGAGAAACATTGTGCAGCTAAGCTCACTTAGGATGTACAAGTGTCAGAATTCCTTTGCGGGGCACCATCCAGATATCACATTCGTAGCATGCGGGTCATTTCCTGCTAAGCTCTGCTTTCGCAGCCAGCTTCAAGGTGTTCCTGTTGTGGATAGACTCTCGTGCAGATGCCGCTGGAGACGGCCTCTGCTTCTATGCTCTTTGACAAGGCTGCTTTGAGGAAGCTCTTACCGTAGCCTCTGCCAAGTACAGCCTTCTGCCTCTCTCAAATACTCACTTACCTGTGAGACCTTGTCTTTCCTTTGGAGAGACAGAGAGCCCTTTTCCTGAAGGGAAACTGTCCGTGCTCTGTTCTTCTTTTGCACACAGGGAAATGCCTTCACGGCTGTTGTGCGGCCTTTACCCACTCGAGGGAGGGCAGGTTCCCATTTACTTTGGAGGTGGCACTCCTGCAGCGCTGTGGGCCATGACTGTGCTTCAAAGACAGTAATCTACCCTTTCCATTGGAAGAGGGCACGCACGGAATGGGAAATCTCTGTTCTCTGGGAGAGGTTGGTGGTGCTACTGCGCCTGTGTATTTGGTGCCCCCCTGCCCACTAGCAATGTTTCTGCTCGCCACTGTGGGGAGAAACATTGTGCAGCTAAGCTCACTTAGGATGTACAAGTGTCAGAATTCCTTTGCTGGGCACCATCCAGATATCACATTAGTAGCATGCGGGTCATTTCCTGCTAAGCTCTGCATTCGCAGCCAGCTTCAAGGTGTTCCTGTTGTGGATAGACTCTTGTGCAGATGCCGCTGGAGACGGCCTCTGCTTCTATGCTCTTTGACAAGGCTGCTTTGCGGAAGCTCTTACCGTAGCGTCTGCCAAGTACAGCCTTCTGCCTCTCTCAAATACTCACTTACCTGTGAGATTTTGTCTTTCCTTTGGAGAGAGAGAGAGCCCTTTTCCTGAAGGGAAACTGTCCGTGCTCTGTTCTTCTTTTGCACACAGGAAAATGCCTTCACGGCTGGTGTGCGGCCTTTACCCACTCGAGGGAGGGCAGGTTCCCATTTACTTTGGAGGTGGCACTCCTGCAGTGCTGTGGGCCATGACTGTGCTTCAAAGACAGTAATCTACCCTTTCCATTGGAAGAAGGCACGCAGGGAATGGGAAATCTCTGTTCTCTGGGAGAGGTTGGTGGTGCTACTGCGCCTGTGTATTTGGTGCCCCCCTGCCCACCAGCAATGTTTCTGCTCGCCACTGCGGGGAGAAACATTGTGCAGCTAAGCTCACTTAGGATGTACAAGTGTCAGAATTCCTTTGCGGGGCACCATCCAGATATCACATTCGTAGCATGCGGGTCCTTTCCTGCTAAGCTCTGCATTCGCAGCCAGCTTCAAGGTGTTCCTGTTGTGGATAGACTCTCGTGCAGATGCCGCTGGAGACGGCCTCTGCTTCTATGCTCTTTGACAAGGCTGCTTTGAGGAAGCTCTTACCGTAGCCTCTGCGAAGTACAGCCTTCTGCCTCTCTCAAATACTCACTTACCTGTGAGACCTTGTCTTTCCTTTAGAGACAGAGAGCCCTTTTCCTGAAGGGAAACTGTCCGTGCTCTGTTCTTCTTTTGCACACAGGGAAATGCCTTCACGGCTGGTGTGCGGCCTTTACCCACTCGAGGGAGGGCAGGTTCCCATTTACTTTGGAGGTGGCACTCCTGCAGCGCTGTGGGCCATGACTGTGCTTCAAAGAAAGTCATCTACCCTTTCAATTGGAAGAGGGCACGCACGGAATGGGAAATCTCTGTTCTCTGGGAGAGGTTGGTGGTGCTACTGCGCCTGTGTATTTGGTGCCCCCCTGCCCACTAGCAATGTTTCTGCTCGCCACTGCGGGGAGAAACATTGTGCAGCTAAGCTCACTTAGGAAGTACAAGTGTCAGAATTCCTTTGCGGGGCACCATCCAGATATCACATTCGTAGCATGCGGGTCATTTCCTGCTAAGCTCTGCTTTCGCAGCCAGCTTCAAGGTGTTCCTGTTGTGGATAGACTCTCGTGCAGATGCCGCTGGAGACGGACTCTGCTTTTATGCTCTTTGACAAGGCTGCTTTGAGGAAGCTCTTACCGTAGCCTCTGCCAAGTACAGCCTTCTGCCTCTCTCAAATACTCACTTACCTGTGAGACCTTGTCTTTCCTTTGGAGAGACAGAGAGCCCTTTTCCTGAAGGGAAACTGTCCGTGCTCTGTTCTTCTTTTGCACACAGGAAAATGCCTTCACGGCTGGTGTGCGGCCTTTACCCACTCGAGGGAGGGCAGGTTCCCATTTACTTTGGAGGTGGCACTCCTGCAGTGCTGTGGGCCATGACTGTGCTTCAAAGACAGTAATCTACCCTTTCCATTGGAAGAGGGCACGCACGGAATGGGAAATCTCTGTTCTCTGGGAGAGGTTGGTGGTGCTACTGCGCCTGTGTATTTGGTGCCCCCCTGCCCACTAGCAATGTTTCTGCTCGCCACTGCGGGGAGAAACATTGTGCAGCTAAGCTCACTTAGGATGTACAAGTGTCAGAATTCCTTTGCGGGGCACCATCCAGATATCACATTCGTAGCATGCGGGTCCTTTCCTGCTAAGCTCTGCATTCGCAGCCAGCTTCAAGGTGTTCCTGTTGTGGATAGACTCTCGTGCAGATGCCGCTGGAGACGGCCTCTGCTTCTATGCTCTTTGACAAGGCTGCTTTGCGGAAGCTCTTACCATAGCCTCTGCCAAGTACAGCCTTCTGCATCACTCAAATACTCACTTACCTGTGAGACCTTGTCTTTCCTTTGGAGAGACAGAGAGCCCTTTTCCTGAAGGGAAACTGTCCGTGCTCTGTTCTTCTTTTGCACACAGGGAAATGCCTTCACGGCTGGTGTGCGGCCTTTACCCACTCGAGGGAGGGCAGGTTCCCATTTACTTTGGAGGTGGCACTCCTGCAGCGCTGTGGGCCATGACTGTGCTTCAAAGACAATAATCTACCCTTTCCATTGGAAGAAGGCACGCAGGGAATGGGAAATCTCTGTTCTCTGGGAGAGGTGGGTGGTGCTACTGGGCCTGTGTATTTGGTGCCCCCCTGCCCACTAGCAATGTTTCTGCTCGCCACTGCGGGGAGAAACATTGTGCAGCTAAGCTAACTTAGGAAGTACAAGTGTCAGAATTCCTTTGCGGGGCACCATCCAGATATCACATTCGTAGCATGCGGGTCCTTTCCTGCTAAGCTCTGCATTCGCAGCCAGCTTCAAGGTGTTCCTGTTGTGGATAGACTCTCGTGCAGATGCCGCTGGAGACGGCCTCTGCTTCTATGCTCTTTGACAAGGCTGCTTTGAGGAAGCTCTTACCGTAGCCTCTGCCAAGTACAGCCTTCTGCCTCTCTCAAATACTCACTTACCTGTGAGACCTTGTCTTTCCTTTGGAGAGACAGAGAGCCCTTTTCCTGAAGGGAAACTGTCCGTGCTCTGTTCTTCTTTTGCACACAGGAAAATGCCTTCACGGCTGGTGTGCGGCCTTTACCCACTCGAGGGAGGGCAGGTTCCCATTTACTTTGGTGGTGGAACTCCTGCAGCGCTGTGGGCCATGACTGTGCTTCAAAGACAGTAATCTACCCTTTCTATTGGAAGAGGGCACGCACGGAATGGGAAATCTCTGTTCTCTGGGAGAGGTTGGTGGTGCTACTGCGCCTGTGTATTTGGTGCCCCCCTGCCCACTAGCAATGTTTCTGCTCGCCACTGCGGGGAGAAACATTGTGCAGCTAAGCTCACTTAGGATGTACAAGTGTCAGAATTCCTTTGCGGGGCACCATCCAGATATCACATTCGTAGCATGCGGGTCATTTCCTGCTAAGCTCTGCTTTCGCAGCCAGCTTCAAGGTGTTCCTGTTGTGGATAGACTCTCGTGCAGATGCCGCTGGAGACGGCCTCTGCTTCTATGCTCTTTGACAAGGCTGCTTTGAGGAAGCTCTTACCGTAGCCTCTGCCAAGTACAGCCTTCTGCCTCTCTCAAATACTCACTTACCTGTGAGACCTTGTCTTTCCTTTGGAGAGACAGAGAGCCCTTTTCCTGAAGGGAAACTGTCCGTGCTCTGTTCTTCTTTTGCACACAGGGAAATGCCTTCACGGCTGGTGTGCGGCCTTTACCCACTCGAGGGAGGGCAGGTTCCCATTTACTTTGGAGGTGGCACTCCTGCAGCGCTGTGGGCCATGACTGTGCTTCAAAGACAGTAATCTACCCTTTCCATTGGAAGAGGGCACGCACGGAATGGGAAATCTCTGTTCTCTGGGATAGGTTGGTGGTGCTACTGCGCCTGTGTATTTGGTGCCCCCCTGCCCACTAGCAATGTTTCTGCTCGCCACTGTGGGGAGAAACATTGTGCAGCTAAGCTCACTTAGGATGTACAAGTGTCAGAATTCCTTTGCGGGGCACCATCCAGATATCACATTAGTAGCATGCGGGTCATTTCCTGCTAAGCTCTGCATTCGCAGCCAGCTTCAAGGTGTTCCTGTTGTGGATAGACTCTTGTGCAGATGCCGCTGGAGACGGCCTCTGCTTCTATGCTCTTTGACAAGGCTGCTTTGCGGAAGCTCTTACCGTAGCGTCTGCCAAGTACAGCCTTCTGCCTCTCTCAAATACTCACTTACCTGTGAGATTTTGTCTTTCCTTTGGAGAGAGAGAGAGCCCTTTTCCTGAAGGGAAACTGTCCGTGCTCTGTTCTTCTTTTGCACACAGGAAAATGCCTTCACGGCTGGTGTGCGGCCTTTACCCACTCGAGGGAGGGCAGGTTCCCATTTACTTTGGAGGTGGCACTCCTGCAGTGCTGTGGGCCATGACTGTGCTTCAAAGACAGTAATCTACCCTTTCCATTGGAAGAGGGCACGCACGGAATGGGAAATCTCTGTTCTCTGGGAGAGGTTGGTGGTGCTACTGCGCCTGTGTATTTGGTGCCCCCCTGCCCACCAGCAATGTTTCTGCTCGCCACTGCGGGGAGAAACATTGTGCAGCTAAGCTCACTTAGGATGTACAAGTGTCAGAATTCCTTTGCGGGGCACCATCCAGATATCACATTCGTAGCATGCGGGTCATTTCCTGCTAAGCTCTGCATTCGCAGCCAGCTTCAAGGTGTTCCTGTTGTGGATAGACTCTCGTGCAGATGCCGCTGGAGACGGCCTCTGCTTCTATGCTCTTTGACAAGGCTGCTTTGCGGAAGCTCTTACCATAGCCTCTGCCAAGTACAGCCTTCTGCATCTCTCAAATACTCACTTACCTGTGAGACCTTGTCTTTCCTTTGGAGAGACAGAGAGCCCTTTTCCTGAAGGGAAACTGTCCGTGCTCTGTTCTTCTTTTGCACACAGGAAAATGCCTTCACGGCTGGTGTGAGGCCTTTACCCACTCGAGGGAGGGCAGGTTCCCATTTACTTTGGAGGTGGCACTCCTGCAGCGCTGTGGGCCATGACTGTGCTTCAAAGACAATAATCTACCCTTTCCATTGGAAGAAGGCACGCAGGGAATGGGAAATCTCTGTTCTCTGGGAGAGGTGGGTGGTGCTACTGGGCCTGTGTATTTGGTGCCCCCTGCCCACTAGCAATGTTTCTGCTCGCCACTGCGGGGAGAAACATTGTGCAGCTAAGCTCACTTAGGAAGTACAAGTGTCAGAATTCCTTTGCGGGGCACCATCCAGATATCACATTCGTAGCATGCGGGTCATTTCCTGCTAAGCTCTGCATTCGCAGCCAGCTTCAAGGTGTTCCTGTTGTGGATAGACTCTCGTGCAGATGCCGCTGGAGACGGCCTCTGCTTCTATGCTCTTTGACAAGGCTGCTTTGAGGAAGCTCTTACCGTAGTCTCTGCCAAGTACAGCCTTCTGCCTCTCTCAAATACTCACTTACCTGTGAGACCTTGTCTTTCCTTTGGAGAGACAGAGAGCCCTTTTCCTGAAGGGAAACTGTCCGTGCTCTGTTCTTCTTTTGCACACAGGGAAATGCCTTCACGGCTGGTGTGCGGCCTTTACCCACTCGAGGGAGGGCAGGTTCCCATTTACTTTGGAGGTGGCACTCCTGCAGCGCTGTGGGCCATGACTGTGCTTCAAAGACAGTAATCTACCCTTTCCATTGGAAGAGGGCACGCACGGAATGGGAAATCTCTGTTCTCTGGGAGAGGTTGGTGGTGCTACTGCGCCTGTGTATTTGGTGCCCCCCTGCCCACTAGCAATGTTTCTGCTCGCCACTGCGGGGAGAAACATTGTGCAGCTAAGCTCACTTAGGATGTACAAGTGTCAGAATTCCTTTGAGGGGCACCATCCAGATATCACATTCGTAGCATGCGGGTCCTTTCCTGCTAAGCTCTGCATTCGCAGCCAGCTTCAAGGTGTTCCTGTTGTGGATAGACTCTCGTGCAGATGCCGCTGGAGACGGCCTCTGCTTCTATGCTCTTTGACAAGGCTGCTTTGCGGAAGCTCTTACCGTAGCCTCTGCCAAGTACAGCCTTCTGCCTCTCTCAAATACTCACTTACCTGTGAGACCTTGTCTTTCCTTTGGAGAGACAGAGAGCCCTTTTCCTGAAGGGAAACTGTCCGTGCTCTGTTCTTCTTTTGCACACAGGAAAATGCCTTCACGGCTGGTGTGCGGCCTTTACCCACTCGAGGGAGGGCAGGTTCCCATTTACTTTGGTGGTGGAACTCCTGCAGCGCTGTGGGCCATGACTGTGCTTCAAAGACAGTAATCTACCCTTTCTATTGGAAGAGGGCACGCACGGAATGGGAAATCTCTGTTCTCTGGGAGAGGTTGGTGGTGCTACTGCGCCTGTGTATTTGGTGCCCCCCTGCCCACTAGCAATGTTTCTGCTCGGCACTGCGGGGAGAAACATTGTGCAGCTAAGCTCACTTAGGATGTACAAGTGTCAGAATTCCTTTGCGGGGCACCATCCAGATATCACATTCGTAGCATGCGGGTCATTTCCTGCTAAGCTCTGCTTTCGCAGCCAGCTTCAAGGTGTTCCTGTTGTGGATAGACTCTCGTGCAGATGCCGCTGGAGACGGCCTCTGCTTCTATGCTCTTTGACAAGGCTGCTTTGAGGAAGCTCTTACCGTAGCCTCTGCCAAGTACAGCCTTCTGCCTCTCTCAAATACTCACTTACCTGTGAGACCTTGTCTTTCCTTTGGAGAGACAGAGAGCCCTTTTCCTGAAGGGAAACTGTCCGTGCTCTGTTCTTCTTTTGCACACAGGGAAATGCCTTCACGGCTGTTGTGCGGCCTTTACCCACTCGAGGGAGGGCAGGTTCCCATTTACTTTGGAGGTGGCACTCCTGCAGCGCTGTGGGCCATGACTGTGCTTCAAAGACAGTAATCTACCCTTTCCATTGGAAGAGGGCACGCACGGAATGGGAAATCTCTGTTCTCTGGGATAGGTTGGTGGTGCTACTGCGCCTGTGTATTTGGTGCCCCCCTGCCCACTAGCAATGTTTCTGCTCGCCACTGTGGGGAGAAACATTGTGCAGCTAAGCTCACTTAGGATGTACAAGTGTCAGAATTCCTTTGCTGGGCACCATCCAGATATCACATTAGTAGCATGCGGGTCATTTCCTGCTAAGCTCTGCATTCGCAGCCAGCTTCAAGGTGTTCCTGTTGTGGATAGACTCTTGTGCAGATGCCGCTGGAGACGGCCTCTGCTTCTATGCTCTTTGACAAGGCTGCTTTGCGGAAGCTCTTACCGTAGCGTCTGCCAAGTACAGCCTTCTGCCTCTCTCAAATACTCACTTACCTGTGAGATTTTGTCTTTCCTTTGGAGAGAGAGAGAGCCCTTTTCCTGAAGGGAAACTGTCCGTGCTCTGTTCTTCTTTTGCACACAGGAAAATGCCTTCACGGCTGGTGTGCGGCCTTTACCCACTCGAGGGAGGGCAGGTTCCCATTTACTTTGGAGGTGGCACTCCTGCAGTGCTGTGGGCCATGACTGTGCTTCAAAGACAGTAATCTACCCTTTCCATTGGAAGAAGGCACGCAGGGAATGGGAAATCTCTGTTCTCTGGGAGAGGTTGGTGGTGCTACTGCGCCTGTGTATTTGGTGCCCCCCTGCCCACCAGCAATGTTTCTGCTCGCCACTGCGGGGAGAAACATTGTGCAGCTAAGCTCACTTAGGATGTACAAGTGTCAGAATTCGTTTGTGGGGCACCATCCAGATATCACATTCGTAGCATGCGGGTCATTTCCTGCTAAGCTCTGCATTCGCAGCCAGCTTCAAGGTGTTCCTGTTGTAGATAGACTCTCGTGCAGATGCCGCTGGAGACGGCCTCTGCTTCTATGCTCTTTGACAAGGCTGCTTTGCGGAAGCTCTTACCATAGCCTCTGCCAAGTACAGCCTTCTGCATCTCTCAAATACTCACTTACCTGTGAGACCTTGTCTTTCCTTTGGAGAGACAGAGAGCCCTTTTCCTGAAGGGAAACTGTCCGTGCTCTGTTCTTCTTTTGCACACAGGGAAATGCCTTCACGGCTGGTGTGCGGCCTTTACCCACTCGAGGGAGGGCAGGTTCCCATTTACTTTGGAGGTGGCACTCCTGCAGCGCTGTGGGCCATGACTGTGCTTCAAAGACAATAATCTACCCTTTCCATTGGAAGAAGGCACGCAGGGAATGGGAAATCTCTGTTCTCTGGGAGAGGTGGGTGGTGCTACTGGGCCTGTGTATTTGGTGCCCCCCTGCCCACTAGCAATGTTTCTGCTCGCCACTGCGGGGAGAAACATTGTGCAGCTAAGCTAACTTAGGAAGTACAAGTGTCAGAATTCCTTTGCGGGGCACCATCCAGATATCACATTCGTAGCATGCGGGTCCTTTCCTGCTAAGCTCTGCATTCGCAGCCAGCTTCAAGGTGTTCCTGTTGTGGATAGACTCTCGTGCAGATGCCGCTGGAGACGGCCTCTGCTTCTATGCTCTTTGACAAGGCTGCTTTGAGGAAGCTCTTACCGTAGCCTCTGCCAAGTACAGCCTTCTGCCTCTCTCAAATACTCACTTACCTGTGAGACCTTGTCTTTCCTTTAGAGACAGAGAGCCCTTTTCCTGAAGGGAAACTGTCCGTGCTCTGTTCTTCTTTTGCACACAGGGAAATGCCTTCACGGCTGGTGTGCGGCCTTTACCCACTCGAGGGAGGGCAGGTTCCCATTTACTTTGGAGGTGGCACTCCTGCAGCGCTGTGGGCCATGACTGTGCTTCAAAGAAAGTCATCTACCCTTTCAATTGGAAGAGGGCACGCACGGAATGGGAAATCTCTGTTCTCTGGGAGAGGTTGGTGGTGCTACTGCGCCTGTGTATTTGGTGCCCCCCTGCCCACTAGCAATGTTTCTGCTCGCCACTGCGGGGAGAAACATTGTGCAGCTAAGCTCACTTAGGAAGTACAAGTGTCAGAATTCCTTTGCGGGGCACCATCCAGATATCACATTCGTAGCATGCGGGTCATTTCCTGCTAAGCTCTGCTTTCGCAGCCAGCTTCAAGGTGTTCCTGTTGTGGATAGACTCTCGTGCAGATGCCGCTGGAGACGGACTCTGCTTTTATGCTCTTTGACAAGGCTGCTTTGAGGAAGCTCTTACCGTAGCCTCTGCCAAGTACAGCCTTCTGCCTCTCTCAAATACTCACTTACCTGTGAGACCTTGTCTTTCCTTTGGAGAGACAGAGAGCCCTTTTCCTGAAGGGAAACTGTCCGTGCTCTGTTCTTCTTTTGCACACAGGAAAATGCCTTCACGGCTGGTGTGCGGCCTTTACCCACTCGAGGGAGGGCAGGTTCCCATTTACTTTGGAGGTGGCACTCCTGCAGTGCTGTGGGCCATGACTGTGCTTCAAAGACAGTAATCTACCCTTTCCATTGGAAGAGGGCACGCACGGAATGGGAAATCTCTGTTCTCTGGGAGAGGTTGGTGGTGCTACTGCGCCTGTGTATTTGGTGCCCCCCTGCCCACTAGCAATGTTTCTGCTCGCCACTGCGGGGAGAAACATTGTGCAGCTAAGCTCACTTAGGATGTACAAGTGTCAGAATTCCTTTGCGGGGCACCATCCAGATATCACATTCGTAGCATGCGGGTCCTTTCCTGCTAAGCTCTGCATTCGCAGCCAGCTTCAAGGTGTTCCTGTTGTGGGTAGACTCTCGTGCAGATGCCGCTGGAGACGGCCTCTGCTTCTATGCTCTTTGACAAGGCTGCTTTGCGGAAGCTCTTACCATAGCCTCTGCCAAGTACAGCCTTCTGCATCTCTCAAATACTCACTTACCTGTGAGACCTTGTCTTTCCTTTGGAGAGACAGAGAGCCCTTTTCCTGAAGGGAAACTGTCCGTGCTCTGTTCTTCTTTTGCACACAGGAAAATGCCTTCACGGCTGGTGTGCGGCCTTTACCCACTCGAGGGAGGGCAGGTTCCCATTTACTTTGGAGGTGGCACTCCTGCAGCGCTGTGGGCCATGACTGTGCTTCAAAGACAATAATCTACCCTTTCCATTGGAAGAAGGCACGCAGGGAATGGGAAATCTCTGTTCTCTGGGAGAGGTGGGTGGTGCTACTGGGCCTGTGTATTTGGTGCCCCCCTGCCCACTAGCAATGTTTCTGCTCGCCACTGCGGGGAGAAACATTGTGCAGCTAAGCTAACTTAGGAAGTACAAGTGTCAGAATTCCTTTGCGGGGCACCATCCAGATATCACATTCGTAGCATGCGGGTCCTTTCCTGCTAAGCTCTGCATTCGCAGCCAGCTTCAAGGTGTTCCTGTTGTGGATAGACTCTCGTGCAGATGCCGCTGGAGACGGCCTCTGCTTCTATGCTCTTTGACAAGGCTGCTTTGAGGAAGCTCTTACCGTAGCCTCTGCCAAGTACAGCCTTCTGCCTCTCTCAAATACTTACCTGTGAGACCTTGTCTTTCCTTTAGAGACAGAGAGCCCTTTTCCTGAAGGGAAACTGTCCGTGCTCTGTTGTTCTTTTGCACACAGGGAAATGCCTTCACGGCTGGTGTGCGGCCTTTACCCACTCGAGGGAGGGCAGGTTCCCATTTACTTTGGAGGTGGCACTCCTGCAGCGCTGTGGGCCATGACTGTGCTTCAAAGAAAGTCATCTACCCTTTCTATTGGAAGAGGGCACGCACGGAATGGGAAATCTCTGTTTTCTGGGAGAGGTTGGTGGTGCTACTGCGCCTGTGTATTTGGTGCCCCCCTGCCCACTAGCAATGTTTCTGCTCGCCACTGCGGGGAGAAACATTGTGCAGCTAAGCTCACTTAGGAAGTACAAGTGTCAGAATTCCTTTGCGGGGCACCATCCAGATATCACATTCGTAGCATGCGGGTCCTTTCCTGCTAAGCTCTGCATTCGCAGCCAGCTTCAAGGTGTTCCTGTTGTGGATAGACTCTCGTGCAGATGCCGCTGGAGACGGCCTCTGCTTCTATGCTCTTTGACAAGGCTGCTTTGAGGAAGCTCTTACCGTAGCCTCTGCCAAGTACAGCCTTCTGCCTCTCTCAAATACTCACTTACCTGTGAGACCTTGTCTTTCCTTTGGAGAGACAGAGAGCCCTTTTCCTGAAGGGAAACTGTCCGTGCTCTGTTCTTCTTTTGAACACAGGGAAATGCCTTCACGGCTGGTGTGCGGCCTTTACCCACTCGAGGGAGGGCAGGTTCCCATTTACTTTGGAGGTGGCACTCCTGCAGCGCTGTGGGCCATGACTGTGCTTCAAAGACAGTAATCTACCCTTTCCATTGGAAGAGGGCACGCACGGAATGGGAAATCTCTGTTCTCTGGGAGAGGTTGGTGGTGCTTCTGCGCCTTTGTATTTGGTGCCTCCCTGCCCACTAGCAATGTTTCTGCTCGGCACTGCGGGGAGAAACATTGTGCAGCTAAGCTCACTTAGGATGTACAAGTGTCAGAATTCCTTTGCGGGGCACCATCCAGATATCACATTCGTAGCATGCGGGTCCTTTCCTGCTAAGCTCTGCTTTCGCAGCCAGCTTCAAGGTGTTCCTGTTGTGGATAGACTCTCGTGCAGATGCCGCTGGAGACGGACTCTGCTTTTATGCTCTTTGACAAGGCTGCTTTGAGGAAGCTCTTACCGTAGCCTCTGCCAAGTACAGCCTTCTGCCTCTCTCAAATACTCACTTAGCTGTGAGACCTTGTCTTTCCTTTGGAGAGACAGAGAGCCCTTTTCCTGAAGGGAAACTGTCCGTGCTCTGTTCTTCTTTTGCACACAGGGAAATGCCTTCACGGCTGGTGTGCGGCCTTTACCCACTCGAGGGAGGGCAGGTTCCCATTTACTTTGGTGGTGGCACTCCTGCAGCGCTCTGGGCCATGACTGTGCTTCAAAGACAGTAATCTACCCTTTCCATTGGAAGAGGGCAGGCACGGAATGGGAAATCTCTATTCTCTGGGAGAGGTTGGTGGTGCTACTGCGCCTGTGTATTTGGTGCCCCCCTGCCCACTAGCAATGTTTCTGCTCGCCACTGCGGGGAGAAACATTGTGCAGCTAAGCTCACTTAGGATGTACAAATGCCAGAATTCCTTTGTGGGGCACCATTCAGATATCACATTCGCAGCATGCGGGTCCTTTCCTGTTAAGCTCTGCATTCGCAGCCAGCTTCAAGGTGTTCCTGTTGTGGATAGACTCTCGTGCAGATGCCGCTGGAGACGGCCTCTGCTTCTATGCTCTTTGACAAGGCTGCTTTGCGGAAGCTCTTACCGTAGCCTCTGCCAAGTACAGCCTTCTGCCTCTCTCAAATACTCACTTACCTGTGAGACCTTGTCTTTCCTTTGGAGAGACAGAGAGCCCTTTTCCTGAAGGGAAACTGTCCGTGCTCTGTTCTTCTTTTGCACACAGGCAAATGCCTTCACGGCTGGTGTGCGGCCTTTACCCACTCGAGGGAGGGCAGGTTCCCATTTACTTTGGAGGTGGCACTCCTGCAGCGCTGTGGGCCATGACTGTGCTTCAAAGACAATAATCTACCCTTTCCATTGGAAGAAGGCACGCAGGGAATGGGAAATCTCTGTTCTCTGGGAGAGGTGGGTGGTGCTACTGGGCCTGTGTATTTGGTGCCCCCCTGGCCACTAGCAATGTTTCTGCTCGCCACTGCGGGGAGAAACATTGTGCAGCTAAGCTAACATAGGAAGTACAAGTGTCAGAATTCCTTTGCGGGGCACCATCCAGATATCACATTCGTAGCATGCGGGTCCTTTACTGCTAAGCTCTGCATTCGCAGCCAGCTTCAAGGTGTTCCTGTTGTGGATAGACTCTGGTGCAGATGCCGCTGGAGACGGCCTCTGCTTCTATGCTCTTTGACAAGGCTGCTTTGAGGAAGCTCTTACCGTAGCCTCTGCCAAGTACAGCCTTCTGCCTCTCTCAAATACTCACTTACCTGTGAGACCTTGTCTTTCCTTTGGAGAGACAGAGAGCCCTTTTCCTGAAGGGAAACTGTCCGTGCTCTGTTCTTCTTTTGCACACAGGGAAATGCCTTCACGGCTGGTGTGCGGCCTTTACCCACTCGAGGGAGGGCAGGTTCCCATTTACTTTGGAGGTGGCACTCCTGCAGCGCTGTGGGCCATGACTGTGCTTCAAAGACAGTAATCTACCCTTTCCATTGGAAGAGGGCACGCACGGAATGGGAAATCTCTGTTCTCTGGGAGAGGTTGGTGGTGCTACTGCGCCTGTGTATTTGGTGCCCCCCTGCCCACTAGCAATGTTTCTGCTCGCCACTGCGGGGAGAAACATTGTGCAGCTAAGCTCACTTAGGAAGTACAAGTGTCAGAATTCCTTTGCGGGGCACCATCCAGATATCACATTCGTAGCATGCGGGTCCTTTCCTGCTAAGCTCTGCATTCGCAGCCAGCTTCAAGGTGTTCCTGTTGTGGATAGACTCTCGTGCAGATGCCGCTGGAGACGGCCTCTGCTTCTATGCTCTTTGACAAGGCTGCTTTGAGGAAGCTCTTACCGTAGCCTCTGCCAAGTACAGCCTTCTGCCTCTCTCAAATACTCACTTACCTGTGAGACCTTGTGTTTCCTTTAGAGACAGAGAGCCCTTTTCCTGAAGGGAAACTGTCCGTGCTCTGTTCTTCTTTTGCACACAGGGAAATGCCTTCACGGCTGGTGTGCGGCCTTTACCCACTCGAGGGAGGGCAGGTTCCCATTTACTTTGGAGGTGGCACTCATGCAGCGCTGTGGGCCATGACTGTGCTTCAAAGAAAGTCATCTACCCTTTCAATTGGAAGAAGGCACGCAGGGAATGGGAAATCTCTGTTCTCTGGGAGAGGTGGGTGGTGCTACTGGGCCTGTGTATTTGGTGCCCCCCTGCCCACTAGCAATGTTTCTGCTCGCCACTGCTGGGAGAAACATTGTGCAGCTAAGCTAACTTAGGAAGTACAAGTGTCAGAATTCCTTTGCGGGGCACCATCCAGATATCACATTCGTAGCATGCGGGTCCTTTCCTGCTAAGCTCTGCATTCGCAGCCAGCTTCAAGGTGTTCCTGTTGTGGATAGACTCTCGTGCAGATGCCGCTGGAGACGGCCTCTGCTTCTATGCTCTTTGACAAGGCTGCTTTGAGGAAGCTCTTACCGTAGCCTCTGCCAAGTACAGCCTTCTGCCTCTCTCAAATACTCACTTACCTGTGAGACCTTGTCTTTCCTTTAGAGACAGAGAGCCCTTTTCCTGAAGGGAAACTGTCCGTGCTCTGTTCTTCTTTTGCACACAGGAAAATGCCTTCACGGCTGGTGTGCGGCCTTTACCCACTCGAGGGAGGGCAGGTTCCCATTTACTTTGGAGGTGGCACTCCTGCAGTGATGTGGGCCATGACTGTGCTTCAAAGACAGTAATCTACCCTTTCCATTGGAAGAGGGCACGCACGGAATGGGAAATCTCTGTTCTCTGGGAGAGGTTGGTGGTGCTACTGCGCCTGTGTATTTGGTGCCCCCCTGCCCACTAGCAATGTTTCTGCTCGCCACTGCGGGGAGAAACATTGTGCAGCTAAGCTCACTTAGGATGTACAAGTGTCAGAATTACTTTGCGGGGCACCATCCAGATATCACATTCGTAGCATGCGGGTCCTTTCCTGCTAAGCTCTGCATTCGCAGCCAGCTTCAAGGTGTTCCTGTTGTGGATAGCCTCGCGTGCAGATGCCGCTGGAGACGGCCTCTGCTTCTATGCTCTTTGACAAGGCTGCTTTGCGGAAGCTCTTACCATAGCCTCTGCCAAGTACAGCCTTCTGCCTCTCTCAAATACTCACTTACCTGTGAGACCTTGTCTTTCCTTTGGAGAGACAGAGAGCCCTTTTCCTGAAGGGAAACTGTCCGTGCTCTGTTCTTCTTTTGCACACAGGAAAATGCCTTCACGGCTGGTGTGCGGCCTTTACCCACTCGAGGGAGGGCAGGTTCCCATTTACTTTGGAGGTGGCACTCCTGCAGCGCTGTGGGCCATGACTGTGCTTCAAAGACAATAATCTACCCTTTCCATTGGAAGAAGGCACGCAGGGAATGGGAAATCTCTGTTCTCTGGGAGAGGTGGGTGGTGCTACTGGGCCTGTGTATTTGGTGCCCCCCTGGCCACTAGCAATGTTTCTGCTCGCCACTGCGGGGAGAAACATTGTGCAGCTAAGCTAACATAGGAAGTACAAGTGTCAGAATTCCTTTGCGGGGCACCATCCAGATATCACATTCGTAGCATGCGGGTCCTTTACTGCTAAGCTCTGCATTCGCAGCCAGCTTCAAGGTGTTCCTGTTGTGGATAGACTCTGGTGCAGATGCCGTTGGAGACGGCCTCTGCTTCTATGCTCTTTGACAAGGCTGCTTTGAGGAAGCTCTTACCGTAGCCTCTGCCAAGTACAGCCTTCTGCCTCTCTCAAATACTCACTTACCTGTGAGACCTTGTCTTTCCTTTGGAGAGACAGAGAGCCCTTTTCCTGAAGGGAAACTGTCCGTGCTCTGTTCTTCTTTGGCACACAGGGAAATGCCTTCACGGCTGGTGTGCGGCCTTTACCCACTCGAGGGAGGGCAGGTTCCCATTTACTTTGGTGGTGGCACTCCTGCAGCGCTCTGGGCCATGACTGTGCTTCAAAGACAGTAATCTACCCTTTCCATTGGAAGAGGGCAGGCACGGAATGGGAAATCTCTATTCTCTGGGAGAGGTTGGTGGTGCTACTGGGCCTGTGTATTTGGTGCCCCCCTGGCCACTAGCAATGTTTCTGCTCGCCACTGCGGGGAGAAACATTGTGCAGCTAAGCTCACTTAGGATGTACAAGTGTCAGAATTCCTTTGCGGGGCACCATCCAGATATCACATTCGTAGCATGCGGGTCCTTTCCTGCTAAGCTCTGCATTCGCAGCCAGCTTCAAGGTGTTCCTGTTGTGGATAAACTCTCGTGCAGATGCCGCTGGAGACGGCCTCTGCTTCTATGCTCTTTGACAAGGCTGCTTTGAGGAAGCTCTTACCGTAGCCTCTGCCAAGTACAGCCTTCTGCCTCTCTCAAATACTCACTTACCTGTGAGACCTTGTCTTTCCTTTAGAGACAGAGAGCCCTTTTCCTGAAGGGAAACTGTCCGTGCTCTGTTGTTCTTTTGCACACAGGGAAATGCCTTCACGGCTGGTGTGCGGCCTTTACCCACTCGAGGGAGGGCAGGTTCCCATTTACTTTGGAGGTGGCACTCCTGCAGCGCTGTGGGCCATGACTGTGCTTCAAAGAAAGTCATCTACCCTTTCTATTGGAAGAGGGCACGCACGGAATGGGAAATCTCTGTTCTCTGGGAGAGGTTGGTGGTGCTACTGCGCCTGTGTATTTGGTGCCCCCCTGCCCACTAGCAATGTTTCTGCTCGCCACTGCGGGGAGAAACATTGTGCAGCTAAGCTCACTTAGGAAGTACAAGTGTCAGAATTCCTTTGCGGGGCACCATCCAGATATCACATTCGTAGCATGCGGGTCCTTTCCTGCTAAGCTCTGCATTCGCAGCCAGCTTCAAGGTGTTCCTGTTGTGGATAGACTCTTTTGCAGATGCCGCTGGAGACGGCCTCTGCTTCTATGCTCTTTGACAAGGCTGCTTTGAGGAAGCTCTTACCGTAGCCTCTGCCAAGTACAGCCTTCTGCCTCTCTCAAATACTCACTTACCTGTGAGACCTTGTCTTTCCTTTGGAGAGACAGAGAGCCCTTTACCTAAAGGGAAACTGTCCGTGCTCTGTTCTTCTTTGGCACACAGGGAAATGCCTTCACGGCTGGTGTGCGGCCTTTACCCACTCGAGGGAGGGCAGGTTCCCATTTACTTTGGTGGTGGAACTCCTGCAGCGCTGTGGGCCATGACTGTGCTTCAAAGACAGTAATCTACCCTTTCTATTGGAAGAGGGCACGCACGGAATGGGAAATCTCTGTTCTCTGGGAGAGGTTGGTGGTGCTTCTGCGCCTTTGTATTTGGTGCCTCCCTGCCCACTAGCAATGTTTCTGCTCGGCACTGCGGGGAGAAACATTGTGCAGCTAAGCTCACTTAGGATGTACAAGTGTCAGAATTCCTTTGCGGGGCACCATCCAGATATCACATTCGTAGCATGCGGGTCATTTCCTGCTAAGCTCTGCATTCGCAGCCAGCTTCAAGGTGTTCCTGTTGTGGATAGACTCTCGTGCAGATGCCGCTGGAGACGGACTCTGCTTTTATGCTCTTTGACAAGGCTGCTTTGAGGAAGCTCTTACCGTAGCCTCTGCCAAGTACAGCCTTCTGCCTCTCTCAAATACTCACTTACCTGTGAGACCTTGTCTTTCCTTTGGAGAGACAGAGAGCCCTTTTCCTGAAGGGAAACTGTCCGTGCTCTGTTCTTCTTTTGCACACAGGGAAATGCCTTCACGGCTGGTGTGCGGCCTTTACCCACTCGAGGGAGGGCAGGTTCCCATTTACTTTGGTGGTGGCACTCCTGCAGGGCTCTGGGCCATGACTGTGCTTCAAAGACAGTAATCTACCCTTTCCATTGGAAGAGGGCAGGCACGGAATGGGAAATCTCTATTCTCTGGGAGAGGTTGGTGGTGCTACTGCGCCTGTGTATTTGGTGCCCCCCTGCCCACTAGCAATGTTTCTGCTCGCCACTGCGGGGAGAAACATTGTGCAGCTAAGCTCACTTAGGATGTACAAGTGCCAGAATTCCTTTGTGGGGCACCATTCAGATATCACATTCGTAGCATGCGGGTCCTTTCCTGCTAAGCTCTGCATTCGCAGCCAGCTTCAAGGTGTTCCTGTTGTGGATAGACTCTCGTGCAGATGCCGCTGGAGACGGCCTCTGCTTCTATGCTCTTTGACAAGGCTGCTTTGCGGAAGCTCTTACCGTAGCCTCTGCCAAGTACAGCCTTCTGCCTCTCTCAAATACTCACTTACCTGTGAGACCTTGTCTTTCCTTTGGAGAGACAGAGAGCCCTTTTCCTGAAGGGAAACTGTCCGTGCTCTGTTCTTCTTTTGCACACCGGAAAATGCCTTCACGGCTGGTGTGCGGCCTTTACCCACTCGAGGGAGGGCAGGTTCCCATTTACTTTGGAGGTGGCACTCCTGCAGTGCTGTGGGCCATGACTGTGCTTCAAAGACAGTAATCTACCCTTTCCATTGGAAGAGGGCACGCACGGAATGGGAAATCTCTGTTCTCTGGGAGAGGTTGGTGGTGCTACTGCGCCTGTGTATTTGGTGCCCCCCTGCCCACTAGCAATGTTTCTGCTCGCCACTGCGGGGAGAAACATTGTGCAGCTAAGCTCACTTAGGATGTACAAGTGTCAGAATTCCTTTGCGGGGCACCATCCAGATATCACATTCGTAGCATGCGGGTCCTTTCCTGCTAAGCTCTGCATTCGCAGCCAGCTTCAAGGTGTTCCTGTTGTGGATAGCCTCTCGTGCAGATGCCGCTGGAGACGGCCTCTGCTTCTATGCTCTTTGACAAGGCTGCTTTGCGGAAGCTCTTACCATAGCCTCTGCCAAGTACAGCCTTCTGCCTCTCTCAAATACTCACTTACCTGTGAGACCTTGTCTTTCCTTTGGAGAGACAGAGAGCCCTTTTCCTGAAGGGAAACTGTCCGTGCTCTGTTCTTCTTTTGCACACAGGAAAATGCCTTCACGGCTGGTGTGCGGCCTTTACCCACTCGAGGGAGGGCAGGTTCCCATTTACTTTGGAGGTGGCACTCCTGCAGCGCTGTGGGCCATGATTGTGCTTCAAAGACAATAATCTACCCTTTCCATTGGAAGAAGGCACGCAGGGAATGGGAAATCTCTGTTCTCTGGGAGAGGTGGGTGGTGCTACTGGGCCTGTGTATTTGGTGCCCCCCTGGCCACTAGCAATGTTTCTGCTCGCCACTGCGGGGAGAAACATTGTGCAGCTAAGCTCACTTAGGAAGTACAAGTGTCAGAATTCCTTTGCGGGGCACCATCCAGATATCACATTCGTAGCATGCGGGTCCTTTCCTGCTAAGCTCTGCATTCGCAGCCAGCTTCAAGGTGTTCCTGTTGTGGATAGACTCTCGTGCAGATGCCGCTGGAGACGGCCTCTGCTTCTATGCTCTTTGACAAGGCTGCTTTGAGGAAGCTCTTACCGTAGCCTCTGCCAAGTACAGCCTTCTGCCTCTCTCAAATACTCACTTACCTGTGAGACCTTGTCTTTCCTTTAGAGACAGAGAGCCCTTTTCCTGAAGGGAAACTGTCCGTGCTCTGTTGTTCTTTTGCACACAGGGAAATGCCTTCACGGCTGGTGTGCGGCCTTTACCCACTCGAGGGAGGGCAGGTTCCCATTTACTTTGGAGGTGGCACTCCTGCAGCGCTGTGGGCCATGACTGTGCTTCAAAGACAGTAATCTACCCTTTCTATTGGAAGAGGGCACGCACGGAATGGGAAATCTCTGTTCTCTGGGAGAGGTTGGTGGTGCTACTGCGCCTGTGTATTTGGTGCCCCCCTGCCCACTAGCAATGTTTCTGCTCGCCACTGCGGGGAGAAACATTGTGCAGCTAAGCTCACTTAGGAAGTACAAGTGTCAGAATTCCTTTGCGGGGCACCATCCAGATATCACATTCGTAGCATGCGGGTCCTTTCCTGCTAAGCTCTGCATTCGCAGCCAGCTTCAAGGTGTTCCTGTTGTGGATAGACTCTTGTGCAGATGCCGCTGGAGACGGCCTCTGCTTCTATGCTCTTTGACAAGGCTGCTTTGAGGAAGCTCTTACCGTAGCCTCTGCCAAGTACAGCCTTCTGCCTCTCTCAAATACTCACTTACCTGTGAGACCTTGTCTTTCCTTTGGAGAGACAGAGAGCCCTTTACCTGAAGGGAAACTGTCCGTGCTCTGTTCTTCTTTGGCACACAGGGAAATGCCTTCACGGCTGGTGTGCGGCCTTTACCCACTCGAGGGAGGGCAGGTTCCCATTTACTTTGGTGGTGGCACTCCTGCAGCGCTCTGGGCCATGACTGTGCTTCAAAGACAGTAATCTACCCTTTCCATTGGAAGAGGGCAGGCACGGAATGGGAAATCTCTATTCTCTGGGAGAGGTTGGTGGTGCTACTGCGCCTGTGTATTTGGTGCCCCCCTGCCCACTAGCAATGTTTCTGCTCGCCACTGCGGGGAGAAACATTGTGCAGCTAAGCTCACTTAGGATGTACAAGTGCCAGAATTCCTTTGTGGGGCACCATTCAGATATCACATTCGTAGCATGCGGGTCCTTTCCTGCTAAGCTCTGCATTCGCAGCCAGCTTCAAGGTGTTCCTGTTGTGGTTAGACTCTCGTGCAGATGCCGCTGGAGACGGCCTCTGCTTCTATGCTCTTTGACAAGGCTGCTTTGCGGAAACTCTTACCGTAGCCTCTGCCAAGTACAGCCTTCTGCCTCTCTCAAATACTCACTTACCTGTGAGACCTTGTCTTTCCTTTGGAGAGACAGAGAGCCCTTTTCCTGAAGGGAAACTGTCCGTGCTCTGTTCTTCTTTTGCACACCGGAAAATGCCTTCACGGCTGGTGTGCGGCCTTTACCCACTCGAGGGAGGGCAGGTTCCCATTTACTTTGGAGGTGGCACTCCTGCAGTGCTGTGGGCCATGACTGTGCTTCAAAGACAGTAATCTACCCTTTCCATTGGAAGAGGGCACGCACGGAATGGGAAATCTCTGTTCTCTGGGAGAGGTTGGTGGTGCTACTGCGCCTGTGTATTTGGTGCCCCCCTGCCCACTAGCAATGTTTCTGCTCGCCACTGCGGGGAGAAACATTGTGCAGCTAAGCTCACTTAGGATGTACAAGTGTCAGAATTCCTTTGCGGGGCACCATCCAGATATCACATTCGTAGCATGCGGGTCCTTTCCTGCTAAGCTCTGCATTCGCAGCCAGCTTCAAGGTGTTCCTGTTGTGGATAGCCTCTCGTGCAGATGCCGCTGGAGACGGCCTCTGCTTCTATGCTCTTTGACAAGGCTGCTTTGCGGAAGCTCTTACCATAGCCTCTGCCAAGTACAGCCTTCTGCATCTCTCAAATACTCACTTACCTGTGAGACCTTGTCTTTCCTTTGGAGAGACAGAGAGCCCTTTTCCTGAAGGGAAACTGTCCGTGCTCTGTTCTTCTTTTGCACACAGGAAAATGCCTTCACGGCTGGTGTGCGGCCTTTACCCACTCGAGGGAGGGCAGGTTCCCATTTACTTTGGAGGTGGCACTCCTGCAGCGCTGTGGGCCATGATTGTGCTTCAAAGACAATAATCTACCCTTTCCATTGGAAGAAGGCACGCAGGGAATGGGAAATCTCTGTTCTCTGGGAGAGGTGGGTGGTGCTACTGGGCCTGTGTATTTGGTGCCCCCCTGGCCACTAGCAATGTTTCTGCTCGCCACTGCGGGGAGAAACATTGTGCAGCTAAGCTCACTTAGGAAGTACAAGTGTCAGAATTCCTTTGCGGGGCACCATCCAGATATCACATTCGTAGCATGCGGGTCCTTTCCTGCTAAGCTCTGCATTCGCAGCCAGCTTCAAGGTGTTCCTGTTGTGGATAGACTCTCGTGCAGATGCCGCTGGAGACGGCCTCTGCTTCTATGCTCTTTGACAAGGCTGCTTTGAGGAAGCTCTTACCGTAGCCTCTGCCAAGTACAGCCTTCTGCCTCTCTCAAATACTCACTTACCTGTGAGACCTTGTCTTTCCTTTAGAGACAGAGAGCCCTTTTCCTGAAGGGAAACTGTCCGTGCTCTGTTGTTCTTTTGCACACAGGGAAATGCCTTCACGGCTGGTGTGCGGCCTTTACCCACTCGAGGGAGGGCAGGTTCCCATTTACTTTGGAGGTGGCACTCCTGCAGCGCTGTGGGCCATGACTGTGCTTCAAAGAAAGTCATCTACCTTTTCTATTGGAAGAGGGCACGCACGGAATGGGAAATCTCTGTTCTCTGGGAGAGGTTGGTGGTGCTACTGCGCCTGTGTATTTGGTGCCCCCCTGCCCACTAGCAATGTTTCTGCTCGCCACTGCGGGGAGAAACATTGTGCAGCTAAGCTCACTTAGGAAGTACAAGTGTCAGAATTCCTTTGCGGGGCACCATCCAGATATCACATTCGTAGCATGCGGGTCCTTTCCTGCTAAGCTCTGCATTCGCAGCCAGCTTCAAGGTGTTCCTGTTGTGGATAGACTCTTGTGCAGATGCCGCTGGAGACGGCCTCTGCTTCTATGCACTTTGACAAGGCTGCTTTGAGGAAGCTCTTACCGTAGCCTCTGCCAAGTACAGCCTTCTGCCTCTCTCAAATACTCACTTACCTGTGAGACCTTGTCTTTCCTTTGGAGAGACAGAGAGCCCTTTACCTGAAGGGAAACTGTCCGTGCTCTGTTCTTCTTTGGCACACAGGGAAATGCCTTCACGGCTGGTGTGCGGCCTTTACCCACTCGAGGGAGGGCAGGTTCCCATTTACTTTGGTGGTGGCACTCCTGCAGCGCTCTGGGCCATGACTGTGCTTCAAAGACAGTAATCTACCCTTTCCATTGGAAGAGGGCAGGCACGGAATGGGAAATCTCTATTCTCTGGGAGAGGTTGGTGGTGCTACTGCGCCTGTGTATTTGGTGCCCCCCTGCCCACTAGCAATGTTTCTGCTCGCCACTGCGGGGAGAAACATTGTGCAGCTAAGCTCACTTAGGATGTACAAGTGCCAGAATTCCTTTGTGGGGCACCATTCAGATATCACATTCGTAGCATGCGGGTCCTTTCCTGCTAAGCTCTGCATTCGCAGCCAGCTTCAAGGTGTTCCTGTTGTGGATAGACTCTCGTGCAGATGCCGCTGGAGACGGCCTCTGCTTCTATGCTCTTTGACAAGGCTGCTTTGCGGAAGCTCTTACCGTAGCCTCTGCCAAGTACAGCCTTCTGCCTCTCTCAAATACTCACTTACCTGTGAGACCTTGTCTTTCCTTTGGAGAGACAGAGAGCCCTTTTCCTGAAGGGAAACTGTCCGTGCTCTGTTCTTCTTTTGCACACAGGAAAATGCCTTCACGGCTGGTGTGCGGCCTTTACCCACTCGAGGGAGGGCAGGTTCCCATTTACTTTGGAGGTGGCACTCCTGCAGTGCTGTGGGCCATGACTGTGCTTCAAAGACAGTAATCTACCCTTTCCATTGGAAGAGGGCACGCACGGAATGGGAAATCTCTGTTCTCTGGGAGAGGTTGGTGGTGCTACTGCGCCTGTGTATTTGGTGCCCCCCTGCCCACTAGCAATGTTTCTGCTCGCCACTGCGGGGAGAAACATTGTGCAGCTAAGCTCACTTAGGATGTACAAGTGTCAGAATTCCTTTGCGGGGCACCATCCAGATATCACATTCGTAGCATGCGGGTCCTTTCCTGCTAAGCTCTGCATTCGCAGCCAGCTTCAAGGTGTTCCTGTTGTGGATAGCCTCTCGTGCAGATGCCGCTGGAGACGGCCTCTGCTTCTATGCTCTTTGACAAGGCTGCTTTGCGGAAGCTCTTACCATAGCCTCTGCCAAGTACAGCCTTCTGCATCTCTCAAATACTCACTTACCTGTGAGACCTTGTCTTTCCTTTGGAGAGACAGAGAGCCCTTTTCCTGAAGGGAAACTGTCCGTGCTCTGTTCTTCTTTTGCACACAGGAAAATGCCTTCACGGCTGGTGTGCGGCCTTTACCCACTCGAGGGAGGGCAGGTTCCCATTTACTTTGGAGGTGGCACTCCTGCAGCGCTGTGGGCCATGACTGTGCTTCAAAGACAATAATCTACCCTTTCCATTGGAAGAAGGCACGCAGGGAATGGGAAATCTCTGTTCTCTGGGAGAGGTGGGTGGTGCTACTGGGCCTGTGTATTTGGTGCCCCCCTGGCCACTAGCAATGTTTCTGCTCGCCACTGCGGGGAGAAACATTGTGCAGCTAAGCTCACTTAGGAAGTACAAGTGTCAGAATTCCTTTGCGGGGCACCATCCAGATATCACATTCGTAGCATGCGGGTCCTTTCCTGCTAAGCTCTGCATTCGCAGCCAGCTTCAAGGTGTTCCTGTTGTGGATAGACTCTCGTGCAGATGCCGCTGGAGACGGCCTCTGCTTCTATGCTCTTTGACAAGGCTGCTTTGAGGAAGCTCTTACCGTAGCCTCTGCCAAGTACAGCCTTCTGCCTCTCTCAAATACTCACTTACCTGTGAGACCTTGTCTTTCCTTTAGAGACAGAGAGCCCTTTTCCTGAAGGGACACTGTCCGTGCTCTGTTGTTCTTTTGCACACAGGGAAATGCCTTCACGGCTGGTGTGCGGCCTTTACCCACTCGAGGGAGGGCAGGTTCCCATTTACTTTGGAGGTGGCACTCCTGCAGCGCTGTGGGCCATGACTGTGCTTCAAAGAAAGTCATCTGCCCTTTCTATTGGAAGAGGGCACGCACGGAATGGGAAATCTCTGTTCTCTGGGAGAGGTTGGTGGTGCTACTGCGCCTGTGTATTTGGTGCCCCCCTGCCCACTAGCAATGTTTCTGCTCGCCACTGCGGGGAGAAACATTGTGCAGCTAAGCTCACTTAGGAAGTACAAGTGTCAGAATTCCTTTGCGGGGCACCATCCAGATATCACATTCGTAGCATGCGGGTCCTTTCCTGCTAAGCTCTGCATTCGCAGCCAGCTTCAAGGTGTTCCTGTTGTGGATAGACTCTCGTGCAGATGCCGCTGGAGACGGCCTCTGCTTCTATGCTCTTTGACAAGGCTGCTTTGAGGAAGCTCTTACCGTAGCCTCTGCCAAGTACAGCCTTCTGCCTCTCTCAAATACTCACTTACCTGTGAGACCTTGTCTTTCCTTTGGAGAGACAGAGAGCCCTTTTCCTGAAGGGAAACTGTCCGTGCTCTGTTCTTCTTTTGCACACAGGGAAATGCCTTCACGGCTGGTGTGCGGCCTTTACCCACTCGAGGGAGGGCAGGTTCCCATTTACTTTGGAGGTGGCACTCCTGCAGCGCTGTGGGCCATGACTGTGCTTCAAAGACAGTAATCTACCCTTTCCATTGGAAGAGGGCACGCACGGAATGGGAAATCTCTGTTCTCTGGGAGAGGTTGGTGGTGCTACTGCGCCTGTGTATTTGGTGCCCCCCTGCCCACTAGCAATGTTTCTGCTCGCCACTGCGGGGAGAAACATTGTGCAGCTAAGCTCACTTAGGATGTACAAGTGTCAGAATTCCTTTGCGGGGCACCATCCAGATATCACATTAGTAGCATGCGGGTCATTTCCTGCTAAGCTCTGCATTCCCAGCCAGCTTCAAGGTGTTCCTGTTGTGGATAGACTCTTGTGCAGATGCCGCTGGAGACGGCCTCTGCTTCTATGCTCTTTGACAAGGCTGCTTTGAGGAAGCTCTTACCGTAGCCTCTGCCAAGTACAGCCTTCTGCCTCTCTCAAATACTCACTTACCTGTGAGACCTTGTCTTTCCTTTGGAGAGACAGAGAGCCCTTTTCCTGAAGGGAAACTGTCCGTGCTCTCTTCTTCTTTGGCACACAGGGAAATGCCTTCACGGCTGGTGTGCGGCCTTTACCCACTCGAGGGAGGGCAGGTTCCCATTTACTTTGGTGGTGGCACTCCTGCAGCGCTCTGGGCCATGACTGTGCTTCAAAGACAGTAATCTACCCTTTCCATTGGAAGAGGGCAGGCACGGAATGGGAAATCTCTATTCTCTGGGAGAGGTTGGTGGTGCTACTGGGCCTGTGTATTTGGTGCCCCCCTGGCCACTAGCAATGTTTCTGCTCGCCACTGCGGGGAGAAACATTGTGCAGCTAAGCTAACTTAGGAAGTACAAGTGTCAGAATTCCTTTGCGGGGCACCATCCAGATATCACATTCGTAGCATGCGGGTCCTTTCCTGCAAAGCTCTGCATTCGCAGCCAGCTTCAAGGTGTTCCTGTTGTGGATAGACTCTCGTGCAGATGCCGCTGGAGACGGACTCTGCTTCTATGCTCTTTGACAAGGCTGCTTTGAGGAAGCTCTTACCGTAGCCTCTGCCAAGTACAGCCTTCTGCCTCTCTCAAATACTCACTTACCTGTGAGACCTTGTCTTTCCTTTAGAGACAGAGAGCCCTTTTCCTGAAGGGAAACTGTCCGTGCTCTGTTGTTCTTTTGCACACAGGGAAATGCCTTCACGGCTGGTGTGCGGCCTTTACCCACTCGAGGGAGGGCAGGTTCCCATTTACTTTGGAGGTGGCACTCCTGCAGCGCTGTGGGCCATGACTGTGCTTCAAAGAAAGTCATCTACCCTTTCTATTGGAAGAGGGCACGCACGGAATGGGAAATCTCTGTTCTCTGGGAGAGGTTGGTGGTGCTACTGCGCCTGTGTATTTGGTGCCCCCCTGCCCACTAGCAATGTTTCTGCTCGCCACTGTGGGGAGAAACATTGTGCAGCTAAGCTCACTTAGGAAGTACAAGTGTCAGAATTCCTTTGCGGGGCACCATCCAGATATCACATTCGTAGCATGCGGGTCCTTTCCTGCTAAGCTCTGCATTCGCAGCCAGCTTCAAGGTGTTCCTGTTGTGGATAGACTCTCGTGCAGATGCCGCTGGAGACGGCCTCTGCTTCTATGCTCTTTGACAAGGCTGCTTTGCGGAAGCTCTTACCGTAGCCTCTGCCAAGTACAGCCTTCTGCCTCTCTCAAATACTCACTTACCTGTGAGACCTTGTCTTTCCTTTGGAGAGACAGAGAGCCCTTTTCCTGAAGGGAAACTGTCCGTGCTCTGTTCTTTTGCACACAGGGAAATGCCTTCACGGCTGGTGTGCGGCCTTTACCCACTCGAGGGAGGGCAGGTTCCCATTTACTTTGGAGGTGGCACTCCTGCAGCACTGTGGGCCATGACTGTGCTTCAAAGACAGTAATCTACCCTTTCCATTGGAAGAGGGCACGCACGGAATGGGAAATCTCTGTTCTCTGGGAGAGGTTGGTGGTGCTACTGCGCCTGTGTATTTGGTGCCCCCCTGCCCACTAGCAATGTTTCTGCTCGCCACTGCGGGGAGAAACATTGTGCAGCTAAGCTCACTTAGAATGTACAAGTGTCAGAATTCCTTTGCGGGGCACCATCCAGATATCACATTAGTAGCATGCGGGTCATTTCCTGCTAAGCTCTGCATTCGCAGCCAGCTTCAAGGTGTTCCTGTTGTGGATAGACTCTTGTGCAGATGCCGCTGGAGACGGCCTCTGCTTCTATGCTCTTTGACAAGGCTGCTTTGCGGAAGCTCTTACCGTAGCCTCTGCCAAGTACAGCCTTCTGCCTCTCTCAAATACTCACTTACCTGTGAGACCTTGTCTTTCCTTTGGAGAGACAGAGAGCCCTTTTCCTGAAGGGAAACTGTCCGTGCTCTGTTCTTCTTTGGCACACAGGGAAATGCCTTCACGGCTGGTGTGCGGCCTTTACCCATTTGAGGGAGGGCAGGTTCCCATTTACTTTGGTGGTGGCACTCCTGCAGCGCTCTGGGCCATGACTGTGCTTCAAAGACAGTAATCTACCCTTTCCATTGGAAGAGGGCAGGCACGGAATGGGAAATCTCTGTTCTCTGGGAGAGGTTGGTGGTGCTACTGCGCCTGTGTATTTGGTGCCCCCCTGCCCACTAGCAATGTTTCTGCTCGCCACTGCGGGGAGAAACATTGTGCAGCTAAGCTCACTTAGGATGTACAAGTGTCAGAATTCCTTTGCGGGGCACCATCCAGATATCACATTCGTAGCATGCGGGTCCTTTCCTGCTAAGCTCTGCATTCGCAGCCAGCTTCAAGGTGTTCCTGTTGTGGATAGACTCTCGTGCAGATGCCGCTGGAGACGGACTCTGCTTCTATGCTCTTTGACAAGGCTGCTTTGAGGAAGCTCTTACCGTAGCCTCTGCCAAGTACAGCCTTCTGCCTCTCTCAAATACTCACTTACCTGTGAGACCTTGTCTTTCCTTTGGAGAGACAGAGAGCCCTTTTCCTGAAGGGAAACTGTCCGTGCTCTGTTGTTCTTTTGCACACAGGGAAATGCCTTCACGGCTGGTGTGCGGCCTTTACCCACTCGAGGGAGGGCAGGTTCCCATTTACTTTGGAGGTGGCACTCCTGCAGCGCTGTGGGCCATGACTGTGCTTCAAAGAAAGTCATCTACCCTTTCTATTGGAAGAGGGCACGCACGGAATGGGAAATCTCTGTTCTCTGGGAGAGGTTGGTGGTGCTACTGCGCCTGTGTATTTGGTGCCCCCCTGCCCACTAGCAATGTTTCTGCTCGCCACTGCGGGGAGAAACATTGTGCAGCTAAGCTCACTTAGGAAGTACAAGTGTCAGAATTCCTTTGCGGGGCACCATCCAGATATCACATTCGTAGCATGCGGGTCCTTTCCTGCTAAGCTCTGCATTCGCAGCCAGCTTCAAGGTGTTCCTGTTGTGGATAGACTCTCGTGCAGATGCCGCTGGAGACGGCCTCTGCTTCTATGCTCTTTGACAAGGCTGCTTTGCGGAAGCTCTTACCGTAGCCTCTGCCAAGTACAGCCTTCTGCCTCTCTCAAATACTCACTTACCTGTGAGACCTTGTCTTTCCTTTGGAGAGACAGAGAGCCCTTTACCTGAAGGGGAACTGTCCGTGCTCTGTTCTTCTTTGGCACACAGGGAAATGCCTTCACGGCTGGTGTGCGGCCTTTACCCACTCGAGGGAGGGCAGGTTCCCATTTACTTTGGTGGTGGAACTCCTGCAGCCATGTGGGCCATGACTGTGCTTCAAAGACAGTAATCTACCCTTTCTATTGGAAGAGGGCACGCACGGAATGGGAAATCTCTGTTCTCTGGGAGAGGTTGGTGGTGCTACTGCGCCTGTGTATTTGGTGCCCCCCTGCCCACTAGCAATGTTTCTGCTCGCCACTGCGGGGAGAAACATTGTGCAGCTAAGCTCACTTAGGAAGTACAAGTGTCAGAATTCCTTTGCGGGGCACCATCCAGATATCACTTTCCTAGCATGCGGGTCCTTTCCTGCTAAGCTCTGCATTCGCAGCCAGCTTCAAGGTGTTCCTGTTGTGGATAGACTCTCGTGCAGATGCCGCTGGAGACGGCCTCTGCTTCTATGCTCTTTGACAAGGCTGCTTTGAGGAAGCTCTTACCGTAGCCTCTGCCAAGTACAGCCTTCTGCCTCTCTCAAATACTCACTTACCTGTGAGACCTTGTCTTTCCTTTAGAGACAGAGAGCCCTTTTCCTGAAGGGAAACTGTCCGTGCTCTGTTGTTCTTTTGCACACAGGGAAATGCCTTCACGGCTGGTGTGCGGCCTTTACCCACTCGAGGGAGGGCAGGTTCCCATTTACTTTGGAGGTGGCACTCCTGCAGCGCTGTGGGCCATGACTGTGCTTCAAAGAAAGTCATCTACCCTTTCTATTGGAAGAGGGCACGCACGGAATGGGAAATCTCTGTTCTCTGGGAGAGGTTGGTGGTGCTACTGCGCCTGTGTATTTGGTGCCCCCCTGCCCACTAGCAATGTTTCTGCTCGCCACTGCGGGGAGAAACATTGTGCAGCTAAGCTCACTTAGGAAGTACAAGTGTCAGAATTCCTTTGCGGGGCACCATCCAGATATCACATTCGTAGCATGCGGGTCCTTTCCTGCTAAGCTCTGCATTCGCAGCCAGCTTCAAGGTGTTCCTGTTGTGGATAGACTCTCGTGCAGATGCCGCTGGAGACGGCCTCTGCTTCTATGCTCTTTGACAAGGCTGCTTTGAGGAAGCTCTTACCGTAGCCTCTGCCAAGTACAGCCTTCTGACTCTCTCAAATACTCACTTACCTGTGAGACCTTGTCTTTCCTTTGGAGAGACAGAGAGCCCTTTTCCTGAAGGGAAACTGTCCGTGCTCTGTTCTTCTTTTGCACACAGGGAAATGCCTTCACGGCTGGTGTGCGGCCTTTACCCACTCGAGGGAGGGCAGGTTCCCATTTACTTTGGAGGTGGCACTCCTGCAGCGCTGTGGGCCATGACTGTGCTTCAAAGACAGTAATCTACCCTTTCCATTGGAAGAGGGCACGCACGGAATGGGAAATCTCTGTTCTCTGGGAGAGGTTGGTGGTGCTACTGCGCCTGTGTATTTGGTGCCCCCCTGCCCACTAGCAATGTTTCTGCTCGCCACTGCGGGGAGAAACATTGTTCAGCTAAGCTCACTTAGGATGTACAAGTGTCAGAATTCCTTTGCGGGGCACCATCCAGATATCACATTAGTAGCATGCGGGTCCTTTCCTGCTAAGCTCTGCATTCGCAGCCAGCCTCAAGGTGTTCCTTTTGTGGATAGACTCTTGTGCAGATGCCGCTGGAGACGGCCTCTGCTTCTATGCTCTTTGACAAGGCTGCTTTGAGGAAGCTCTTACCGTAGCCTCTGCCAAGTACAGCCTTCTGCCTCTCTCAAATACTCACTTACCTGTGAGACCTTGTCTTTCCTTTGGAGAGACAGAGAGCCCTTTACCTGAAGGGAAACTGTCCGTGCTCTGTTCTTCTTTGGCACACAGGGAAATGCCTTCACGGATGGTGTGCGGCCTTTACCCACTCGAGGGAGGGCAGGTTCCCATTTACTTTGGTGGTGGAACTCCTGCAGCCATGTGGGCCATGACTGTGCTTCAAAGAAAGTCATCTACCCTTTCTATTGGAAGAGGGCACGCACGGAATGGGAAATCTCTGTTCTCTGGGAGAGGTTGGTGGTGCTACTGCGCCTGTGTATTTGGTGCCCCCCTGCCCACTAGCAATGTTTCTGCTCGCCACTGCGGGGAGAAACATTGTGCAGCTAAGCTCACTTAGGATGTACAAGTGTCAGAATTCCTTTGCGGGGCACCATCCAGATATCACATTCGTAGCATGCGGGTCATTTCCTGCTAAGCTCTGCTTACGCAGCCAGCTTCAAGGTGTTCCTGTTGTGGATAGACTCTCGTGCAGATGCCGCTGGAGACGGACTCTGCTTTTATGCTCTTTGACAAGGCTGCTTTGAGGAAGCTCTTACCGTAGCCTCTGCCAAGTACAGCCTTCTGCCTCTCTCAAATACTCACTTACCTGTGAGACCTTGTCTTTCCTTTGGAGAGACAGAGAGCCCTTTTCCTGAAGGGAAACTGTCCGTGCTCTGTTCTTCTTTTGCACACAGGGAAATGCCTTCACAGCTGGTGTGCGGCCTTTACCCACTCGAGGGAGGGCAGGTTCCCATTTACTTTGGTGGTGGCACTCCTGCAGCGCTCTGGGCCATGACTGTGCTTCAAAGACAGTAATCTACCCTTTCCATTGGAAGAGGGCAGGCACGGAATGGGAAATCTCTATTCTCTGGGAGAGGTTGGTGGTGCTACTGCGCCTGTGTATTTGGTGCCCCCCTGCCCACTAGCAATGTTTCTGCTCGCCACTGCGGGGAGAAACATTGTGCAGCTAAGCTCATTTAGGATGTACAAGTGCCAGAATTCCTTTGTGGGGCACCATTCAGATATCACATTCGTAGCATGCGGGTCCTTTCCTGCTAAGCTCTGCATTCGCAGCCAGCTTCAAGGTGTTCCTGTTGTGGATAGACTCTCGTGCAGATGCCGCTGGAGACGGCCTCTGCTTCTATGCTCTTTGACAAGGCTGCTTTGCGGAAGCTCTTACCGTAGCCTCTGCCAAGTACAGCCTTCTGCCTCTCTCAAATACTCACTTACCTGTGAGACCTTGTCTTTCCTTTGGAGAGACAGAGAGCCCTTTTCCTGAAGGGAAACTGTCCGTGCTCTGTTCTTCTTTTGCACACAGGAAAATGCCTTCACGGCTGGTGTGCGGCCTTTACCCACTCGAGGGAGGGCAGGTTCCCATTTACTTTGGAGGTGGCACTCCTGCAGCGCTGTGGGCCATGACTGTGCTTCAAAGACAGTAATCTACCCTTTCCATTGGAAGAGGGCACGCACGGAATGGGAAATCTCTGTTCTCTGGGAGAGGTTGGTGGTGCTACTGCGCCTGTGTATTTGGTGCCCCCCTGCCCACTAGCAATGTTTCTGCTCGCCACTGCGGGGAGAAACATTGTGCAGCTAAGCTCACTTAGGATGTACAAGTGTCAGAATTCCTTTGCGGGGCACCATCCAGATATCACATTCGTAGCATGCGGGTCCTTTCCTGCTAAGCTCTGCATTCGCAGCCAGCTTCAAGGTGTTCCTGTTGTGGATAGACTCTCGTGCAGATGCCGCTGGAGACGGCCTCTGCTTCTATGCTCTTTGACAAGGCTGCTTTGCGGAAGCTCTTACCATAGCCTCTGCCAAGTACAGCCTTCTGCATCTCTCAAATACTCACTTACCTGTGAGACCTTGTCTTTCCTTTGGAGAGACAGAGAGCCCTTTTCCTGAAGGGAAACTGTCCGTGCTCTGTTCTTCTTTTGCACACAGGGAAATGCCTTCACGGCTGGTGTGCGGCCTTTACCCACTCGAGGGAGGGCAGGTTCCCATTTACTTTGGATGTGGCACTCCTGCAGCACTGTGGGCCATGACTGTGCTTCAAAGACAATAATCTACCCTTTCCATTGGAAGAAGGCACGCAGGGAATGGGAAATCTCTGTTCTCTGGGAGAGGTGGGTGGTGCTACTGGGCCTGTGTATTTGGTGCCCCCCTGGCCACTAGCAATGTTTCTGCTCGCCACTGCGGGGAGAAACATTGTGCAGCTAAGCTCACTTAGGAAGTACAAGTGTCAGAATTCCTTTGCGGGGCACCATCCAGATATCACATTCGTAGCATGCGGGTCCTTTCCTGCTAAGCTCTGCATTCGCAGCCAGCTTCAAGGTGTTCCTGTTGTGGATAGACTCTCGTGCAGATGCCGCTGGAGACGGCCTCTGCTTCTATGCTCTTTGACAAGGCTGCTTTGCGGAAGCTCTTACCGTAGCCTCTGCCAAGTACAGCCTTCTGCCTCTCTCAAATACTCACTTACCTGTGAGACCTTGTCTTTCCTTTAGAGACAGAGAGCCCTTTTCCTGAAGGGAAACTGTCCGTGCTCTGTTGTTCTTTTGCACACAGGGAAATGCCTTCACGGCTGGTGTGCAGCCTTTACCCACTCGAGGGAGGGCAGGTTCCCATTTACTTTGGAGGTGGCACTCCTGCAGCGCTGTGGGCCATGACTGTGCTTCAAAGACAGTAATCTACCCTTTCCATTGGAAGAGGGCACGCACAGAATGGGAAATCTCTGTTCTCTGGGAGAGGTTGGTGGTGCTACTGCGCCTGTGTATTTGGTGCCCCCCTGCCCACTAGCAATGTTTCTGCTCGCCACTGCGGGGAGAAACATTGTGCAGCTAAGCTCACTTAGGATGTACAAGTGTCAGAATTCCTTTGCGGGGCACCATCCAGATATCACATTAGTAGCATGCGGGTCATTTCCTGCTAAGCTCTGCATTCCCAGCCAGCTTCAAGGTGTTCCTGTTGTGGATAGACTCTTGTGCAGATGCCGCTGGAGACGGGCTCTGCTTCTATGCTCTTTGACAAGGCTGCTTTGAGGAAGCTCTTACCGTAGCCTCTGCCAAGTACAGCCTTCTGCCTCTCTCAAATACTCACTTACCTGTGAGACCTTGTCTTTCCTTTGGAGAGACAGAGAGCCCTTTTCCTGAAGGGAAACTCTCCGTGCTCTCTTCTTCTTTGGCACACAGGGAAATGCCTTCACGGCTGGTGTGCGGCCTTTACCCACTCGAGGGAGGGCAGGTTCCCATTTACTTTGGAGGTGGCATTCCTGCAGCGCTGTGGGCCATGACTGTGCTTCAAAGACAGTAATCTACCCTTTCCATTGGAAGAGGGCAGGCACGGAATGGGAAATCTCTATTCTCTGGGAGAGGTTGGTGGTGCTACTGGGCCTGTGTATTTGGTGCCCCCCTGGCCACTAGCAATGTTTCTGCTCGCCACTGCGGGGAGAAACATTGTGCAGCTAAGCTAACTTAGGAAGTACAAGTGTCAGAATTCCTTTGCGGGGCACCATCCAGATATCACATTCGTAGCATGCGGGTCCTTTCCTGCTAAGCTCTGCATTCGCAGCCAGCTTCAAGGTGTTCCTGTTGTGGATAGACTCTCGTGCAGATGCCGCTGGAGACGGCCTCTGCTTCTATGCTCTTTGACAAGGCTGCTTTGAGGAAGCTCTTACCGTAGCCTCTGCCAAGTACAGCCTTCTGCCTCTCTCAAATACTCACTTACCTGTGAGACCTTGTCTTTCCTTTGGAGAGACAGAGAGCCCTTTACCTGAAGGGAAACTGTCCGTGCTCTGTTCTTCTTTGGCACACAGGGAAATGCCTTCACGGCTGGTGTGCGGCCTTTACCCACTCGAGGGAGGGCAGGTTCCCATTTACTTTGGAGGTGGCATTCCTGCAGCGCTGTGGGCCATGACTGTGCTTCAAAGACAGTAATCTACCCTTTCTATTGGAAGAGGGCACGCACGGAATGGGAAATCTCTGTTCTCTGGGAGAGGTTGGTGGTGCTACTGCGCCTGTGTATTTGGTGCCTCCCTGCCCACTAGCAATGTTTCTGCTCGGCACTGCGGGGAGAAACATTGTGCAGCTAAGCTCACTTAGGATGTACAAGTGTCAGAATTCCTTTGCGGGGCACCATCCAGATATCACATTCGTAGCATGCGGGTCATTTCCTGCTAAGCTCTGCTTTCGCAGCCAGCTTCAAGGTGTTCCTGTTGTGGATAGACTCTCGTGCAGATGCCGCTGGAGACGGACTCTGCTTTTATGCTCTTTGACAAGGCTGCTTTGAGGAAGCTCTTACCGTAGCCTCTGCCAAGTACAGCCTTCTGCCTCTCTCAAATACTCACTTACCTGTGAGACCTTGTCTTTCCTTTGGAGAGACAGAGAGCCCTTTTCCTGAAGGGAAACTGTCCGTGCTCTGTTCTTCTTTTGCACACAGGGAAATGCCTTCACAGCTGGTGTGCGGCCTTTACCCACTCGAGGGAGGGCAGGTTCCCATTTACTTTGGTGGTGGCACTCCTGCAGCGCTCTGGGCCATGACTGTGCTTCAAAGACAGTAATCTACCCTTTCCATTGGAAGAGGGCAGGCACGGAATGGGAAATCTCTATTCTCAGGGAGAGGATGGTGGTGCTACTGCGCCTGTGTATTTGGTGCCCCCCTGCCCACTAGCAATGTTTCTGCTCGCCACTGCGGGGAGAAACATTGTGCAGCTAAGCTCACTTAGGATGTACAAGTGCCAGAATTCCTTTGTGGGGCACCATTCAGATATCACATTCGTAGCATGCGGGTCCTTTCCTGCCAAGCTCTGCATTCGCAGCCAGCTTCAAGGTGTTCCTGTTGTGGATAGACTCTCGTGCAGATGCCGCTGGAGACGGCCTCTGCTTCTATGCTCTTTGACAAGGCTGCTTTGCGGAAGCTCTTACCGTAGCCTCTGCCAAGTACAGCCTTCTGCCTCTCTCAAATACTCACTTACCTGTGAGACCTTGTCTTTCCTTTGGAGAGACAGAGAGCCCTTTTCCTGAAGGGAAACTGTCCGTGCTCTGTTCTTCTTTTGCACACAGGAAAATGCCTTCACGGCTGGTGTGCGGCCTTTACCCACTCGAGGGAGGGCAGGTTCCCATTTACTTTGGAGGTGGCACTCCTGCAGCGCTGTGGGCCATGACTGTGCTTCAAAGACAGTAATCTACCCTTTCCATTGGAAGAGGGCACGCACGGAATGGGAAATCTCTGTTCTCTGGGAGAGGTTGGTGGTGCTACTGCGCCTGTGTATTTGGTGCCCCCCTGCCCACTAGCAATGTTTCTGCTCGCCACTGCGGGGAGAAACATTGTGCAGCTAAGCTCACTTAGGATGTACAAGTGTCAGAATTCCTTTGCGGGGCACCATCCAGATATCACATTCGTAGCATGCGGGTCCTTTCCTGCTAAGCTCTGCATTCGCAGCCAGCTTCAAGGTGTTCCTGTTGTGGATAGACTCTCGTGCAGATGCCGCTGGAGACGGCCTCTGCTTCTATGCTCTTTGACAAGGCTGCTTTGCGGAAGCTCTTACCATAGCCTCTGCCAAGTACAGCCTTCTGCATCTCTCAAATACTCACTTACCTGTGAGACCTTGTCTTTCCTTTGGAGAGACAGAGAGCCCTTTTCCTGAAGGGAAACTGTCCGTGCTCTGTTCTTCTTTTGCACACAGGGAAATGCCTTCACGGCTGGTGTGCGGCCTTTACCCACTCGAGGGAGGGCAGGTTCCCATTTACTTTGGAGGTGGCACTCCTGCAGCGCTGTGGGCCATGACTGTGCTTCAAAGACAATAATCTACCCTTTCCATTGGAAGAAGGCACGCAGGGAATGGGAAATCTCTGTTCTCTGGGAGAGGTGGGTGGTGCTACTGGGCCTGTGTATTTGGTGCCCCCCTGGCCACTAGCAATGTTTCTGCTCGCCACTGCGGGGAGAAACATTGTGCATGTAAGCTAACTTAGGAAGTACAAGTGTCAGAATTCCTTTGCGGGGCACCATCCAGATATCACATTCGTAGCATGCGGGTCCTTTCCTGCTAAGCTCTGCATTCGCAGCCAGCTTCAAGGTGTTCCTGTTGTGGATAGACTCTCGTGCAGATGCCGCTGGAGACGGCCTCTGCTTCTATGCTCTTTGACAAGGCTGCTTTGCGGAAGCTCTTACCGTAGCCTCTGCCAAGTACAGCCTTCTGCCTCTCTCAAATACTCACTTACCTGTGAGACCTTGTCTTTCCTTTAGAGACAGAGAGCCCTTTTCCTGAAGGGAAACTGTCCGTGCTCTGTTGTTCTTTTGCACACAGGGAAATGCCTTCACGGCTGGTGTGCGGCCTTTACCCACTCGAGGGAGGGCAGGTTCCCATTTACTTTGGAGGTGGCACTCCTGCAGCGCTGTGGGCCATGACTATGCTTCAAAGAAAGTCATCTACCCTTTCTATTGGAAGAGGGCACGCACGGAATGGGAAATCTCTGTTCTCTGGGAGAGGTTGGTGGTGCTACTGCGCCTGTGTATTTGGTGCCCCCCTGCCCACTAGCAATGTTTCTGCTCGCCACTGCGGAGAGAAACATTGTGCAGCTAAGCTCACTTAGGATGTACAAGTGTCAGAATTCCTTTGCGGGGCACCATCCAGATATCACATTCGTAGCATGCGGGTCCTTTCCTGCTAAGCTCTGCATTCGCAGCCAGCTTCAAGGTGTTCCTGTTGTGGATAGCCTCTCGTGCAGATGCCGCTGGAGACGGCCTCTGCTTCTATGCTCTTTGACAAGGCTGCTTTGAGGAAGCTCTTACCGTAGCCTCTGCCAAGTACAGCCTTCTGCCTCTCTCAAATACTCACTTACCTGTGAGACCTTGTCTATCCTTTGGAGAGACAGAGAGCCCTTTTCCTGAAGGGAAACTGTCCGTGCTCTGTTGTTCTTTTGCACACAGGGAAATGCCTTCACGGCTGGTGTGCGGCCTTTACCCACTCGAGGGAGGGCAGGTTCCCATTTACTTTGGAGGTGGCACTCCTGCAGCGCTGTGGGCCATGACTGTGCTTCAAAGACAGTAATCTACCCTTTCCATTGGAAGAGGGCACGCACGGAATGGGAAATCTCTGTTCTCTGGGAGAGGTTGGTGGTGCTACTGCGCCTGTGTATTTGGTGCCCCCCTGCCCACTAGCAATGTTTCTGCTCGCCACTGCGGGGAGAAACATTGTGCAGCTAAGCTCACTTAGGATGTACAAGTGTCAGAATTCCTTTGCGGGGCACCATCCAGATATCACATTAGTAGCATGCGGGTCATTTCCTGCTAAGCTCTGCATTCGCAGCCAGCTTCAAGGTGTTCCTGTTGTGGATAGACTCTTGTGCAGATGCCGCTGGAGACGGCCTCTGCTTCTATGCTCTTTGACAAGGCTGCTTTGAGGAAGCTCTTACCGTAGCCTCTGCCAAGTACAGCCTTCTGCCTCTCTCAAATACTCACTTACCTGTGAGACCTTGTCTTTCCTTTGGAGAGACAGAGAGCCCTTTTCCTGAAGGGAAACTGTCCGTGCTCTCTTCTTCTTTGGCACACAGGGAAATGCCTTCACGGCTGGTGTGCCGCCTTTACCCACGCGAGGGAGGGCAGGTTCCCATTTACTTTGGTGGTGGCACTCCTGCAGCGCTCTGGGCCATGACTGTGCTTCAAAGACAGTAATCTACCCTTTCCATTGGAAGAGGGCAGGCACGGAATGGGAAATCTCTATTCTCTGGGAGAGGTTGGTGGTGCTACTGGGCCTGTGTATTTGGTGCCCCCCTGGCCACTAGCAATGTTTCTGCTCGCCACTGCGGGGAGAAACATTGTGCAGCTAAGCTAACTTAGGAAGTACAAGTGTCAGAATTCCTTTGCGGGGCACCATCCAGATATCACATTCGTAGCATGCGGGTCCTTTCCTGCTAAGCTCTGCATTCGCAGCCAGCTTCAAGGTGTTCCTGTTGTGGATAGACTCTCGTGCAGATGCCGCTGGAGACGGCCTCTGCTTCTATGCTCTTTGACAAGGCTGCTTTGAGGAAGCTCTTACCGTAGCCTCTGCCAAGTACAGCCTTCTGCCTCTCTCAAATACTCACTTACCTGTGAGACCTTGTCTTTCCTTTGGAGAGACAGAGAGCCCTTTACCTGAAGGGAAACTGTCCGTGCTCTGTTCTTCTTTGGCACACAGGGAAATGCCTTCACGGCTGGTGTGCGGCCTTTACCCACTCGAGGGAGGGCAGGTTCCCATTTACTTTGGAGGTGGCACTCCTGCAGCGCTGTGGGCCATGACTGTGCTTCAAAGACAGTAATCTACCCTTTCTATTGGAAGAGGGCACGCACGGAATGGGAAATCTCTGTTCTCTGGGAGAGGTTGGTGGTGCTACTGCGCCTGTGTATTTGGTGCCTCCCTGCCCACTAGCAATGTTTCTGCTCGGCACTGCGGGGAGAAACATTGTGCAGCTAAGCTCACTTAGGATGTACAAGTGTCAGAATTCCTTTGCGGGGCACCATCCAGATATCACATTCGTAGCATGCGGGTCATTTCCTGCTAAGCTCTGCTTTCGCAGCCAGCTTCAAGGTGTTCCTGTTGTGGATAGACTCTCGTGCAGATGCCGCTGGAGACGGACTCTGCTTTTATGCTCTTTGACAAGGCTGCTTTGAGGAAGCTCTTACCGTAGCCTCTGCCAAGTACAGCCTTCTGCCTCTCTCAAATACTCACTTACCTGTGAGACCTTGTCTTTCCTTTGGAGAGACAGAGAGCCCTTTTCCTGAAGGGAAACTGTCCGTGCTCTGTTCTTCTTTTGCACACAGGGAAATGCCTTCACAGCTGGTGTGCGGCCTTTACCCACTCGAGGGAGGGCAGGTTCCCATTTACTTTGGTGGTGGCACTCCTGCAGCGCTCTGGGCCATGACTGTGCTTCAAAGACAGTAATCTACCCTTTCCATTGGAAGAGGGCAGGCACGGAATGGGAAATCTCTATTCTCAGGGAGAGGTTGGTGGTGCTACTGCGCCTGTGTATTTGGTGCCCCCCTGCCCACTAGCAATGTTTCTGCTCGCCACTGCGGGGAGAAACATTGTGCAGCTAAGCTCACTTAGGATGTACAAGTGCCAGAATTCCTTTGTGGGGCACCATTCAGATATCACATTCGTAGCATGCGGGTCCTTTCCTGCTAAGCTCTGCATTCGCAGCCAGCTTCAAGGTGTTCCTGTTGTGGATAGACTCTCGTGCAGATGCCGCTGGAGACGGCCTCTGCTTCTATGCTCTTTGACAAGGCTGCTTTGCGGAAGCTCTTACCGTAGCCTCTGCCAAGTACAGCCTTCTGCCTCTCTCAAATACTCACTTACCTGTGAGACCTTGTCTTTCCTTTGGAGAGACAGAGAGCCCTTTTCCTGAAGGGAAACTGTCCGTGCTCTGTTCTTCTTTTGCACACAGGAAAATGCCTTCACGGCTGGTGTGCGGCCTTTACCCACTCGAGGGAGGGCAGGTTCCCATTTACTTTGGAGGTGGCACTCCTGCAGCGCTGTGGGCCATGACTGTGCTTCAAAGACAGTAATCTACCCTTTCCATTGGAAGAGGGCACGCACGGAATGGGAAATCTCTGTTCTCTGGGAGAGGTTGGTGGTGCTACTGCGCCTGTGTATTTGGTGCCCCCCTGCCCACTAGCAATGTTTCTGCTCGCCACTGCGGGGAGAAACATTGTGCAGCTAAGCTCACTTAGGATGTACAAGTGTCAGAATTCCTTTGCGGGGCACCATCCAGATATCACATTCGTAGCATGCGGGTCCTTTCCTGCTAAGCTCTGCATTCGCAGCCAGCTTCAAGGTGTTCCTGTTGTGGATAGACTCTCGTGCAGATGCCGCTGGAGACGGCCTCTGCTTCTATGCTCTTTGACAAGGCTGCTTTGCGGAAGCTCTTACCATAGCCTCTGCCAAGTACAGCCTTCTGCATCTCTCAAATACTCACTTACCTGTGAGACCTTGTCTTTCCTTTGGAGAGACAGAGAGCCCTTTTCCTGAAGGGAAACTGTCCGTGCTCTGTTCTTCTTTTGCACACAGGGAAATGCCTTCACGGCTGGTGTGCGGCCTTTACCCACTCGAGGGAGGGCAGGTTCCCATTTACTTTGGAGGTGGCACTCCTGCAGCGCTGTGGGCCATGACTGTGCTTCAAAGACAATAATCTACCCTTTCCATTGGAAGAAGGCACGCAGGGAATGGGAAATCTCTGTTCTCTGGGAGAGGTGGGTGGTGCTACTGGGCCTGTGTATTTGGTGCCCCCCTGGCCACTAGCAATGTTTCTGCTCGCCACTGCGGGGAGAAACATTGTGCAGCTAAGCTAACTTAGGAAGTACAAGTGTCAGAATTCCTTTGCGGGGCACCATCCAGATATCACATTCGTAGCATGCGGGTCCTTTCCTGCTAAGCCCTGCATTCGCAGCCAGCTTCAAGGTGTTCCTGTTGTGGATAGACTCTCGTGCAGATGCCGCTGGAGACGGCCTCTGCTTCTATGCTCTTTGACAAGGCTGCTTTGCGGAAGCTCTTACCGTAGCCTCTGCCAAGTACAGCCTTCTGCCTCTCTCAAATACTCACTTACCTGTGAGACCTTGTCTTTCCTTTAGAGACAGAGAGCCCTTTTCCTGAAGGGAAACTGTCCGTGCTCTGTTGTTCTTTTGCACACAGGGAAATGCCTTCACGGCTGGTGTGCGGCCTTTACCCACTCGAGGGAGGGCAGGTTCCCATTTACTTTGGAGGTGGCACTCCTGCAGCGCTGTGGGCCATGACTATGCTTCAAAGAAAGTCATCTACCCTTTCTATTGGAAGAGGGCACGCACGGAATGGGAAATCTCTGTTCTCTGGGAGAGGTTGGTGGTGCTACTGCGCCTGTGTATTTGGTGCCCCCCTGCCCACTAGCAATGTTTCTGCTCGCCACTGCGGAGAGAAACATTGTGCAGCTAAGCTCACTTAGGATGTACAAGTGTCAGAATTCCTTTGCGGGGCACCATCCAGATATCACATTCGTAGCATGCGGGTCCTTTCCTGCTAAGCTCTGCATTCGCAGCCAGCTTCAAGGTGTTCCTGTTGTGGATAGACTCTCGTGCAGATGCCGCTGGAGACGGCCTCTGCTTCTATGCTCTTTGACAAGGCTGCTTTGAGGAAGCTCTTACCGTAGCCTCTGCCAAGTACAGCCTTCTGCCTCTCTCAAATACTCACTTACCTGTGAGACCTTGTCTATCCTTTGGAGAGACAGAGAGCCCTTTTCCTGAAGGGAAACTGTCCGTGCTCTGTTGTTCTTTTGCACACAGGGAAATGCCTTCACGGCTGGTGTGCGGCCTTTACCCACTCGAGGGAGGGCAGGTTCCCATTTACTTTGGAGGTGGCACTCCTGCAGCGCTGTGGGCCATGACTGTGCTTCAAAGACAGTAATCTACCCTTTCCATTGGAAGAGGGCACGCACGGAATGGGAAATCTCTGTTCTCTGGGAGAGGTTGGTGGTGCTACTGCGCCTGTGTATTTGGTGCCCCCCTGCCCACTAGCAATGTTTCTGCTCGCCACTGCGGGGAGAAACATTGTGCAGCTAAGCTCACTTAGGATGTACAAGTGTCAGAATTCCTTTGCGGGGCACCATCCAGATATCACATTCGTAGCATGCGGGTCCTTTCCTGCTAAGCTCTGCATTCGCAGCCAGCTTCAAGGTGTTCCTGTTGTGGATAGACTCTTGTGCAGATGCCGCTGGAGACGGCCTCTGCTTCTATGCTCTTTGACAAGGCTGCTTTGAGGAAGCTCTTACCGTAGCCTCTGCCAAGTACAGCCTTCTGCCTCTCTCAAATACTCACTTACCTGTGAGACCTTGTCTTTCCTTTGGAGAGACAGAGAGCCCTTTTCCTGAAGGGAAACTGTCCGTGCTCTCTTCTTCTTTGGCACACAGGGAAATGCCTTCACGGCTGGTGTGCCGCCTTTACCCACGCGAGGGAGGGCAGGTTCCCATTTACTTTGGTGGTGGCACTCCTGCAGCGCTCTGGGCCATGACTGTGCTTCAAAGACAGTAATCTACCCTTTCCATTGGAAGAGGGCAGGCACGGAATGGGAAATCTCTATTCTCTGGGAGAGGTTGGTGGTGCTACTGGGCCTGTGTATTTGGTGCCCCCCTGGCCACTAGCAATGTTTCTGCTCGCCACTGCGGGGAGAAACATTGTGCAGCTAAGCTAACTTAGGAAGTACAAGTGTCAGAATTCCTTTGCGGGGCACCATCCAGATATCACATTCGTAGCATGCGGGTCCTTTCCTGCAAAGCTCTGCATTCGCAGCCAGCTTCAAGGTGTTCCTGTTGTGGATAGACTCTCGTGCAGATGCCGCTGGAGACGGACTCTGCTTCTATGCTCTTTGACAAGGCTGCTTTGAGGAAGCTCTTACCGTAGCCTCTGCCAAGTACAGCCTTCTGCCTCTCTCAAATACTCACTTACCTGTGAGACCTTGTCTTTCCTTTAGAGACAGAGAGCCCTTTTCCTGAAGGGAAACTGTCCGTGCTCTGTTGTTCTTTTGCACACAGGGAAATGCCTTCACGGCTGGTGTGCGGCCTTTACCCACTCGAGGGAGGGCAGGTTCCCATTTACTTTGGAGGTGGCACTCCTGCAGCGCTGTGGGCCATGACTGTGCTTCAAAGAAAGTCATCTACCCTTTCTATTGGAAGAGGGCACGCACGGAATGGGAAATCTCTGTTCTCTGGGAGAGGTTGGTGGTGCTACTGCGCCTGTGTATTTGGTGCCCCCCTGCCCACTAGCAATGTTTCTGCTCGCCACTGCGGGGAGAAACATTGTGCAGCTAAGCTCACTTAGGATGTACAAGTGTCAGAATTCCTTTGCGGGGCACCATCCAGATATCACATTCGTAGCATGCGGGTCATTTCCTGCTAAGCTCTGCATTCCCAGCCAGCTTCAAGGTGTTCCTGTTGTGGATAGACTCTTGTGCAGATGCCGCTGGAGACGGGCTCTGCTTCTATGCTCTTTGACAAGGCTGCTTTGAGGAAGCTCTTACCGTAGCCTCTGCCAAGTACAGCCTTCTGCCTCTCTCAAATACTCACTTACCTGTGAGACCTTGTCTTTCCTTTGGAGAGACAGAGAGCCCTTTTCCTGAAGGGAAACTGTCCGTGCTCTCTTCTTCTTTGGCACACAGGGAAATGCCTTCACGGCTGGTGTGCGGCCTTTACCCACTCGAGGGAGGGCAGGTTCCCATTTACTTTGGTGGTGGCACTCCTGCAGCGCTCTGGGCCATGACTGTGCTTCAAAGACAGTAATCTACCCTTTCCATTGGAAGAGGGCAGGCACGGAATGGGAAATCTCTATTCTCTGGGAGAGGTTGGTGGTGCTACTGGGCCTGTGTATTTGGTGCCCCCCTGGCCACTAGCAATGTTTCTGCTCGCCACTGCGGGGAGAAACATTGTGCAGCTAAGCTAACTTAGGAAGTACAAGTGTCAGAATTCCTTTGCGGGGCACCATCCAGATATCACATTCGTAGCATGCGGGTCCTTTCCTGCTAAGCTCTGCATTCGCAGCCAGCTTCAAGGTGTTCCTGTTGTGGATAGACTCTCGTGCAGATGCCGCTGGAGACGGCCTCTGCTTCTATGCTCTTTGACAAGGCTGCTTTGAGGAAGCTCTTACCGTAGCCTCTGCCAAGTACAGCCTTCTGCCTCTCTCAAATACTCACTTACCTGTGAGACCTTGTCTTTCCTTTGGAGAGACAGAGAGCCCTTTACCTGAAGGGAAACTGTCCGTGCTCTGTTCTTCTTTGGCACACAGGGAAATGCCTTCACGGCTGGTGTGCGGCCTTTACCCACTCGAGGGAGGGCAGGTTCCCATTTACTTTGGAGGTGGCACTCCTGCAGCGCTGTGGGCCATGACTGTGCTTCAAAGACAGTAATCTACCCTTTCTATTGGAAGAGGGCACGCACGGAATGGGAAATCTCTGTTCTCTGGGAGAGGTTGGTGGTGCTACTGCGCCTGTGTATTTGGTGCCTCCCTGCCCACTAGCAATGTTTCTGCTCGGCACTGCGGGGAGAAACATTGTGCAGCTAAGCTCACTTAGGATGTACAAGTGTCAGAATTCCTTTGCGGGGCACCATCCAGATATCACATTCGTAGCATGCGGGTCATTTCCTGCTAAGCTCTGCTTTCGCAGCCAGCTTCAAGGTGTTCCTGTTGTGGATAGACTCTCGTGCATATGCCGCTGGAGACGGACTCTGCTTTTATGCTCTTTGACAAGGCTGCTTTGAGGAAGCTCTTACCGTAGCCTCTGCCAAGTACAGCCTTCTGCCTCTCTCAAATACTCACTTACCTGTGAGACCTTGTCTTTCCTTTGGAGAGACAGAGAGCCCTTTTCCTGAAGGGAAACTGTCCGTGCTCTGTTCTTCTTTTGCACACAGGGAAATGCCTTCACAGCTGGTGTGCGGCCTTTACCCACTCGAGGGAGGGCAGGTTCCCATTTACTTTGGTGGTGGCACTCCTGCAGCGCTCTGGGCCATGACTGTGCTTCAAAGACAGTAATCTACCCTTTCCATTGGAAGAGGGCAGGCACGGAATGGGAAATCTCTATTCTCAGGGAGAGGTTGGTGGTGCTACTGCGCCTGTGTATTTGGTGCCCCCCTGCCCACTAGCAATGTTTCTGCTCGCCACTGCGGGGAGAAACATTGTGCAGCTAAGCTCACTTAGGATGTACAAGTGCCAGAATTCCTTTGTGGGGCACCATTCAGATATCACATTCGTAGCATGCGGGTCCTTTCCTGCTAAGCTCTGCATTCGCAGCCAGCTTCAAGGTGTTCCTGTTGTGGATAGACTCTCGTGCAGATGCCGCTGGAGACGGCCTCTGCTTCTATGCTCTTTGACAAGGCTGCTTTGCGGAAGCTCTTACCGTAGCCTCTGCCAAGTACAGCCTTCTGCCTCTCTCAAATACTCACTTACCTGTGAGACCTTGTCTTTCCTTTGGAGAGACAGAGAGCCCTTTTCCTGAAGGGAAACTGTCCGTGCTCTGTTCTTCTTTTGCACACAGGAAAATGCCTTCACGGCTGGTGTGCGGCCTTTACCCACTCGAGGGAGGGCAGGTTCCCATTTACTTTGGAGGTGGCACTCCTGCAGCGCTGTGGGCCATGACTGTGCTTCAAAGACAGTAATCTACCCTTTCCATTGGAAGAGGGCACGCACGGAATGGGAAATCTCTGTTCTCTGGGAGAGGTTGGTGGTGCTACTGCGCCTGTGTATTTGGTGCCCCCCTGCCCACTAGCAATGTTTCTGCTCGCCACTGCGGGGAGAAACATTGTGCAGCTAAGCTCACTTAGGATGTACAAGTGTCAGAATTCCTTTGCGGGGCACCATCCAGATATCACATTCGTAGCATGCGGGTCCTTTCCTGCTAAGCTCTGCATTCGCAGCCAGCTTCAAGGTGTTCCTGTTGTGGATAGACTCTCGTGCAGATGCCGCTGGAGACGGCCTCTGCTTCTATGCTCTTTGACAAGGCTGCTTTGCGGAAGCTCTTACCATAACCTCTGCCAAGTACAGCCTTCTGCATCTCTCAAATACTCACTTACCTGTGAGACATTGTCTTTCCTTTGGAGAGACAGAGAGCCCTTTTCCTGAAGGGAAACTGTCCGTGCTCTGTTCTTCTTTTGCACACAGGGAAATGCCTTCACGGCTGGTGTGCGGCCTTTACCCACTCGAGGGAGGGCAGGTTCCCATTTACTTTGGAGGTGGCACTCCTGCAGCGCTGTGGGCCATGACTGGGCTTCAAAGACAATAATCTACCCTTTCCATTGGAAGAAGGCACGCAGGGAATGGGAAATCTCTGTTCTCTGGGAGAGGTGGGTGGTGCTACTGGGCCTGTGTATTTGGTGCCCCCCTGGCCACTAGCAATGTTTCTGCTCGCCACTGCGGGGAGAAACATTGTGCAGCTAAGCTAACTTAGGAAGTACAAGTGTCAGAATTCCTTTGCGGGGCACCATCCAGATATCACATTCGTAGCATGCGGGTCCTTTCCTGCTAAGCTCTGCATTCGCAGCCAGCTTCAAGGTGTTCCTGTTGTGGATAGACTCTCGTGCAGATGCCGCTGGAGACGGCCTCTGCTTCTATGCTCTTTGACAAGGCTGCTTTGCGGAAGCTCTTACCGTAGCCTCTGCCAAGTACAGCCTTCTGCCTCTCTCAAATACTCACTTACCTGTGAGACCTTGTCTTTCCTTTAGAGACAGAGAGCCCTTTTCCTGAAGGGAAACTGTCCGTGCTCTGTTGTTCTTTTGCACACAGGGAAATGCCTTCACGGCTGGTGTGCGGCCTTTACCCACTCGAGGGAGGGCAGGTTCCCATTTACTTTGGAGGTGGCACTCCTGCAGCGCTGTGGGCCATGACTATGCTTCAAAGAAAGTCATCTACCCTTTCTATTGGAAGAGGGCACGCACGGAATGGGAAATCTCTGTTCTCTGGGAGAGGTTGGTGGTGCTACTGCGCCTGTGTATTTGGTGCCCCCCTGCCCACTAGCAATGTTTCTGCTCGCCACTGCGGAGAGAAACATTGTGCAGCTAAGCTCACTTAGGATGTACAAGTGTCAGAATTCCTTTGCGGGGCACCATCCAGATATCACATTCGTAGCATGCGGGTCCTTTCCTGCTAAGCTCTGCATTCGCAGCCAGCTTCAAGGTGTTCCTGTTGTGGATAGCCTCTCGTGCAGATGCCGCTGGAGACGGCCTCTGCTTCTATGCTCTTTGACAAGGCTGCTTTGAGGAAGCTCTTACCGTAGCCTCTGCCAAGTACAGCCTTCTGCCTCTCTCAAATACTCACTTACCTGTGAGACCTTGTCTATCCTTTGGAGAGACAGAGAGCCCTTTTCCTGAAGGGAAACTGTCCGTGCTCTGTTGTTCTTTTGCACACAGGGAAATGCCTTCACGGCTGGTGTGCGGCCTTTACCCACTCGAGGGAGGGCAGGTTCCCATTTACTTTGGAGGTGGCACTCCTGCAGCGCTGTGGGCCATGACTGTGCTTCAAAGACAGTAATCTACCCTTTCCATTGGAAGAGGGCACGCACGGAATGGGAAATCTCTGTTCTCTGGGAGAGGTTGGTGGTGCTACTGCGCCTGTGTATTTGGTGCCCCCCTGCCCACTAGCAATGTTTCTGCTTGCCACTGCGGGGAGAAACATTGTGCAGCTAAGCTCACTTAGGATGTACAAGTGTCAGAATTCCTTTGCGGGGCACCATCCAGATATCACATTAGTAGCATGCGGGTCATTTCCTGCTAAGCTCTGCATTCGCAGCCAGCTTCAAGGTGTTCCTGTTGTGGATAGACTCTTGTGCAGATGCCGCTGGAGACGGCCTCTGCTTCTATGCTCTTTGACAAGGCTGCTTTGAGGAAGCTCTTACCGTAGCCTCTGCCAAGTACAGCCTTCTGCCTCTCTCAAATACTCACTTACCTGTGAGACCTTGTCTTTCCTTTGGAGAGACAGAGAGCCCTTTTCCTGAAGGGAAACTGTCCGTGCTCTCTTCTTCTTTGGCACACAGGGAAATGCCTTCACGGCTGGTGTGCCGCCTTTACCCACGCGAGGGAGGGCAGGTTCCCATTTACTTTGGTGGTGGCACTCCTGCAGCGCTCTGGGCCATGACTGTGCTTCAAAGACAGTAATCTACCCTTTCCATTGGAAGAGGGCAGGCACGGAATGGGAAATCTCTATTCTCTGGGAGAGGTTGGTGGTGCTACTGGGCCTGTGTATTTGGTGCCCCCCTGGCCACTAGCAATGTTTCTGCTCGCCACTGCGGGGAGAAACATTGTGCAGCTAAGCTAACTTAGGAAGTACAAGTGTCAGAATTCCTTTGCGGGGCACCATCCAGATATCACATTCGTAGCATGCGGGTCCTTTCCTGCAAAGCTCTGCATTCGCAGCCAGCTTCAAGGTGTTCCTGTTGTGGATAGACTCTCGTGCAGATGCCGCTGGAGACGGACTCTGCTTCTATGCTCTTTGACAAGGCTGCTTTGAGGAAGCTCTTACCGTAGCCTCTGCCAAGTACAGCCTTCTGCCTCTCTCAAATACTCACTTACCTGTGAGACCTTGTCTTTCCTTTAGAGACAGAGAGCCCTTTTCCTGAAGGGAAACTGTCCGTGCTCTGTTGTTCTTTTGCACACAGGGAAATGCCTTCACGGCTGGTGTGCGGCCTTTACCCACTCGAGGGAGGGCAGGTTCCCATTTACTTTGGAGGTGGCACTCCTGCAGCGCTGTGGGCCATGACTGTGCTTCAAAGACAGTAATCTACCCTTTCCATTGGAAGAGGGCACGCACGGAATGGGAAATCTCTGTTCTCTGGGAGAGGTTGGTGGTGCTACTGCGCCTGTGTATTTGGTGCCCCCCTGCCCACTAGCAATGTTTCTGCTCGCCACTGCGGGGAGAAACATTGTGCAGCTAAGCTCACTTAGGATGTACAAGTGTCAGAATTCCTTTGCGGGGCACCATCCAGATATCACATTAGTAGCATGCGGGTCATTTCCTGCTAAGCTCTGCATTCGCAGCCAGCTTCAAGGTGTTCCTGTTGTGGATAGACTCTTGTGCAGATGCCGCTGGAGACGGCCTCTGCTTCTATGCTCTTTGACAAGGCTGCTTTGAGGAAGCTCTTACCGTAGCCTCTGCCAAGTACAGCCTTCTGCCTCTCTCAAATACTCACTTACCTGTGAGACCTTGTCTTTCCTTTGGAGAGACAGAGAGCCCTTTTCCGGAAGGGAAACTGTCCGTGCTCTGTTGTTCTTTTGCACACAGGGAAATGCCTTCACGGCTGGTGTGCGGCCTTTACCCACTCGAGGGAGGGCAGGTTCCCATTTACTTCGGAGGTGGCACTCCTGCAGCGCTGTGGGCCATGACTATGCTTCAAAGAAAGTCATCTACCCTTTCTATTGGAAGAGGGCACGCACGGAATGGGAAATCTCTGTTCTCTGGGAGAGGTTGGTGGTGCTACTGCGCCTGTGTATTTGGTGCCCCCCTGCCCACTAGCAATGTTTCTGCTCGCCACTGCGGGGAGAAACATTGTTCAGCTAAGCTCACTTAGGATGTACAAGTGTCAGAATTCCTTTGCGGGGCACCATCCAGATATCACATTAGTAGCATGCGGGTCCTTTCCTGCTAAGCTCTGCATTCGCAGCCAGCTTCAAGGTGTTCCTGTTGTGGATAGACTCTCGTGCAGATGCCGCTGGAGACGGCCTCTGCTTCTATGCTCTTTGACAAGGCTGCTTTGAGGAAGCTCTTACCGTAGCCTCTGCCAAGTACAGCCTTCTGCCTCTCTCAAATACTCACTTACCTGTGAGACCTTGTCTATCCTTTGGAGAGACAGAGAGCCCTTTTCCTGAAGGGAAACTGTCCGTGCTCTGTTGTTCTTTTGCACACAGGGAAATGCCTTCACGGCTGGTGTGCGGCCTTTACCCACTCGAGGGAGGGCAGGTTCCCATTTACTTTGGAGGTGGCACTCCTGCAGCGCTGTGGGCCATGACTGTGCTTCAAAGACAGTAATCTACCCTTTCCATTGGAAGAGGGCACGCACGGAATGGGAAATCTCTGTTCTCTGGGAGAGGTTGGTGGTGCTACTGCGCCTGTGTATTTGGTGCCCCCCTGCCCACTAGCAATGTTTCTGCTCGCCACTGCGGGGAGAAACATTGTGCAGCTAAGCTCACTTAGGATGTACAAGTGTCAGAATTCCTTTGCGGGGCACCATCCAGATATCACATTAGTAGCATGCGGGTCATTTCCTGCTAAGCTCTGCATTCGCAGCCAGCTTCAAGGTGTTCCTGTTGTGGATAGACTCTTGTGCAGATGCCGCTGGAGACGGCCTCTGCTTCTATGCTCTTTGACAAGGCTGCTTTGAGGAAGCTCTTACCGTAGCCTCTGCCAAGTACAGCCTTCTGCCTCTCTCAAATACTCACTTACCTGTGAGACCTTGTCTTTCCTTTGGAGAGACAGAGAGCCCTTTTCCTGAAGGGAAACTGTCCGTGCTCTCTTCTTCTTTGGCACACAGGGAAATGCCTTCACGGCTGGTGTGCCGCCTTTACCCACGCGAGGGAGGGCAGGTTCCCATTTACTTTGGTGGTGGCACTCCTGCAGCGCTCTGGGCCATGACTGTGCTTCAAAGACAGTAATCTACCCTTTCCATTGGAAGAGGGCAGGCACGGAATGGGAAATATCTATTCTCTGGGAGAGGTTGGTGGTGCTACTGGGCCTGTGTATTTGGTGCCCCCATGGCCACTAGCAATGTTTCTGCTCGCCACTGCGGGGAGAAACATTGTGCAGCTAAGCTAACTTAGGAAGTACAAGTGTCAGAATTCCTTTGCGGGGCACCATCCAGATATCACATTCGTAGCATGCGGGTCCTTTCCTGCTAAGCTCTGCATTCGCAGCCAGCTTCAAGGTGTTCCTGTTGTGGATAGACTCTCGTGCAGATGCCGCTGGAGACGGCCTCTGCTTCTATGCTCTTTGACAAGGCTGCTTTGCGGAAGCTCTTACCGTAGCCTCTGCCAAGTACAGCCTTCTGCCTCTCTCAAATACTCACTTACCTGTGAGACCTTGTCTTTCCTTTGGAGAGACAGAGAGCCCTTTTCCTGAAGGGAAACTGTCCGTGCTCTGTTCTTCTTTTGCACACAGGAAAATGCCTTCACGGCTGGTGTGCGGCCTTTACCCACTCGAGGGAGGGCAGGTTCCCATTTACTTTGGAGGTGGCACTCCTGCAGCGCTGTGGGCCATGACTGTGCTTCAAAGACAGTAATCTACCCTTTCCATTGGAAGAGGGCACGCACGGAATGGGAAATCTCTGTTCTCTGGGAGAGGTTGGTGGTGCTACTGCGCCTGTGTATTTGGTGCCCCCCTGCCCACTAGCAATGTTTCTGCTCGCCACTGCGGGGAGAAACATTGTGCAGCTAAGCTCACTTAGGATGTACAAGTGTCAGAATTCCTTTGCGGGGCACCATCCAGATATCACATTCGTAGCATGCGGGTCCTTTCCTGCTAAGCTCTGCATTCGCAGCCAGCTTCAAGGTGTTCCTGTTGTGGATAGACTCTCGTGCAGATGCCGCTGGAGACGGCCTCTGCTTCTATGCTCTTTGACAAGGCTGCTTTGCGGAAGCTCTTACCATAGCCTCTGCCAAGTACAGCCTTCTGCATCTCTCAAATACTCACTTACCTGTGAGACATTGTCTTTCCTTTGGAGAGACAGAGAGCCCTTTTCCTGAAGGGAAACTGTCCGTGCTCTGTTCTTCTTTTGCACACAGGGAAATGCCTTCACGGCTGGTGTGCGGCCTTTACCCACTCGAGGGAGGGCAGGTTCCCATTTACTTTGGAGGTGGCACTCCTGCAGCGCTGTGGGCCATGACTGGGCTTCAAAGACAATAATCTACCCTTTCCATTGGAAGAAGGCACGCAGGGAATGGGAAATCTCTGTTCTCTGGGAGAGGTGGGTGGTGCTACTGGGCCTGTGTATTTGGTGCCCCCCTGGCCACTAGCAATGTTTCTGCTCGCCACTGCGGGGAGAAACATTGTGCAGCTAAGCTAACTTAGGAAGTACAAGTGTCAGAATTCCTTTGCGGGGCACCATCCAGATATCACATTCGTAGCATGCGGGTCCTTTCCTGCTAAGCTCTGCATTCGCAGCCAGCTTCAAGGTGTTCCTGTTGTGGATAGACTCTCGTGCAGATGCCGCTGGAGACGGCCTCTGCTTCTATGCTCTTTGACAAGGCTGCTTTGCGGAAGCTCTTACCGTAGCCTCTGCCAAGTACAGCCTTCTGCCTCTCTCAAATACTCACTTACCTGTGAGACCTTGTCTTTCCTTTAGAGACAGAGAGCCCTTTTCCTGAAGGGAAACTGTCCGTGCTCTGTTGTTCTTTTGCACACAGGGAAATGCCTTCACGGCTGGTGTGCGGCCTTTACCCACTCGAGGGAGGGCAGGTTCCCATTTACTTTGGAGGTGGCACTCCTGCAGCGCTGTGGGCCATGACTATGCTTCAAAGAAAGTCATCTACCCTTTCTATTGGAAGAGGGCACGCACGGAATGGGAAATCTCTGTTCTCTGGGAGAGGTTGGTGGTGCTACTGCGCCTGTGTATTTGGTGCCCCCCTGCCCACTAGCAATGTTTCTGCTCGCCACTGCGGAGAGAAACATTGTGCAGCTAAGCTCACTTAGGATGTACAAGTGTCAGAATTCCTTTGCGGGGCACCATCCAGATATCACATTCGTAGCATGCGGGTCCTTTCCTGCTAAGCTCTGCATTCGCAGCCAGCTTCAAGGTGTTCCTGTTGTGGATAGCCTCTCGTGCAGATGCCGCTGGAGACGGCCTCTGCTTCTATGCTCTTTGACAAGGCTGCTTTGAGGAAGCTCTTACCGTAGCCTCTGCCAAGTACAGCCTTCTGCCTCTCTCAAATACTCACTTACCTGTGAGACCTTGTCTATCCTTTGGAGAGACAGAGAGCCCTTTTCCTGAAGGGAAACTGTCCGTGCTCTGTTGTTCTTTTGCACACAGGGAAATGCCTTCACGGCTGGTGTGCGGCCTTTACCCACTCGAGGGAGGGCAGGTTCCCATTTACTTTGGAGGTGGCACTCCTGCAGCGCTGTGGGCCATGACTGTGCTTCAAAGACAGTAATCTACCCTTTCCATTGGAAGAGGGCACGCACGGAATGGGAAATCTCTGTTCTCTGGGAGAGGTTGGTGGTGCTACTGCGCCTGTGTATTTGGTGCCCCCCTGCCCACTAGCAATGTTTCTGCTCGCCACTGCGGGGAGAAACATTGTGCAGCTAAGCTCACTTAGGATGTACAAGTGTCAGAATTCCTTTGCGGGGCACCATCCAGATATCACATTAGTAGCATGCGGGTCATTTCCTGCTAAGCTCTGCATTCGCAGCCAGCTTCAAGGTGTTCCTGTTGTGGATAGACTCTTGTGCAGATGCCGCTGGAGACGGCCTCTGCTTCTATGCTCTTTGACAAGGCTGCTTTGAGGAAGCTCTTACCGTAGCCTCTGCCAAGTACAGCCTTCTGCCTCTCTCAAATACTCACTTACCTGTGAGACCTTGTCTTTCCTTTGGAGAGACAGAGAGCCCTTTTCCTGAAGGGAAACTGTCCGTGCTCTCTTCTTCTTTGGCACACAGGGAAATGCCTTCACGGCTGGTGTGCCGCCTTTACCCACGCGAGGGAGGGCAGGTTCCCATTTACTTTGGTGGTGGCACTCCTGCAGCGCTCTGGGCCATGACTGTGCTTCAAAGACAGTAATCTACCCTTTCCATTGGAAGAGGGCAGGCACGGAATGGGAAATCTCTATTCTCTGGGAGAGGTTGGTGGTGCTACTGGGCCTGTGTATTTGGTGCCCCCCTGGCCACTAGCAATGTTTCTGCTCGCCACTGCGGGGAGAAACATTGTGCAGCTAAGCTAACTTAGGAAGTACAAGTGTCAGAATTCCTTTGCGGGGCACCATCCAGATATCACATTCGTAGCATGCGGGTCCTTTCCTGCAAAGCTCTGCATTCGCAGCCAGCTTCAAGGTGTTCCTGTTGTGGATAGACTCTCGTGCAGATGCCGCTGGAGACGGACTCTGCTTCTATGCTCTTTGACAAGGCTGCTTTGAGGAAGCTCTTACCGTAGCCTCTGCCAAGTACAGCCTTCTGCCTCTCTCAAATACTCACTTACCTGTGAGACCTTGTCTTTCCTTTAGAGACAGAGAGCCCTTTTCCTGAAGGGAAACTGTCCGTGCTCTGTTGTTCTTTTGCACACAGGGAAATGCCTTCACGGCTGGTGTGCGGCCTTTACCCACTCGAGGGAGGGCAGGTTCCCATTTACTTTGGAGGTGGCACTCCTGCAGCGCTGTGGGCCATGACTGTGCTTCAAAGACAGTAATCTACCCTTTCCATTGGAAGAGGGCACGCACGGAATGGGAAATCTCTGTTCTCTGGGAGAGGTTGGTGGTGCTACTGCGCCTGTGTATTTGGTGCCCCCCTGCCCACTAGCAATGTTTCTGCTCGCCACTGCGGGGAGAAACATTGTGCAGCTAAGCTCACTTAGGATGTACAAGTGTCAGAATTCCTTTGCGGGGCACCATCCAGATATCACATTAGTAGCATGCGGGTCATTTCCTGCTAAGCTCTGCATTCGCAGCCAGCTTCAAGGTGTTCCTGTTGTGGATAGACTCTTGTGCAGATGCCGCTGGAGACGGCCTCTGCTTCTATGCTCTTTGACAAGGCTGCTTTGAGGAAGCTCTTACCGTAGCCTCTGCCAAGTACAGCCTTCTGCCTCTCTCAAATACTCACTTACCTGTGAGACCTTGTCTTTCCTTTGGAGAGACAGAGAGCCCTTTTCCGGAAGGGAAACTGTCCGTGCTCTGTTGTTCTTTTGCACACAGGGAAATGCCTTCACGGCTGGTGTGCGGCCTTTACCCACTCGAGGGAGGGCAGGTTCCCATTTACTTCGGAGGTGGCACTCCTGCAGCGCTGTGGGCCATGACTATGCTTCAAAGAAAGTCATCTACCCTTTCTATTGGAAGAGGGCACGCACGGAATGGGAAATCTCTGTTCTCTGGGAGAGGTTGGTGGTGCTACTGCGCCTGTGTATTTGGTGCCCCCCTGCCCACTAGCAATGTTTCTGCTCGCCACTGCGGGGAGAAACATTGTTCAGCTAAGCTCACTTAGGATGTACAAGTGTCAGAATTCCTTTGCGGGGCACCATCCAGATATCACATTAGTAGCATGCGGGTCCTTTCCTGCTAAGCTCTGCATTCGCAGCCAGCTTCAAGGTGTTCCTGTTGTGGATAGACTCTCGTGCAGATGCCGCTGGAGACGGCCTCTGCTTCTATGCTCTTTGACAAGGCTGCTTTGAGGAAGCTCTTACCGTAGCCTCTGCCAAGTACAGCCTTCTGCCTCTCTCAAATACTCACTTACCTGTGAGACCTTGTCTATCCTTTGGAGAGACAGAGAGCCCTTTTCCTGAAGGGAAACTGTCCGTGCTCTGTTGTTCTTTTGCACACAGGGAAATGCCTTCACGGCTGGTGTGCGGCCTTTACCCACTCGAGGGAGGGCAGGTTCCCATTTACTTTGGAGGTGGCACTCCTGCAGCGCTGTGGGCCATGACTGTGCTTCAAAGACAGTAATCTACCCTTTCCATTGGAAGAGGGCACGCACGGAATGGGAAATCTCTGTTCTCTGGGAGAGGTTGGTGGTGCTACTGCGCCTGTGTATTTGGTGCCCCCCTGCCCACTAGCAATGTTTCTGCTCGCCACTGCGGGGAGAAACATTGTGCAGCTAAGCTCACTTAGGATGTACAAGTGTCAGAATTCCTTTGCGGGGCACCATCCAGATATCACATTAGTAGCATGCGGGTCATTTCCTGCTAAGCTCTGCATTCGCAGCCAGCTTCAAGGTGTTCCTGTTGTGGATAGACTCTTGTGCAGATGCCGCTGGAGACGGCCTCTGCTTCTATGCTCTTTGACAAGGCTGCTTTGAGGAAGCTCTTACCGTAGCCTCTGCCAAGTACAGCCTTCTGCCTCTCTCAAATACTCACTTACCTGTGAGACCTTGTCTTTCCTTTGGAGAGACAGAGAGCCCTTTTCCTGAAGGGAAACTGTCCGTGCTCTCTTCTTCTTTGGCACACAGGGAAATGCCTTCACGGCTGGTGTGCCGCCTTTACCCACGCGAGGGAGGGCAGGTTCCCATTTACTTTGGTGGTGGCACTCCTGCAGCGCTCTGGGCCATGACTGTGCTTCAAAGACAGTAATCTACCCTTTCCATTGGAAGAGGGCAGGCACGGAATGGGAAATATCTATTCTCTGGGAGAGGTTGGTGGTGCTACTGGGCCTGTGTATTTGGTGCCCCCATGGCCACTAGCAATGTTTCTGCTCGCCACTGCGGGGAGAAACATTGTGCAGCTAAGCTAACTTAGGAAGTACAAGTGTCAGAATTCCTTTGCGGGGCACCATCCAGATATCACATTCGTAGCATGCGGGTCCTTTCCTGCTAAGCTCTGCATTCGCAGCCAGCTTCAAGGTGTTCCTGTTGTGGATAGACTCTCGTGCAGATGCCGCTGGAGACGGCCTCTGCTTCTATGCTCTTTGACAAGGCTGCTTTGAGGAAGCTCTTACCGTAGCCTCTGCAAAGTACAGCCTTCTGCCTCTCTCAAATACTCACTTACCTGTGAGACCTTGTCTTTCCTTTAGAGACAGAGAGCCCTTTTCCTGAAGGGAAACTGTCCGTGCTCTGTTGTTCTTTTGCACACAGGGAAATGCCTTCACGGCTGGTGTGCGGCCTTTACCCACTCGAGGGAGGGCAGGTTCCCATTTACTTTGGAGGTGGCACTCCTGCAGCGCTGTGGGCCATGACTGTGCTTCAAAGACAGTAATCTACCCTTTCCATTGGAAGAGGGCACGCACGGAATGGGAAATCTCTGTTCTCTGGGAGAGGTTGGTGGTGCTACTGCGCCTGTGTATTTGGTGCCCCCCTGCCCACTAGCAATGTTTCTGCTCGCCACTGCGGGGAGAAACATTGTGCAGCTAAGCTCACTTAGGATGTACAAGTGTCAGAATTCCTTTGCGGGGCACCATCCAGATATCACATTAGTAGCATGCGGGTCATTTCCTGCTAAGCTCTGCATTCGCAGCCAGCTTCAAGGTGTTCCTGTTGTGGATAGACTCTTGTGCAGATGCCGCTGGAGACGGCCTCTGCTTCTATGCTCTTTGACAAGGCTGCTTTGAGGAAGCTCTTACCGTAGCCTCTGCCAAGTACAGCCTTCTGCCTCTCTCAAATACTCACTTACCTGTGAGACCTTGTCTTTCCTTTGGAGAGACAGAGAGCCCTTTTCCTGAAGGGAAACTGTCCGTGCTCTCTTCTTCTTTGGCACACAGGGAAATGCCTTCACGGCTGGTGTGCCGCCTTTACCCACGCGAGGGAGGGCAGGTTCCCATTTACTTTGGTGGTGGCACTCCTGCAGCGCTCTGGGCCATGACTGTGCTTCAAAGACAGTAATCTACCCTTTCCATTGGAAGAGGGCAGGCACGGAATGGGAAATATCTATTCTCTGGGAGAGGTTGGTGGTGCTACTGGGCCTGTGTATTTGGTGCCCCCATGGCCACTAGCAATGTTTCTGCTCGCCACTGCGGGGAGAAACATTGTGCAGCTAAGCTAACTTAGGAAGTACAAGTGTCAGAATTCCTTTGCGGGGCACCATCCAGATATCACATTCGTAGCATGCGGGTCCTTTCCTGCTAAGCTCTGCATTCGCAGCCAGCTTCAAGGTGTTCCTGTTGTGGATAGACTCTCGTGCAGATGCCGCTGGAGACGGCCTCTGCTTCTATGCTCTTTGACAAGGCTGCTTTGAGGAAGCTCTTACCGTAGCCTCTGCAAAGTACAGCCTTCTGCCTCTCTCAAATACTCACTTACCTGTGAGACCTTGTCTTTCCTTTAGAGACAGAGAGCCCTTTTCCTGAAGGGAAACTGTCCGTGCTCTGTTGTTCTTTTGCACACAGGGAAATGCCTTCACGGCTGGTGTGCGGCCTTTACCCACTCGAGGGAGGGCAGGTTCCCATTTACTTTGGAGGTGGCACTCCTGCAGCGCTGTGGGCCATGACTGTGCTTCAAAGAAAGTCATCTACCCTTTCTATTGGAAGAGGGCACGCACGGAATGGGAAATCTCTGTTCTCTGGGAGAGGTTGGTGGTGCTACTGCGCCTGTGTATTTGGTGCCCCCCTGCTCACTAGCAATGTTTCTGCTCGCCACTGTGGGGAGAAACATTGTGCAGCTAAGCTCACTTAGGAAGTACAAGTGTCAGAATTCCTTTGCGGGGCACCATCCAGATATCACATTCGTAGCATGCGGGTCATTTCCTGCTAAGCTCTGCTTTCTCAGCCAGCTTCAAGGTGTTCCTGTTGTGGATAGACTCTCGTGCAGATGCCGCTGGAGACGGCCTCTGCTTCTATGCTCTTTGACAAGGCTGCTTTGAGGAAGCTCTTACCGTAGCCTCTGCCAAGTACAGCCTTCTGCCTCTCTCAAATACTCACTTACCTGTGAGACCTTGTCTTTCCTTTGGAGAGACAGAGAGCCCTTTTCCTGAAGGGAAACTGTCCGTGCTCTGTTCTTCTTTTGCACACAGGGAAATGCCTTCACGGCTGGTGTGCGGCCTTTACCCACTCGAGGGAGGGCAGGTTCCCATTTACTTTGGAGGTGGCACTCCTGCAGCGCTGTGGGCCATGACTGTGCTTCAAAGACAGTAATCTACCCTTTCCATTGGAAGAGGGCACGCACGGAATGGGAAATCTCTGTTCTCTGGGAGAGGTTGGTGGTGCTACTGCGCCTGTGTATTTGGTGCCCCCCTGCCCACTAGCAATGTTTCTGCTCGCCACTGCGGGGAGAAACATTGTGCAGCTAAGCTCACTTAGGATGTACAAGTGTCAGAATTCCTTTGCGGGGCACCATCCAGATATCACATTAGTAGCATGCGGGTCATTTCCTGCTAAGCTCTGCATTCCCAGCCAGCTTCAAGGTGTTCCTGTTGTGGATAGACTCTTGTGCAGATGCCGCTGGAGACGGCCTCTGCTTCTATGCTCTTTGACAAGGCTGCTTTGAGGAAGCTCTTACCGTAGCCTCTGCCAAGTACAGCCTTCTGCCTCTCTCAAATACTCACTTACCTGTGAGACCTTGTCTTTCCTTTGGAGAGACAGAGAGCCCTTTTCCTGAAGGGAAACTGTCCGTGCTCTCTTCTTCTTTGGCACACAGGGAAATGCCTTCACGGCTGGTGTGCGGCCTTTAACCACTCGAGGGAGGGCAGGTTCCCATTTACTTTGGTGGTGGCACTCCTGCAGCGCTCTGGGCCATGACTGTGCTTCAAAGACAGTAATCTACCCTTTCCATTGGAAGAGGGCAGGCACGGAATGGGAAATCTCTATTCTCTGGGAGAGGTTGGTGGTGCTACTGGGCCTGTGTATTTGGTGCCCCCCTGGCCACTAGCAATGTTTCTGCTCGCCACTGCGGGGAGAAACATTGTGCAGCTAAGCTAACTTAGGAAGTACAAGTGTCAGAATTCCTTTGCGGGGCACCATCCAGATATCACATTCGTAGCATGCGGGTCCTTTCCTGCTAAGCTCTGCATTCGCAGCCAGCTTCAAGGTGTTCCTGTTGTGGATAGACTCTCGTGCAGATGCCGCTGGAGACGGACTCTGCTTCTATGCTCTTTGACAAGGCTGCTTTGAAGAAGCTCTTACCGTAGCCTCTGCCAAGTACAGCCTTCTGCCTCTCTCAAATACTCACTTACCTGTGAGACCTTGTCTTTCCTTTAGAGACAGAGAGCCCTTTTCCTGAAGGGAAACTGTCCGTGCTCTGTTGTTCTTTTGCACACAGGGAAATGCCTTCACGGCTGGTGTGCGGCCTTTACCCACTCGAGGGAGGGCAGGTTCCCATTTACTTTGGAGGTGGCACTCCTGCAGCGCTGTGGGCCATGACTGTGCTTCAAAGAAAGTCATCTACCCTTTCTATTGGAAGAGGGCACGCACGGAATGGGAAATCTCTGTTCTCTGGGAGAGGTTGGTGGTGCTACTGCGCCTGTGTATTTGGTGCCCCCCTGCCCACTAGCAATGTTTCTGCTCGCCACTGCGGGGAGAAACATTGTGCAGCTAAGCTCACTTAGGAAGTACAAGTGTCAGAATTCCTTTGCGGGGCACCATCCAGATATCACATTCGTAGCATGCGGGTCCTTTCCTGCTAAGCTCTGCATTCGCAGCCAGCTTCAAGGTGTTCCTGTTGTGGATAGACTCTCGTGCAGATGCCGCTGGAGACGGCCTCTGCTTCTATGCTCTTTGACAAGGCTGCTTTGAGGAAGCTCTTACCGTAGCCTCTGCCAAGTACAGCCTTCTGCCTCTCTCAAATACTCACTTACCTGTGAGACCTTGTCTTTCCTTTGGAGAGACAGAGAGCCCTTTAACTGAAGGGAAACTGTCCGTGCTCTGTTCTTCTTTTGCACACAGGGAAATGCCTTCACGGCTGGTGTGCGGCCTTTACCCACTCGAGGGAGGGCAGGTTCCCATTTACTTTGGAGGTGGCACTCCTGCAGCGCTGTGGGCCATGACTGTGCTTCAAAGACAGTAATCTACCCTTTCCATTGGAAGAGGGCACGCACGGAATGGGAAATCTCTGTTCTCTGGGAGAGGTTGGTGGTGCTACTGCGCCTGTGTATTTGGTGCCCCCCTGCCCACTAGCAATGTTTCTGCTCGCCACTGCGGGGAGAAACATTGTGCAGCTAAGCTCACTTAGGATGTATAAGTGTCAGAATTCCTTTGCGGGGCACCATCCAGATATCACATTAGTAGCATGCGGGTCATTTCCTGCTAAGCTCTGCATTCGCAGCCAGCTTCAAGGTGTTCCTGTTGTGGATAGACTCTTGTGCAAATGCCGCTGGAGACGGCCTCTGCTTCTATGCTCTTTGACAAGGCTGCTTTGCGGAAGCTCTTACCGTAGCCTCTGCCAAGTACAGCCTTTTGCCTCTCTCAAATACTCACTTACCTGTGAGACCTTGTCTTTCCTTTGGAGAGACAGAGAGCCCTTTTCCTGAAGGGAAACTGTCCGTGCTCTGTTCTTCTTTGGCACACAGGGAAATGCCTTCACGGCTGGTGTGCGGCCTTTACCCACTCGAGGGAGGGCAGGTTCCCATTTACTTTGGAGGTGGCACTCCTGCAGCGCTGTGGGCCATGACTGTGCTTCAAAGACAGTAATCTACCCTTTCCATTGGAAGAGGGCACGCACGGAATGGGAAATCTCTGTTCTCTGGGAGAGGTTGGTGGTGCTACTGCGCCTGTGTATTTGGTGCCCCCCTGCCCACTAGCAATGTTTCTGCTCGCCACTGCGGGGAGAAACATTGTGCAGCTAAGCTAACTTAGGAAGTACAAGTGTCAGAATTCCTTTGCGGGGCACCATCCAGATATCACATTCGTAGCATGCGGGTCCTTTCCTGCTAAGCTCTGCATTCGCAGCCAGCTTCAAGGTGTTCCTGTTGTGGATAGACTCTCGTGCAGATGCCGCTGGAGACGGACTCTGCTTCTATGCTCTTTGACAAGGCTGCTTTGAGGAAGCTCTTACCGTAGCCTCTGCCAAGTACAGCCTTCTGCCTCTCTCAAATACTCACTTACCTGTGAGACCTTGTCTTTCCTTTAGAGACAGAGAGCCCTTTTCCTGAAGGGAAACTGTCCGTGCTCTGTTGTTCTTTTGCACACAGGGAAATGCCTTCACGGCTGGTGTGCGGCCTTTACCCACTCGAGGGAGGGCAGGTTCCCATTTACTTTGGAGGTGGCACTCCTGCAGCGCTGTGGGCCATGACTGTGCTTCAAAGACAGTAATCTACCCTTTCCATTGGAAGAGGGCACGCACGGAATGGGAAATCTCTGTTCTCTGGGAGAGGTTGGTGGTGCTACTGCGCCTGTGTATTTGGTGCCCCCCTGCCCACTAGCAATGTTTCTGCTCGCCACTGCGGGGAGAAACATTGTGCAGCTAAGCTCACTTAGGATGTACAAGTGTCAGAATTCCTTTGCGGGGCACCATCCAGATATCACATTCGTAGCATGCGGGTCCTTTCCTGCTAAGCTCTGCATTCGCAGCCAGCTTCAAGGTGTTCCTGTTGTGGATAGACTCTTGTGCAGATGCCGCTGGAGACGGCCTCTGCTTCTATGCTCTTTGACAAGGCTGCTTTGAGGAAGCTCTTACCGTAGCCTCTGCCAAGTACAGCCTTCTGCCTCTCTCAAATACTCACTTACCTGTGAGACCTTGTCTTTCCTTTGGAGAGACAGAGAGCCCTTTACCTGAAGGGAAACTGTCCGTGCTCTGTTCTTCTTTGGCACACAGGGAAATGCCTTCACGGATGGTGTGCGGCCTTTACCCACTCGAGGGAGGGCAGGTTCCCATTTACTTTGGTGGTGGAACTCCTGCAGCGCTGTGGGCCATGACTGTGCTTCAAAGACAGTAATCTACCCTTTCTATTGGAAGAGGGCACGCACGGAATGGGAAATCTCTGTTCTCTGGGAGAGGTTGGTGGTGCTACTGCGCCTGTGTATTTGGTGCCCCCCTGCCCACTAGCAATGTTTCTGCTCGCCACTGCGGGGAGAAACATTGTGCAGCTAAGCTCACTTAGGAAGTACAAGTGTCAGAATTCCTTTGCGGGGCACCATCCAGATATCACATTCGTAGCATGCGGGTCCTTTCCTGCTAAGCTCTGCATTCGCAGCCAGCTTCAAGGTGTTCCTGTTGTGGATAGACTCTCGTGCAGATGCCGCTGGAGACGGCCTCTGCTTCTATGCTCTTTGACAAGGCTGCTTTGAGGAAGCTCTTACCGTAGCCTCTGCCAAGTACAGCCTTCTGCCTCTCTCAAATACTCACTTACCTGTGAGACCTTGTATTTCCTTTGGAGAGACAGAGAGCCCTTTTCCTGAAGGGAAACTGTCCGTGCTCTGTTCTTCTTTTGCACACAGGGAAATACCTTCACGGCTGGTGTGCGGCCTTTACCCACTCGAGGGAGGGCAGGTTCCCATTTACTTTGGAGGTGGCACTCCTGCAGCGCTGTGGGCCATGACTGTGCTTCAAAGACAGTAATCTACCCTTTCTATTGGAAGAGGGCACGCACGGAATGGGAAATCTCTGTTCTCTGGGAGAGGTTGGTGGTGCTACTGCGCCTGTGTATTTGGTGCCTCCCTGCCCACTAGCAATGTTTCTGCTCGGCACTGCGGGGAGAAACATTGTGCAGCTAAGCTCACTTAGGATGTACAAGTGTCAGAATTCCTTTGCGGGGCACCATCCAGATATCACATTCGTAGCATGCGGGTCATTTCCTGCTAAGCTCTGCTTTCGCAGCCAGCTTCAAGGTGTTCCTGTTGTGGATAGACTCTCGTGCAGATGCCGCTGGAGACGGACTCTGCTTTTATGCTCTTTGACAAGGCTGCTTTGAGGAAGCTCTTACCGTAGCCTCTGCCAAGTACAGCCTTCTGCCTCTCTCAAATACTCACTTACCTGTGAGACCTTGTCTTTCCTTTGGAGAGACAGAGAGCCCTTTTCCTGAAGGGAAACTGTCCGTGCTCTGTTCTTCTTTTGCACACAGGGAAATGCCTTCACAGCTGGTGTGCGGCCTTTACCCACTCGAGGGAGGGCAGGTTCCCATTTACTTTGGTGGTGGCACTCCTGCAGCGCTCTGGGCCATGACTGTGCTTCAAAGACAGTAATCTACCCTTTCCATTGGAAGAGGGCAGGCAAGGAATGGGAAATCTCTATTCTCTGGGAGAGGTTGGTGGTGCTACTGCGCCTGTGTATTTGGTGCCCCCCTGCCCACTAGCAATGTTTCTGCTCGCCACTGCGGGGAGAAACATTGTGCAGCTAAGCTCACTTAGGATGTACAAGTGCCAGAATTCCTTTGTGGGGCACCATTCAGATATCACATTCGTAGCATGCGGGTCCTTTCCTGCTAAGCTCTGCATTCGCAGCCAGCTTCAAGGTGTTCCTGTTGTGGATAGACTCTCGTGCAGATGCCGCTGGAGACGGCCTCTGCTTCTATGCTCTTTGACAAGGCTGCTTTGCGGAAGCTCTTACCGTAGCCTCTGCCAAGTACAGCCTTCTACCTCTCTCAAATACTCACTTACCTGTGAGACCTTGTCTTTCCTTTAGAGACAGAGAGCCCTTTTCCTGAAGGGAAACTGTCCGTGCTCTGTTCTTCTTTTGCACACAGGGAAATGCCTTCACGGCTGGTGTGCGGCCTTTACCCACTCGAGGGAGGGCAGGTTCCCATTTACTTTGGAGGTGGCACTCCTGCAGCGCTGTGGGCCATGACTGTGCTTCAAAGACAGTAATCTACCCTTTCCATTGGAAGAGGGCACGCACGGAATGGGAAATCTCTGTTCTCTGGGAGAGGTGGGTGGTGCTACTGCGCCTGTGTATTTGGTGCCCCCCTGCCCACTAGCAATGTTTCTGCTCGCCACTGCGGGGAGAAACATTGTGCAGCTAAGCTCACTTAGGATGTACAAGTGTCAGAATTCCTTTGCGGGGCACCATCCAGATATCACATTCGTAGCATGCGGGTCCTTTCCTGCTAAGCTCTGCATTCGCAGCCAGCTTCAAGGTGGTCCTGTTGTGGATAGACTCTTGTGCAGATGCCGCTGGAGACGGCCTCTGCTTCTATGCTCTTTGACAAGGCTGCTTTGAGGAAGCTCTTACCGTAGCCTCTGCCAAGTACAGCCTTCTGCCTCTCTCAAATACTCACTTACCTGTGAGACCTTGTCTTTCCTTTGGAGAGACAGAGAGCCCTTTACCTGAAGGGAAACTGTCCGTGCTCTGTTCTTCTTTGGCACACAGGGAAATGCCTTCAAGGCTGGTGTGAGGCCTTTACCCACTCGAGGGAGGGCAGGTTCCCATTTACTTTGGTGGTGGAACTCCTGCAGCGCTGTGGGCCATGACTGTGCTTCAAAGACAGTAATCTACCCTTTCTATTGGAAGAGGGCACGCACGGAATGGGAAATCTCTGTTCTCTGGGAGAGGTTGGTGGTGCTACTGCGCCTGTGTATTTGGTGCCTCCCTGCCCACTAGCAATGTTTCTGCTCGCCACTGCGGGGAGAAACATTGTGCAGCTAAGCTCACTTAGGATGTACAAGTGTCAGAATTCCTTTGCGGGGCACCATCCAGATATCACATTCGTAGCATGCGGGTCCTTTCCTGCTAAGCTCTGCATTCGCAGCCAGCTTCAAGGTGTTCCTGTTGTGGATAGACTCTCGTGCAGATGCCGCTGGAGACGGCCTCTGCTTCTATGCTCTTTGACAAGGCTGCTTTGCGGAAGCTCTTACCATAGCCTCTGCCAAGTACAGCCTTCTGCCTCTCTCAAATACTCACTTACCTGTGAGACCTTCTCTTTCCTTTGGAGAGACAGAGAGCCCTTTTCCTGAAGGGAAACTGTCCGTGCTCTGTTCTTCTTTTGCACACAGGGAAATGCCTTCACGGCTGGTGTGCGGCCTTTACCCACTCGAGGGAGGGCAGGTTCCCATTTACTTTGGACGTGGCACTCCTGCAGCGCTGTGGGCCATGACTGTGCTTCAAAGACAGTAATCTACCCTTTCCATTGGAAGAGGGCACGCACGGAATGGGAAATCTCTGTTCTCTGGGAGAGGTGGGTGGTGCTACTGCGCCTGTGTATTTGGTGCCCCCCTGCCCACTAGCAATGTTTCTGCTCGCCACTGCGGGGAGAAACATTGTGCAGCTAAGCTCACTTAGGATGTACAAGTGTCAGAATTCCTTTGCGGGGCACCATCCAGATATCACATTCGTAGCATGCGGGTCCTTTCCTGCTAAGCTCTGCATTCGCAGCCAGCTTCAAGGTGGTCCTGTTGTGGATAGACTCTTGTGCAGATGCCGCTGGAGACGGCCTCTGCTTCTATGCTCTTTGACAAGGCTGCTTTGAGGAAGCTCTTACCGTAGCCTCTGCCAAGTACAGCCTTCTGCCTCTCTCAAATACTCACTTACCTGTGAGACCTTGTCTTTCCTTTGGAGAGACAGAGAGCCCTTTACCTGAAGGGAAACTGTCCGTGCTCTGTTCTTCTTTGGCACACAGGGAAATGCCTTCACGGCTGGTGTGAGGCCTTTACCCACTCGAGGGAGGGCAGGTTCCCATTTACTTTGGTGGTGGTACTCCTGCAGCGCTGTGGGCCATGACTGTGCTTCAAAGACAGTAATCTACCCTTTCTATTGGAAGAGGGCACGCACGGAATGGGAAATCTCTGTTCTCTGGGAGAGGTTGGTGGTGCTACTGCGCCTGTGTATTTGGTGCCTCCCTGCCCACTAGCAATGTTTCTGCTCGGCACTGCGGGGAGAAACATTGTGCAGCTAAGCTCACTTAGGATGTACAAGTGTCAGAATTCCTTTGCGGGGCACCATCCAGATATCACATTCGTAGCATGCGGGTCATTTCCTGCTAAGCTCTGCTTTCGCAGCCAGCTTCAAGGTGTTCCTGTTGTGGATAGACTCTCGTGCAGATGCCGCTGGAGACGGACTCTGCTTTTATGCTCTTTGACAAGGCTGCTTTGAGGAAGCTCTTACCGTAGCCTCTGCCAAGTACAGCCTTCTGCCTCTCTCAAATACTCACTTACCTGTGAGACCTTGTCTTTCCTTTGGAGAGACAGAGAGCCCTTTTTCTGAAGGGAAACTGTCCGTGCTCTGTTCTTCTTTTGCACACAGGGAAATGCCTTCACGGCTGGTGTGCGGCCTTTACCCACTCGAGGGAGGGCAGGTTCCCATTTACTTTGGTGGTGGCACTCCTGCAGCGCTGTGGGCCATGTCTGTGCTTCAAAGACAGTAATCTACCCTTTCCATTGGAAGAGGGCACGCACGGAATGGGAAATCTCTGTTCTCTGGGAGAGGTTGGTGGTGCTACTGCGCCTGTGTATTTGGTGCCCCCCTGCCCACTAGCAATGTTTCTGCTCGCCACTGCGGGGAGAAACATTGTGCAGCTAAGCTCACTTAGGATGTACAAGTGTCAGAATTCCTTTGCGGGGCACCATCCAGATATCACATTCGTAGCATGCGGGTCCTTTCCTGCTAAGCTCTGCATTCGCAGCCAGCTTCAAGGTGGTCCTGTTGTGGATAGACTCTTGTGCAGATGCCGCTGGAGACGGCCTCTGCTTCTATGCTCTTTGACAAGGCTGCTTTGAGGAAGCTCTTACCGTAGCCTCTGCCAAGTACAGCCTTCTGCCTCTCTCAAATACTCACTTACCTGTGAGACCTTGTCTTTCCTTTGGAGAGACAGAGAGCCCTTTACCTGAAGGGAAACTGTCCGTGCTCTGTTCTTCTTTGGCACACAGGGAAATGCCTTCACGGCTGGTGTGAGGCCTTTACCCACTCGAGGGAGGGCAGGTTCCCATTTACTTTGGTGGTGGAACTCCTGCAGCGCTGTGGGCCATGACTGTGCTTCAAAGACAGTAATCTACCCTTTCTATTGGAAGAGGGCACGCACGGAATGGGAAATCTCTGTTCTCTGGGAGAGGTTGGTGGTGCTACTGCGCCTGTGTATTTGGTGCCTCCCTGCCCACTAGCAATGTTTCTGCTCGGCACTGCGGGGAGAAACATTGTGCAGCTAAGCTCACTTAGGATGTACAAGTGTCAGAATTCCTTTGCGGGGCACCATCCAGATATCACATTCGTAGCATGCGGGTCCTTTCCTGCTAAGCTCTGCATTCGCAGCCAGCTTCAAGGTGTTCCTGTTGTGGATAGACTCTCGTGCAGATGCCGCTGGAGACGGCCTCTGCTTCTATGCTCTTTGACAAGGCTGCTTTGCGGAAGCTCTTACCATAGCCTCTGCCAAGTACAGCCTTCTGCCTCTCTCAAATACTCACTTACCTGTGAGACCTTCTCTTTCCTTTGGAGAGACAGAGAGCCCTTTTCCTGAAGGGAAACTGTCCGTGCTCTGTTCTTCTTTTGCACACAGGGAAATGCCTTCACGGCTGGTGTGCGGCCTTTACCCACTCGAGGGAGGGCAGGTTCCCATTTACTTTGGAGGTGGCACTCCTGCAGCGCTGTGGGCCATGACTGTGCTTCAAAGACAGTAATCTACCCTTTCCATTGGAAGAGGGCACGCACGGAATGGGAAATCTCTGTTCTCTGGGAGAGGTGGGTGGTGCTACTGCGCCTGTGTATTTGGTGCCCCCCTGCCCACTAGCAATGTTTCTGCTCGCCACTGCGGGGAGAAACATTGTGCAGCTAAGCTCACTTAGGATGTACAAGTGTCAGAATTCCTTTGCGGGGCACCATCCAGATATCACATTCGTAGCATGCGGGTCCTTTCCTGCTAAGCTCTGCATTCGCAGCCAGCTTCAAGGTGGTCCTGTTGTGGATAGACTCTTGTGCAGATGCCGCTGGAGACGGCCTCTGCTTCTATGCTCTTTGACAAGGCTGCTTTGAGGAAGCTCTTACCGTAGCCTCTGCCAAGTACAGCCTTCTGCCTCTCTCAAATACTCACTTACCTGTGAGACCTTGTCTTTCCTTTGGAGAGACAGAGAGCCCTTTACCTGAAGGGAAACTGTCCGTGCTCTGTTCTTCTTTGGCACACAGGGAAATGCCTTCACGGCTGGTGTGAGGCCTTTACCCACTCGAGGGAGGGCAGGTTCCCATTTACTTTGGTGGTGGAACTCCTGCAGCGCTGTGGGCCATGACTGTGCTTCAAAGACAGTAATCTACCCTTTCTATTGGAAGAGGGCACGCACGGAATGGGAAATCTCTGTTCTCTGGGAGAGGTTGGTGGTGCTACTGCGCCTGTGTATTTGGTGCCTCCCTGCCCACTAGCAATGTTTCTGCTCGGCACTGCGGGGAGAAACATTGTGCAGCTAAGCTCACTTAGGATGTACAAGTGTCAGAATTCCTTTGCGGGGCACCATCCAGATATCACATTCGTAGCATGCGGGTCATTTCCTGCTAAGCTCTGCTTTCGCAGCCAGCTTCAAGGTGTTCCTGTTGTGGATAGACTCTCGTGCAGATGCCGCTGGAGACGGACTCTGCTTTTATGCTCTTTGACAAGGCTGCTTTGAGGAAGCTCTTACCGTAGCCTCTGCCAAGTACAGCCTTCTGCCTCTCTCAAATACTCACTTACCTGTGAGACCTTGTCTTTCCTTTGGAGAGACAGAGAGCCCTTTTTCTGAAGGGAAACTGTCCGTGCTCTGTTCTTCTTTTGCACACAGGGAAATGCCTTCACGGCTGGTGTGCGGCCTTTACCCACTCGAGGGAGGGCAGGTTCCCATTTACTTTGGTGGTGGCACTCCTGCAGCGCTCTGGGCCATGACTGTGCTTCAAAGACAGTAATCTACCCTTTCCATTGGAAGAGGGCAGGCAAGGAATGGGAAATCTCTATTCTCTGGGAGAGGTTGGTGGTGCTACTGCGCCTGTGTATTTGGTGCCCCCCTGCCCACTAGCAATGTTTCTGCTCGCCACTGCGGGGAGAAACATTGTGCAGCTAAGCTCACTTAGGATGTACAAGTGCCAGAATTCCTTTGTGGGGCACCATTCAGATATCACATTCGTAGCATGCGGGTCATTTCCTGCTAAGCTCTGCATTCGCAGCCAGCTTCAAGGTGTTCCTGTTGTGGATAGCCTCTCGTGCAGATGCCGCTGGACACGGCCTCTGCTTCTATGCTCTTTGACAAGGCTGCTTTGCGGAAGCTCTTACCGTAGCCTCTGCCAAGTACAGCCTTCTGCCTCTCTCAAATACTCACTTACCTGTGAGACGTTGTCTTTCCTTTGGAGAGACAGAGAGCCCTTTTCCTGAAGGGAAACTGTCCGTGCTCTGTTCTTCTTTTGCACACAGGAAAATGCCTTCACGGCTGGTGTGCGGCCTTTACCCACTCGAGGGAGGGCAGGTTCCCATTTACTTTGGAGGTGGCACTCCTGCAGCGCTGTGGGCCATGACTGTGCTTCAAAGACAGTAATCTACCCTTTCCATTGGAAGAGGGCACGCACGGAATGGGAAATCTCTGTTCTCTGGGAGAGGTTGGTGGTGCTACTGCGCCTGTGTATTTGGTGCCCCCCTGCCCACTAGCAATGTTTCTGCTCGCCACTGCGGGGAGAAACATTGTGCAGCTAAGCTCACTTAGGATGTACAAGTGTCAGAATTCCTTTGCGGGGCACCATCCAGATATCACATTCGTAGCATGCGGGTCCTTTCCTGCTAAGCTCTGCATTCGCAGCCAGCTTCAAGGTGTTCCTGTTGTGGATAGCCTCTCGTGCAGATGCCGCTGGAGACGGCCTCTGCTTCTATGCTCTTTGACAAGGCTGCTTTGCGGAAGCTCTTACCATAGCCTCTGCCAAGTACAGCCTTCTGCATCTCTAAAATACTCACTTACCTGTGAGACCTTGTCTTTCCTTTGGAGAGACAGAGAGCCCTTTTCCTGAAGGGAAACTGTAAGTGCTCTGTTCTTCTTTTGCACACAGGAAAATGCCTTCACGGCTGGTGTGCGGCCTTTACCCACTCGAGGGAGGGCAGGTTCCCATTTACTTTGGAGGTGGCACTCCTGCAGCGCTGTGGGCCATGACTGTGCTTCAAAGACAATAATCTACCCTTTCCATTGGAAGAAGGCACGCAGGGAATGGGAAATCTCTGTTCTCTGGGAGAGGTTGGTGGTGCTACTGCGCCTGTGTATTTGGTGCCCCCCTGGCCACTAGCAATGTTTCTGCTCGCCACTGCGGGGAGAAACATTGTGCAGCTAAGCTCACTTAGGAAGTACAAGTGTCAGAATTCCTTTGCGGGGCACCATCCAGATATCACATTCGTAGCATGCGGGTCCTTTCCTGCTAAGCTCTGCATTCGCAGCCAGCTTCAAGGTGTTCCTGTTGTGGATAGACTCTCGTGCAGATGCCGCTGGAGACGGCCTCTGCTTCTATGCTCTTTGACAAGGCTGCTTTGAGGAAGCTCTTACCGTAGCCTCTGCCAAGTACAGCCTTCTGCCTCTCTCAAATACTCACTTACCTGTGAGACGTTGTCTTTCCTTTAGAGACAGAGAGCCCTTTTCCTGAAGGGAAACTGTCCGTGCTCTGTTGTTCTTTTGCACACAGGGAAATGCCTTCACGGCTGGTGTGCGGCCTTTACCCACTCGAGGGAGGGCAGGTTCCCATTTACTTTGGAGGTGGCACTCCTGCAGCGCTGTGGGCCATGACTGTGCTTCAAAGAAAGTCATCTACCCTTTCTATTGGAAGAGGGCACGCACGGAATGGGAAATCTCTGTTCTCTGGGAGAGGTTGGTGGTGCTACTGCGCCTGTGTATTTGGTGCCCCCCTGCCCACTAGCAATGTTTCTGCTCGCCACTGCGGGGAGAAACATTGTGCAGCTAAGCTCACTTAGGAAGTACAAGTGTCAGAATTCCTTTGCAGGGCACCATCCAGATATCACATTCGTAGCATGCGGGTCCTTTCCTGCTAAGCTCTGCATTCGCATCCAGCTTCAAGGTGTTCCTGTTGTGGATAGCCTCTCGTGCAGATGCCGCTGGAGACGGCCTCTGCTTCTATGCTCTTTGACAAGGCTGCTTTGAGGAAGCTCTTACCGTAGCCTCTGCCAAGTACAGCCTTCTGCCTCTCTCAAATACTCACTTACCTGTGAGACCTTGTCTTTCCTTTGGAGAGACAGAGAGCCCTTTTCCTGAAGGGAAACTGTCCGTGCTCTGTTCTTCTTTTGCACACAGGGAAATGCCTTCACGGCTGGTGTGCGGCCTTTACCCACTCGAGGGAGGGCAGGTTCCCATTTACTTTGGAGGTGGCACTCCTGCAGCGCTGTGGGCCATGACTGTGCTTCAAAGACAGTAATCTACCCTTTCCATTGGAAGAGGGCACGCACGGAATGGGAAATCTCTGTTCTCTGGGAGAGGTTGGTGGTGCTACTGCGCCTGTGTATTTGGTGCCCCCCTGCCCACTAGCAATGTTTCTGCTCGCCACTGCGGGGAGAAACATTGTGCAGCTAAGCTCACTTAGGATGTACAAGTGTCAGAATTCCTTTGCGGGGCACCATCCAGATATCACATTAGTAGCATGCGGGTCATTTCCTGCTAAGCTCTGCATTCGCAGCCAGCTTCAAGGTGTTCCTGTTGTGGATAGCCTCTCGTGCAGATGCCGCTGGAGACGGCCTCTGCTTCTATGCTCTTTGACAAGGCTGCTTTGCGGAAGCTCTTACCATAGCCTCTGCCAAGTACAGCCTTCTGCATCTCTCAAATACTCACTTACCTGTGAGACCTTGTCTTTCCTTTGGAGAGACAGAGAGCCCTTTTCCTGAAGGGAAACTGTCCGTGCTCTGTTCTTCTTTTGCACACAGGAAAATGCCTTCACGGCTGGTGTGCGGCCTTTACCCACTCGAGGGAGGGCAGGTTCCCATTTACTTTGGAGGTGGCACTCCTGCAGCGCAGTGGGCCATGACTGTGCTTCAAAGAAAGTCATCTACCCTTTCTATTGGAAGAGGGCACGCACGGAATGGGAAATCTCTGTTCTCTGGGAGAGGTTGGTGGTGCTACTGCGCCTGTGTATTTGGTGCCCCCCTGGCCACTAGCAATGTTTCTGCTCGCCACTGTGGGGAGAAACATTGTGCAGCTAAGCTCACTTAGGAAGTACAAGTGTCAGAATTCCTTTGCGGGGCACCATCCAGATATCACATTCGTAGCATGCGGGTCCTTTCCTGCTAAGCTCTGCATTCGCAGCCAGCTTCAAGGTGTTCCTGTTGTGGATAGACTCTCGTGCAGATGCCGCTGGAGACGGCCTCTGCTTCTATGCTCTTTGACAAGGCTGCTTTGAGGAAGCTCTTACCGTAGCCTCTGCCAAGTACAGCCTTCTGCCTCTCTCAAATACTCACTTACCTGTGAGACCTTGTCTTTCCTTTGGAGAGACAGAGAGCCCTTTTCCTGAAGGGAAACTGTCCGTGCTCTGTTCTTCTTTTGCACACAGGGAAATGCCTTCACGGCTGGTGTGCGGCCTTTACCCACTCGAGGGAGGGCAGGTTCCCATTTACTTTGGAGGTGGCACTCCTGCAGCGCTGTGGGCCATGACTGTGCTTCAAAGACAGTAATCTACCCTTTCCATTGGAAGAGGGCACGCACGGAATGGGAAATCTCTGTTCTCTGGGAGAGGTTGGTGGTGCTACTGCGCCTGTGTATTTGGTGCCCCCCTGCCCACTAGCAATGTTTCTGCTCGCCACTGCGGGGAGAAACATTGTGCAGCTAAGCTCACTTAGGATGTACAAGTGTCAGAATTCCTTTGCGGGGCACCATCCAGATATCACATTAGTAGCATGCGGGTCATTTCCTGCTAAGCTCTGCATTCGCAGCCAGCTTCAAGGTGTTCCTGTTGTGGATAGCCTCTCGTGCAGATGCCGCTGGAGACGGCCTCTGCTTCTATGCTCTTTGACAAGGCTGCTTTGCGGAAGCTCTTACCATAGCCTCTGCCAAGTACAGCCTTCTGCATCTCTCAAATACTCACTTACCTGTGAGACCTTGTCTTTCCTTTGGAGAGACAGAGAGCCCTTTTCCTGAAGGGAAACTGTCCGTGCTCTGTTCTTCTTTTGCACACAGGAAAATGCCTTCACGGCTGGTGTGCGGCCTTTACCCACTCGAGGGAGGGCAGGTTCCCATTTACTTTGGAGGTGGCACTCCTGCAGCGCTGTGGGCCATGACTGTGCTTCAAAGACAATAATCTACCCTTTCCATTGGAAGAAGGCACGCAGGGAATGGGAAATCTCTGTTCTCTGGGAGAGGTGGGTGGTGCTACTGGGCCTGTGTATTTGGTGCCCCCCTGGCCACTAGCAATGTTTCTGCTCGCCACTGCGGGGAGAAACATTGTGCAGCTAAGCTAACTTAGGAAGTACAAGTGTCAGAATTCCTTTGCGGGGCACCATCCAGATATCACATTCGTAGCATGCGGGTCCTTTCCTGCTAAGCTCTGCATTCGCAGCCAGCTTCAAGGTGTTCCTGTTGTGGATAGACTCTCGTGCAGATGCCGCTGGAGACGGCCTCTGCTTCTATGCTCTTTGACAAGGCTGCTTTGAGGAAGCTCTTACCGTAGCCTCTGCCAAGTACAGCCTTCTGCCTCTCTCAAATACTCACTTACCTGTGAGACCTTGTCTTTCCTTTAGAGACAGACAGCCCTTTTCCTGAAGGGAAACTGTCCGTGCTCTGTTGTTCTTTTGCACACAGGGAAATGCCTTCACGGCTGGTGTGCGGCCTTTACCCACTCGAGGGAGGGCAGGTTCCCATTTACTTTGGAGGTGGCACTCCTGCAGCGCTGTGGGCCATGACTGTGCTTCAAAGAAAGTCATCTACCCTTTCTATTGGAAGAGGGCACGCACGGAATGGGAAATCTCTGTTCTCTGGGAGAGGTTGGTGGTGCTACTGCGCCTGTGTATTTGGTGCCCCCCTGCCCACTAGCAATGTTTCTGCTCGCCACTGCGGGGAGAAACATTGTGCAGCTAAGCTCACTTAGGAAGTACAAGTGTCAGAATTCCTTTGCGGGGCACCATCCAGATATCACATTCGTAGCATGCGGGTCCTTTCCTGCTAAGCTGTGCATTCGCAGCCAGCTTCAAGGTGTTCCTGTTGTGGATAGACTCTCGTGCAGATGCCGCTGGAGACGGCCTCTGCTTCTATGCTCTTTGACAAGGCTGCTTTGAGGAAGCTCTTACCGTAGCCTCTGCCAAGTACAGCCTTCTGCCTCTCTCAAATACTCACTTACCTGTGAGACCTTGTCTTTCCTTTGGAGAGACAGAGAGCCCTTTTCCTGAAGGGAAACTGTCCGTGCTCTGTTGTTCTTTTGCACACAGGGAAATGCCTTCACGGCTGGTGTGCGGCCTTTACCCACTCGAGGGAGGGCAGGTTCCCATTTACTTTGGAGTTGGCACTCCTGCAGCGCTGTGGGCCATGACTGTGCTTCAAAGACAGTAATCTACCCTTTCCATTGGAAGAGGGCACGCACGGAATGGGAAATCTCTGTTCTCTGGGAGAGGTTGGTGGTGCTACTGCGCCTGTGTATTTGGTGCCCCCCTGCCCACTAGCAATGTTTCTGCTCGCCACTGCGGGGAGAAACATTGTGCAGCTAAGCTCACTTAGGATGTACAAGTGTCAGAATTCCTTTGCGGGGCACCATCCAGATATCACATTAGTAGCATGCGGGTCATTTCCTGCTACGCTCTGCATTCGCAGCCAGCTTCAAGGTGTTCCTGTTGTGGATAGCCTCTCGTGCAGATGCCGCTGGAGACGGCCTCTGCTTCTATGCTCTTTGACAAGGCTGCTTTGCGGAAGCTCTTACCATAGCCTCTGCCAAGTACAGCCTTCTGCATCTCTCAAATACTCACTTACCTGTGAGACCTTGTCTTTCCTTTGGAGAGACAGAGAGCCCTTTTCCTGAAGGGAAACTGTCCGTGCTCTGTTGTTCTTTTGCACACAGGGAAATGCCTTCACGGCTGGTGTGCGGCCTTTACCCACTCGAGGGAGGGCAGGTTCCCATTTACTTTGGAGGTGGCACTCCTGCAGCGCTGTGGGCCATGACTGTGCTTCAAAGACAATAATCTACCCTTTCCATTGGAAGAAGGCACGCAGGGAATGGGAAATCTCTGTTCTCTGGGAGAGGTGGGTGGTGCTACTGGACCTGTGTATTTGGTGCCCCCCTGGCCACTAGCAATGTTTCTGCTCGCCACTGCGGGGAGAAACATTGTGCAGCTAAGCTCACTTAGGAAGTACAAGTGTCAGAATTCCTTTGCGGGGCACCATCCAGATATCACATTCGTAGCATGCGGGTCCTTTCCTGCTAAGCTCTGCATTCGCAGCCAGCTTCAAGGTGTTCCTGTTGTGGATAGACTCTCGTGCAGATGCCGCTGGAGACGGCCTCTGCTTCTATGCTCTTTGACAAGGCTGCTTTGAGGAAGCTCTTACCGTAGCCTCTGCCAAGTACAGCCTTCTGCCTCTCTCAAATACTCACTTACCTGTGAGACCTTGTCTTTCCTTTAGAGACAGAGAGCCCTTTTCCTGAAGGGAAACTGTCCGTGCTCTGTTGTTCTTTTGCACACAGGGAAATGCCTTCACGGCTGGTGTGCGGCCTTTACCCACTCGAGGGAGGGCAGGTTCCCATTTACTTTGGAGGTGGCACTCCTGCAGCGCTGTGGGCCATGACTGTGCTTCAAAGAAAGTCATCTACCCTTTCTATTGGAAGAGGGCACGCACGGAATGGGAAATCTCTGTTCTCTGGGAGAGGTTGGTGGTGCTACTGCGCCTGTGTATTTGGTGCCCCCCTGCCCACTAGCAATGTTTCTGCTCGCCACTGCGGGGAGAAACATTGTGCAGCTAAGCTCACTTAGGAAGTACAAGTGTCAGAATTCCTTTGCGGGGCACCATCCAGATATCACATTCGTAGCATGCGGGTCCTTTCCTGCTAAGCTCTGCATTCGCAGCCAGCTTCAAGGTGTTCCTGTTGTGGATAGACTCTCGTGCAGATGCCGCTGGAGACGGCCTCTGCTTCTATGCTCTTTGACAAGGCTGCTTTGAGGAAGCTCTTACCGTAGCCTCTGCCAAGTACAGCCTTCTGCCTCTCTCAAATACTCACTTACCTGTGAGACCTTGTCTTTCCTTTGGAGAGACAGAGAGCCCTTTTCCTGAAGGGAAACTGTCCGTGCTCTGTTCTTCTTTTGCACACAGGGAAATGCCTTCACGGCTGGTGTGCGGCCTTTACCCACTCGAGGGAGGGCAGGTTCCCATTTACTTTGGAGGTGGCACTCCTGCAGCGCTGTGGGCCATGACTGTGCTTCAAAGACAGTAATCTACCCTTTCCATTGGAAGAGGGCACGCACGGAATGGGAAATCTCTGTTCTCTGGGAGAGGTTGGTGGTGCTACTGCGCCTGTGTATTTGGTGCCCCCCTGCCCACTAGCAATGTTTCTGCTCGCCACTGCGGGGAGAAACATTGTGCAGCTAAGCTCACTTAGGATGTACAAGTGTCAGAATTCCTTTGCGGGGCACCATCCAGATATCACATTCGTAGCATGCGGGTCATTTCCTGCTAAGCTCTGCATTCCCAGCCAGCTTCAAGGTGTTCCTGTTGTGGATAGACTCTTGTGCAGATGCCGCTGGAGACGGCCTCTGCTTCTATGCTCTTTGACAAGGCTGCTTTGAGGAAGCTCTTACCATAGCCTCTGCCAAGTACAGCCTTCTGCATCTCTCAAATACTCACTTACCTGTGAGACCTTGTCTTTCCTTTGGAGAGACAGAGAGCCCTTTTCCTGAAGGGAAACTGTCCGTGCTCTGTTCTTCTTTTGCACACAGGAAAATGCCTTCACGGCTGGTGTGCGGCCTTTACCCACTCGAGGGAGGGCAGGTTCCCATTTACTTTGGAGGTGGCACTCCTGCAGCGCTGTGGGCCATGACTGTGCTTCAAAGACAATAATCTACCCTTTCCATTGGAAGAAGGCACGCAGGGAATGGGAAATCTCTGTTCTCTGGGAGAGGTGGGTGGTGCTACTGGGCCTGTGTATTTGGTGCCCCCCTGCCCACTAGCAATGTTTCTGCTCGCCACTGCGGGGAGAAACATTGTGCAGCTAAGCTCACTTAGGAAGTACAAGTGTCAGAATTCCTTTGCGGGGCACCATCCAGATATCACATTCGTAGCATGCGGGTCCTTTCCTGCTAAGCTCTGCATTCGCAGCCAGCTTCAAGGTGTTCCTGTTGTGGATAGACTCTCGTGCAGATGCCGCTGGAGACGGCCTCTGCTTCTATGCTCTTTGACAAGGCTGCTTTGAGGAAGCTCTTACCGTAGCCTCTGCCAAGTACAGCCTTCTGCCTCTCTCAAATACTCACTTACCTGTGAGACCTTGTCTTTCCTTTAGAGACAGAGAGCCCTTTTCCTGAAGGGAAACTGTCCGTGCTCTGTTGTTCTTTTGCACACAGGGAAATGCCTTCACGGCTGGTGTGCGGCCTTTACCCACTCGAGGGAGGGCAGGTTCCCATTTACTTTGGAGGTGGCACTCCTGCAGCGCTGTGGGCCATGACTGTGCTTCAAAGAAAGTCATCTACCCTTTCTATTGGAAGAGGGCACGCACGGAATGGGAACTCTCTGTTCTCTGGGAGAGGTTGGTGGTGCTACTGCGCCTGTGTATTTGGTGCCCCCCTGCCCACTAGCAATGTTTCTGCTCGCCACTGCGGGGAGAAACATTGTGCAGCTAAGCTCACTTAGGAAGTACAAGTGTCAGAATTCCTTTGCGGGGCACCATCCAGATATCACATTCGTAGCATGCGGGTCCTTTCCTGCTAAGCTCTGCATTCGCAGCCAGCTTCAAGGTGTTCCTGTTGTGGATAGCCTCTCGTGCAGATGCCGCTGGAGACGGCCTCTGCTTCTATGCTCTTTGACAAGGCTGCTTTGCGGAAGCTCTTACCATAGCCTCTGCCAAGTACAGCCTTCTGCATCTCTCAAATACTCACTTACCTGTGAGACCTTGTCTTTCCTTTGGAGAGACAGAGAGCCCTTTTCCTGAAGGGAAACTGTCCGTGCTCTGTTGTTCTTTTGCACACAGGGAAATGCCTTCACGGCTGGTGTGCGGCCTTTACCCACTCGAGGGAGGGCAGGTTCCCATTTACTTTGGAGGTGGCACTCCTGCAGCGCTGTGGGCCATGACTGTGCTTCAAAGGCAATAAGCTACCCTTTCCATTGGAAGAAGGCACGCAGGGAATGGGAAATCTCTGTTCTCTGGGAGAGGTGGGTGGTGCTACTGGGCCTGTGTATTTGGTGCCCCCCTGGCCACTAGCAATGTTTCTGCTCGCCACTGCGGGGAGAAACATTGTGCAGCTAAGCTCACTTAGGAAGTACAAGTGTCAGAATTCCTTTGCGGGGCACCATCCAGATATCACATTCGTAGCATGCGGGTCCTTTCCTGCTAAGCTCTGCATTCGCAGCCAGCTTCAAGGTGTTCCTGTTGTGGATAGACTCTCGTGCAGATGCCGCTGGAGACGGCCTCTGCTTCTATGCTCTTTGACAAGGCTGCTTTGAGGAAGCTCTTACTGTAGCCTCTGCCAAGTACAGCCTTCTGCCTCTCTCAAATACTCACTTACCTGTGAGACCTTGTCTTTCCTTTAGAGACAGAGAGCCCTTTTCCTGAAGGGAAACTGTCCGTGCTCTGTTGTTCTTTTGCACACAGGGAAATGCCTTCACGGCTGGTGTGCGGCCTTTACCCACTCGAGGGAGGGCAGGTTCCCATTTACTTTGGAGGTGGCACTCCTGCAGCGCTGTGGGCCATGACTGTGCTTCAAAGAAAGTCATCTACCCTTTCTATTGGAAGAGGGCACGCACGGAATGGGAAATCTCTGTTCTCTGGGAGAGGTTGGTGGTGCTACTGCGCCTGTGTATTTGGTGCCCCCCTGCCCACTAGCAATGTTTCTGCTCGCCACTGCGGGGAGAAACATTGTGCAGCTAAGCTCACTTAGGAAGTACAAGTGTCAGAATTCCTTTGCGGGGCACCATCCAGATATCACATTCGTAGCATGCGGGTCCTTTCCTGCTAAGCTCTGCATTCGCAGCCAGCTTCAAGGTGTTCCTGTTGTGGATAGACTCTCGTGCAGATGCCGCTGGAGACGGCCTCTGCTTCTATGCTCTTTGACAAGGCTGCTTTGAGGAAGCTCTTACCGTAGCCTCTGCCAAGTACAGCCTTCTGCCTCTCTCAAATACTCACTTACCTGTGAGACCTTGTCTTTCCTTTGGAGAGACAGAGAGCCCTTTTCCTGAAGGGAAACTGTCCGTGCTCTGTTCTTCTTTTGCACACAGGGAAATGCCTTCACGGCTGGTGTGCGGCCTTTACCCACTCGAGGGATGGCAGGTTCCCATTTACTTTGGAGGTGGCACTCCTGCAGCGCTGTGGGCCATGACTGTGCTTCAAAGACAGTAATCTACCCTTTCCATTGGAAGAGGGCACGCACGGAATGGGAAATCTCTGTTCTCTGGGAGAGGTTGGTGGTGCTACTGCGCCTGTGTATTTGGTGCCCCCCTGCCCACTAGGAATGTTTCTGCTCGCCACTGCGGGGAGAAACATTGTGCAGCTAAGCTCACTTAGGATGTACAAGTGTCAGAATTCCTTTGCGGGGCACCATCCAGATATCACATTAGTAGCATGCGGGTCATTTCCTGCTAAGCTCTGCATTCCCAGCCAGCTTCAAGGTGTTCCTGTTGTGGATAGACTCTTGTGCAGATGCCGCTGGAGACGGCCTCTGCTTCTATGCTCTTTGACAAGGCTGCTTTGAGGAAGCTCTTACCGTAGCCTCTGCCAAGTACAGCCTTCTGCCTCTCTCAAATACTCACTTACCTGTGAGACCTTGTCTTTCCTTTGGAGAGACAGAGAGCCCTTTTCCTGAAGGGAAACTGTCCGTGCTCTCTTCTTCTTTGGAACACAGGGAAATGCCTTCACGGCTGGTGTGCGGCCTTTACCCACTCGAGGGAGGGCAGGTTCCCATTTACTTTGGTGGTGGCACTCCTGCAGCGCTGTGGGCCATGACTGTGCTTCAAAGACAGTAATCTACCCTTTCCATTGGAAGAGGGCAGGCACGGAATTGGAAATCTCTATTCTCTGGGAGAGGTTGGTGGTGCTACTGGGCCTGTGTATTTGGTGCCCCCCTGGCCACTAGCAATGTTTCTGCTCGCCACTGCGGGGAGAAACATTGTGCAGCTAAGCTAACTTAGGAAGTACAAGTGTCAGAATTCCTTTGCGGGGCACCATCCAGATATCACATTCGTAGCATGCGGGTCCTTTCCTGCTAAGCTCTGCATTCGCAGCCAGCTTCAAGGTGTTCCTATTGTGGATAGACTCTCGTGCAGATGCCGCTGGAGACGGCCTCTGCTTCTATGCTCTTTGACAAGGCTGCTTTGAGGAAGCTCTTACCGTAGCCTCTGCCAAGTACAGCCTTCTGCCTCTCTCAAATACTCACTTACCTGTGAGACCTTGTCTTTCCTTTGGAGAGACAGAGAGCCCTTTTCCTGAAGGGAAACTGTCCGTGCTCTGTTCTTCTTTTGCACACAGGGAATTGCCTTCACGGCTGGTGTGCGGCCTTTACCCACTCGAGGGAGGGCAGGTTCCCATTTACTTTGGAGGTGGCACTCCTGCAGCGCTGTGGGCCATGACTGTGCTTCAAAGACAGTAATCTACCCTTTCCATTGGAAGAGGGCACGCACGGAATGGGAAATCTCTGTTCTCTGGGAGAGGTTGGTGGTGCTACTGCGCCTGTGTATTTGGTGCCCCCCTGCCCACTAGCAATGTTTCTGCTCGCCACTGCGGGGAGAAACATTGTGCAGCTAAGCTCACTTAGGATGTACAAGTGTCAGAATTCCTTTGCGGGGCACCATCCAGATATCACATTCGTAGCATGCGGGTCCTTTCCTGCTAAGCTCTGCATTCGCAGCCAGCTTCAAGGTGTTCCTGTTGTGGATAGACTCTCGTGCAGATGCCGCTGGAGACGGCCTCTGCTTCTATGCTCTTTGACAAGGCTGCTTTGAGGAAGCTCTTACCGTAGCCTCTGCCAAGTACAGCCTTCTGCCTCTCTCAAATACTCACTTACCTGTGAGACCTTGTCTTTCCTTTAGAGACAGAGAGCCCTTTTCCTGAAGGGAAACTGTCCGTGCTCTGTTGTTCTTTTGCACACAGGGAAATGCCTTCACGGCTGGTGTGCGGCCTTTACCCACTCGAGGGAGGGCAGGTTCCCATTTACTTTGGAGGTGGCACTCCTGCAGCGCTGTGGGCCATGACTGTGCTTCAAAGAAAGTCATCTACCCTTTCTATTGGAAGAGGGCACGCACGGAATGGGAAATCTCTGTTCTCTGGGAGAGGTTGGTGGTGCTTCTGCGCCTTTGTATTTGGTGCCTCCCTGCCCACTAGCAATGTTTCTGCTCGGAACTGCGGGGAGAAACATTGTGCAGCTAAGCTCACTTAGGATGTACAAGTGTCAGAATTCCTTTGCGGGGCACCATCCAGATATCACATTCATAGCATGCGGGTCATTTCCTGCTAAGCTCTGCATTCGCAGCCAGCTTCAAGGTGTTCCTGTTGTGGATAGACTCTCGTGCAGATGCCGCTGGAGACGGACTCTGCTTTTATGCTCTTTGACAAGGCTGCTTTGAGGAAGCTCTTACCGTAGCCTCTGCCAAGTACAGCCTTCTGCCTCTCTCAAATACTCACTTACCTGTGAGACCTTGTCTTTCCTTTAGAGACAGAGAGCCCTTTTCCTGAAGGTAAACTGTCCGTGCTCTGTTGTTCTTTTGCACACAGGGAAATGCCTTCACGGCTGGTGTGCGGCCTTTACCCACTCGAGGGAGGGCAGGTTCCCATTTACTTTGGAGGTGGCACTCCTGCAGCGCTGTGGGCCATGACTGTGCTTCAAAGAAAGTCATCTACCCTTTCTATTGGAAGAGGGCACGCACGGAATGGGAAATCTCTGTTCTCTGGGAGAGGTTGGTGGTGCTTCTGCGCCTTTGTATTTGGTGCCTCCCTGCCCACTAGCAATGTTTCTGCTCGGAACTGCGGGGAGAAACATTGTGCAGCTAAGCTCACTTAGGATGTACAAGTGTCAGAATTCCTTTGCGGGGCACCATCCAGATATCACATTCGTAGCATGCGGGTCATTTCCTGCTAAGCTCTGCATTCGCAGCCAGCTTCAAGGTGTTCCTGTTGTGGATAGACTCTCGTGCAGATGCCGCTGGAGACGGACTCTGCTTTTATGCTCTTTGACAAGGCTGCTTTGAGGAAGCTCTTACCGTAGCCTCTGCCAAGTACAGCCTTCTGCCTCTCTCAAATACTCACTTACCTGTAAGACCTTGTCTTTCCTTTGGAGAGACAGAGAGCCCTTTTCCTGAAGGGAAACTGTCCGTGCTCTCTTCTTCTTTTGCACACAGGGAAATGCCTTCACGGCTGGTGTGCGGCCTTTACCCACTCGAGGGAGGGCAGGTTCCCATTTACTTTGGTGGTGGCACTCCTGCAGCGCTCTGGGCCATGACTGTGCTTCAAAGACAGTAATCTACCCTTTCCATTGGAAGAGGGCAGGCACGGAATGGGAAATCTCTATTCTCTGGGAGAGGTTGGTGGTGCTACTGCGCCTGTGTATTTGGTGCCCCCCTGCCCACTAGCAATGTTTCTGCTCGCCACTGCGGGGAGAAACATTGTGCAGCTAAGCTCACTTAGGATGTACAAGTGCCAGAATTCCTTTGTGGGGCACCATTCAGATATCACATTCGTAGCATGCGGGTCCTTTCCTGCTAAGCTCTGCATTCGCAGCCATCTTCAAGGTGTTCCTGTTGTGGATAGACTCTCGTGCAGATGCCGCTGGAGACGGCCTCTGCTTCTATGCTCTTTGACAAGGCTGCTTTGCGGAAGCTCTTACCGTAGCCTCTGCCAAGTACAGCCTTCTGCCTCTCTCAAATACTCACTTACCTGTGAGACCTTGTCTTTCCTTTGGAGAGACAGAGAGCCCTTTTCCTGAAGGGAAACTGTCCGTGCTCTGTTGTTCTTTTGCACACAGGAAAATGCCTTCACGGCTGGTGTGCGGCCTTTACCCACTCGAGGGAGGGCAGGTTCCCATTTACTTTGGAGGTGGCACTCCTGCAGTGCTGTGGGCCATGACTGTGCTTCAAAGACAGTAATCTACCCTTTCCATTGGAAGAGGGCACGCACGGAATGGGAAATCTCTGTTCTCTGGGAGAGGTTGGTGGGCTACTGCGCCTGTGTATTTGGTGCCCCCCTGCCCACTAGCAATGTTTCTGCTCGCCACTGCGGGGAGAAACATTGTGCAGCTAAGCTCACTTAGGATGTACAAGTGTCAGAATTCCTTTGCGGGGCACCATCCAGATATCACATTCGTAGCATGCGGGTCCTTTCCTGCTAAGCTCTGCATTCGCAGCCAGCTTCAAGGTGTTCCTGTTGTGGATAGACTCTCGTGCAGATGCCGCTGGAGACGGCCTCTGCTTCTATGCTCTTTGACAAGGCTGCTTTGCGGAAGCTCTTACCATAGCCTCTGCCAAGTACAGCCTTCTGCCTCTCTCAAATACTCACTTACCTGTGAGACCTTGTCTTTCCTTTGGAGAGACAGAGAGCCCTTTTCCTGAAGGGAAACTGTCCGTGCTCTGTTCTTCTTTTGCACACAGGGAAATGCCTTCACGGCTGGTGTGCGGCCTTTACCCACTCGAGGGAGGGCAGGTTCCCATTTACTTTGGAGGTGGCACTCCTGCAGCGCTGTGGGCCATGACTGTGCTTCAAAGACAATAATCTACCCTTTCCATTGGAAGAAGGCACGCAGGGAATGGGAAATCTCTGTTCTCTGGGAGAGGTGGGTGGTGCTACTGGGCCTGTGTATTTGGTGCCCCCCTGGCCACTAGCAATGTTTCTGCTCGCCACTGCGGGGAGAAACATTGTGCAGCTAAGCTCACTTAGGAAGTACAAGTGTCAGAATTCCTTTGCGGGGCACCATCCAGATATCACATTCGTAGCATGCGGGTCCTTTCCTGCTAAGCTCTGCATTCGCAGCCAGCTTCAAGGTGTTCCTGTTGTGGATAGACTCTCGTGCAGATGCCGCTGGAGACGGCCTCTGCTTCTATGCTCTTTGACAAGGCTGCTTTGAGGAAGCTCTTACCGTAGCCTCTGCCAAGTACAGCCTTCTGCCTCTCTCAAATACTCACTTACCTGTGAGACCTTGTCTTTCCTTTAGAGACAGAGAGCCCTTTTCCTGAAGGGAAACTGTCCGTGCTCTGTTGTTCTTTTGCACACAGGGAAATGCCTTCACGGCTGGTGTGCGGCCTTTACCCACTCGAGGGAGGGCAGGTTCCCATTTACTTTGGAGGTGGCACTCCTGCAGCGCTGTGGGCCATGACTGTGCTTCAAAGAAAGTCATCTACCCTTTCTATTGGAAGAGGGCACGCACGGAATGGGAAATCTCTGTTCTCTGGGAGAGGTTGGTGGTGCTACTGCGCCTGTGTATTTGGTGCCCCCCTGCCCACTAGCAATGTTTCTGCTCGCCACTGCGGGGAGAAACATTGTGCAGCTAAGCTCACTTAGGAAGTACAAGTGTCAGAATTCCTTTGCGGGGCACCATCCAGATATCACATTCGTAGCATGCGGGTCCTTTCCTGCTAAGCTCTGCATTCGCAGCCAGCTTCAAGGTGTTCCTGTTGTGGATAGACTCTCGTGCAGATGCCGCTGGAGACGGCCTCTGCTTCTATGCTCTTTGACAAGGCTGCTTTGAGGAAGCTCTTACCGTAGCCTCTGCCAAGTACAGCCTTCTGCCTCTCTCAAATACTCACTTACCTGTGAGACCTTGTCTTTCCTTTGGAGAGACAGAGAGCCCTTTTCCTGAAGGGAAACTGTCCGTGCTCTGTTCTTCTTTTGCACACAGGGAAATGCCTTCACGGCTGGTGTGCGGCCTTTACCCACTCGAGGGAGGGCAGGTTCCCATTTACTTTGGAGGTGGCACTCCTGCAGCGCTGTGGGCCATGACTGTGCTTCAAAGACAGTAATCTACCCTTTCCATTGGAAGAGGGCACGCACGGAATGGGAAATCTCTGTTCTCTGGGAGAGGTTGGTGGTGCTACTGCGCCTGTGTATTTGGTGCCCCCCTGCCCACTAGCAATGTTTCTGCTCGCCACTGTGGGGAGAAACATTGTGCAGCTAAGCTCACTTAGGAAGTACAAGTGTCAGAATTCCTTTGCGGGGCACCATCCAGATATCACATTCGTAGCATGCGGGTCCTTTCCTGCTAAGCTCTGCATTCGCAGCCAGCTTCAAGGTGTTCCTGTTGTGGATAGACTCTCGTGCAGATGCCGCTGGAGACGGCCTCTGCTTCTATGCTCTTTGACAAGGCTGCTTTGAGGAAGCTCTTACCGTAGCCTCTGCCAAGTACAGCCTTCTGCCTCTCTCAAATACTCACTTACCTGTGAGACCTTGTCTTTCCTTTGGAGAGACAGAGAGCCCTTTTCCTGAAGGGAAACTGTCCGTGCTCTGTTCTTCTTTTGCACACAGGGAAATGCCTTCACGGCTGGTGTGCGGCCTTTACCCACTCGAGGGAGGGCAGGTTCCCATTTACTTTGGAGGTGGCACTCCTGCAGCGCTGTGGGCCATGACTGTGCTTCAAAGACAGTAATCTACCCTTTCCATTGGAAGAGGGCACGCACGGAATGGGAAATCTCTGTTCTCTGGGAGAGGTTGGTGGTGCTACTGCGCCTGTGTATTTGGTGCCCCCCTGCCCACTAGCAATGTTTCTGCTCGCCACTGCGGGGAGAAACATTGTGCAGCTAAGCTCACTTAGGATGTACAAGTGTCAGAATTCCTTTGCGGGGCACCATCCAGATATCACATTCGTAGCATGCGGGTCATTTCCTGCTAAGCTCTGCATTCCCAGCCAGCTTCAAGGTGTTCCTGTTGTGGATAGACTCTTGTGCAGATGCCGCTGGAGACGGCCTCTGCTTCTATGCTCTTTGACAAGGCTGCTTTGAGGAAGCTCTTACCGTAGCCTCTGCCAAGTACAGCCTTCTGCCTCTCTCAAATACTCACTTACCTGTGAGACCTTGTCTTTCCTTTGGAGAGACAGAGAGCCCTTTTCCTGAAGGGAAACTGTCCGTGCTCTCTTCTTCTTTGGCACACAGGGAAATGCCTTCACGGCTGGTGTGCGGCCTTTACCCACTCGAGGGAGGGCAGGTTCCCATTTACTTTGGTGGTGGCACTCCTGCAGCGCTCTGGGCCATGACTGTGCTTCAAAGACAGTAATCTACCCTTTCCATTGGAAGAGGGCCGGCACGGAATGGGAAATCTCTATTCTCTGGGAGAGGTTGGTGGTGCTACTGGGCCTGTGTCTTTGGTGCCCCCCTGCCCACTAGCAATGTTTCTGCTCGGAACTGCGGGGAGAAACATTGTGCAGCTAAGCTCACTTAGGATGTACAAGTGTCAGAATTCCTTTGCGGGGCACCATCCAGATATCACATTCGTAGCATGCGGGTCATTTCCTGCTAAGCTCTGCATTCGCAGCCAGCTTCAAGGTGTTCCTGTTGTGGATAGACTCTCGTGCAGATGCCGCTGGAGACGGACTCTTCTTTTATGCTCTTTGACAAGGCTGCTTTGAGGAAGCTCTTACCGTAGCCTCTGCCAAGTACAGCCTTCTGCCTCTCTCAAATACTCACTTACCTGTGAGACCTTGTCTTTCCTTTGGAGAGACAGAGAGCCCTTTTCCTGAAGGGAAACTGTCCGTGCTCTGTTCTTCTTTTGCACACAGGGAAATGCCTTCACGGCTGGTGTGCGGCCTTTACCCACTCGAGGGAGGGCAGGTTCCCATTTACTTTGGTGGTGGCACTCCTGCAGCGCTCTGGGCCATGACTGTGCTTCAAAGACAGTAATCTACCCTTTCAATTGGAAGAGGGCAGGCACGGAATGGGAAATCTCTATTCTCTGGGAGAGGTTGGTGGTGCTACTGCGCCTGTGTATTTGGTGCCCCCCTGCCCACTAGCAATGTTTCTGCTCGCCACTGCGGGGAGAAACATTGTGCAGCTAAGCTCACTTAGGATGTACAAGTGCCAGAATTCCTTTGTGGGGCACCATTCAGATATCACATTCGTAGCATGCGGGTCCTTTCCTGCTAAGCTCTGCATTCGCAGCCAGCTTCAAGGTGTTCCTGTTGTGGATAGACTCTCGTGCAGATGCCGCTGGAGACGGCCTCTGCTTCTATGCTCTTTGACAAGGCTGCTTTGCGGAAGCTCTTACCGTAGCCTCTGCCAAGTACAGCCTTCTGCCTCTCTCAAATACTCACTTACCTGTGAGACCTTGTCTTTCCTTTGGAGAGACAGAGAGCCCTTTTCCTGAAGGGAAACTGTCCGTGCTCTGTTGTTCTTTTGCACACAGGAAAATGCCTTCACGGCTGGTGTGCGGCCTTTACCCACTCGAGGGAGGGCAGGTTCCCATTTACTTTGGAGGTGGCACTCCTGCAGTGCTGTGGGCCATGACTGTGCTTCAAAGACAGTAATCTACCCTTTCCATTGGAAGAGGGCACGCACGGAATGGGAAATCTCTGTTCTCTGGGAGAGGTTGGTGGTGCTACTGCGCCTGTGTATTTGGTGCCCCCCTGCCCACTAGCAATGTTTCTGCTCGCCACTGCGGGGAGAAACATTGTGCAGCTAAGCTCACTTAGGATGTACAAGTGTCAGAATTCCTTTGCGGGGCACCATCCAGATATCACATTCGTAGCATGCGGGTCCTTTCCTGCTAAGCTCTGCATTCGCAGCCAGCTTCAAGGTGTTCCTGTTGTGGATAGACTCTCGTGCAGATGCCGCTGGAGACGGCCTCTGCTTCTATGCTCTTTGACAAGGCTGCTTTGCGGAAGCTCTTACCATAGCCTCTGCCAAGTACAGCCTTCTGCCTCTCTCAAATACTCACTTACCTGTGAGACCTTGTCTTTCCTTTGGAGAGACAGAGAGCCCTTTTCCTGAAGGGAAACTGTCCGTGCTCTGTTCTTCTTTTGCACACAGGGAAATGCCTTCACGGCTGGTGTGCGGCCTTTACCCACTCGAGGGAGGGCAGGTTCCCATTTACTTTGGAGGTGGCACTCCTGCAGCGCTGTGGGCCATGACTGTGCTTCAAAGACAATAATCTACCCTTTCCATTGGAAGAAGGCACGCAGGGAATGGGAAATCTCTGTTCTCTGGGAGAGGTGGGTGGTGCTACTGGGCCTGTGTATTTGGTGCCCCCCTGGCCACTAGCAATGTTTCTGCTCGCCACTGCGGGGAGAAACATTGTGCAGCTAAGCTCACTTAGGAAGTACAAGTGTCAGAATTCCTTTGCGGGGCACCATCCAGATATCACATTCGTAGCATGCGGGTCCTTTCCTGCTAAGCTCTGCATTCGCAGCCAGCTTCAAGGTGTTCCTGTTGTGGATAGACTCTCGTGCAGATGCCGCTGGAGACGGCCTCTGCTTCTATGCTCTTTGACAAGGCTGCTTTGAGGAAGCTCTTACCGTAGCCTCTGCCAAGTACAGCCTTCTGCCTCTCTCAAATACTCACTTACCTGTGAGACCTTGTCTTTCCTTTAGAGACAGAGAGCCCTTTTCCTGAAGGGAAACTGTCCGTGCTCTGTTGTTCTTTTGCACACAGGGAAATGCCTTCACGGCTGGTGTGCGGCCTTTACCCACTCGAGGGAGGGCAGGTTCCCATTTACTTTGGAGGTGGCACTCCTGCAGCGCTGTGGGCCATGACTGTGCTTCAAAGAAAGTCATCTACCCTTTCTATTGGAAGAGGGCACGCACGGAATGGGAAATCTCTGTTCTCTGGGAGAGGTTGGTGGTGCTACTGCGCCTGTGTATTTGGTGCCCCCCTGCCCACTAGCAATGTTTCTGCTCGCCACTGCGGGGAGAAACATTGTGCAGCTAAGCTCACTTAGGAAGTACAAGTGTCAGAATTCCTTTGCGGGGCACCATCCAGATATCACATTCGTAGCATGCGGGTCCTTTCCTGCTAAGCTCTGCATTCGCAGCCAGCTTCAAGGTGTTCCTGTTGTGGATAGACTCTCGTGCAGATGCCGCTGGAGACGGCCTCTGCTTCTATGCTCTTTGACAAGGCTGCTTTGAGGAAGCTCTTACCGTAGCCTCTGCCAAGTACAGCCTTCTGCCTCTCTCAAATACTCACTTACCTGTGAGACCTTGTCTTTCCTTTGGAGAGACAGAGAGCCCTTTTCCTGAAGGGAAACTGTCCGTGCTCTGTTCTTCTTTTGCACACAGGGAAATGCCTTCACGGCTGGTGTGCGGCCTTTACCCACTCGAGGGAGGGCAGGTTCCCATTTACTTTGGAGGTGGCACTCCTGCAGCGCTGTGGGCCATGACTGTGCTTCAAAGACAGTAATCTACCCTTTCCATTGGAAGAGGGCACGCACGGAATGGGAAATCTCTGTTCTCTGGGAGAGGTTGGTGGTGCTACTGCGCCTGTGTATTTGGTGCCCCCCTGCCCACTAGCAATGTTTCTGCTCGCCACTGTGGGGAGAAACATTGTGCAGCTAAGCTCACTTAGGAAGTACAAGTGTCAGAATTCCTTTGCGGGGCACCATCCAGATATCACATTCGTAGCATGCGGGTCCTTTCCTGCTAAGCTCTGCATTCGCAGCCAGCTTCAAGGTGTTCCTGTTGTGGATAGACTCTCGTGCAGATGCCGCTGGAGACGGCCTCTGCTTCTATGCTCTTTGACAAGGCTGCTTTGAGGAAGCTCTTACCGTAGCCTCTGCCAAGTACAGCCTTCTGCCTCTCTCAAATACTCACTTACCTGTGAGACCTTGTCTTTCCTTTGGAGAGACAGAGAGCCCTTTTCCTGAAGGGAAACTGTCCGTGCTCTGTTCTTCTTTTGCACACAGGGAAATGCCTTCACGGCTGGTGTGCGGCCTTTACCCACTCGAGGGAGGGCAGGTTCCCGTTTACTTTGGAGGTGGCACTCCTGCAGCGCTGTGGGCCATGACTGTGCTTCAAAGACAGTAATCTACCCTTTCCATTGGAAGAGGGCACGCACGGAATGGGAAATCTCTGTTCTCTGGGAGAGGTTGGTGGTGCTACTGCGCCTGTGTATTTGGTGCCCCCCTGCCCACTAGCAATGTTTCTGCTCGCCACTGCGGGGAGAAACATTGTGCAGCTAAGCTCACTTAGGATGTACAAGTGTCAGAATTCCTTTGCGGGGCACCATCCAGATATCACATTCGTAGCATGCGGGTCATTTCCTGCTAAGCTCTGCATTCCCAGCCAGCTTCAAGGTGTTCCTGTTGTGGATAGACTCTTGTGCAGATGCCGCTGGAGACGGCCTCTGCTTCTATGCTCTTTGACAAGGCTGCTTTGAGGAAGCTCTTACCGTAGCCTCTGCCAAGTACAGCCTTCTGCCTCTCTCAAATACTCACTTACCTGTGAGACCTTGTCTTTCCTTTGGAGAGACAGAGAGCCCTTTTCCTGAAGGGAAACTGTCCGTGCTCTCTTCTTCTTTGGCACAGAGGGAAATGCCTTCACGGCTGGTGTGCGGCCTTTACCCACTCGAGGGAGGGCAGGTTCCCATTTACTTTGGTGGTGGCACTCCTGCAGCGCTCTGGGCCATGACTGTGCTTCAAAGACAGTAATCTACCCTTTCCATTGGAAGAGGGCCGGCACGGAATGGGAAATCTCTATTCTCTGGGAGAGGTTGGTGGTGCTACTGGGCCTGTGTCTTTGGTGCCCCCCTGCCCACTAGCAATGTTTCTGCTCGCCACTGCGGGGAGAAACATTGTGCAGCTAAGCTAACTTAGGATGTACAAGTGTCAGAATTCCTTTGCGGGGCACCATCCAGATATCACATTCGTAGCATGCGGGTCCTTTCCTGCTAAGCTCTGCATTCGCAGCCAGCTTCAAGGTGTTCCTGTTGTGGATAGACTCTCGTGCAGATGCCGCTGGAGACGGCCTCTGCTTCTATGCTCTTTGACAAGGCTGCTTTGAGGAAGCTCTTACCGTAGCCTCTGCCAAGTACAGCCTTCTGCCTCTCTCAAATACTCACTTACCTGTGAGACCTTGTCTTTCCTTTAGAGACAGAGAGCCCTTTTCCTGAAGGGAAACTGTCCGTGCTCTGTTGTTCTTTTGCACACAGGGAAATGCCTTCACGGCTGGTGTGCGGCCTTTACCCACTCGAGGGAGGGCAGGTTCCCATTTACTTTGGAGGTGGCACTCCTGCAGCGCTGTGGGCCATGACTGTGCTTCAAAGAAAGTCATCTACCCTTTCTATTGGAAGAGGGCACGCACGGAATGGGAAATCTCTGTTCTCTGGGAGAGGTTGGTGGTGCTTCTGCGCCTTTGTATTTGGTGCCTCCCTGCCCACTAGCAATGTTTCTGCTCGGCACTGCGGGGAGAAACATTGTGCAGCTAAGCTCACTTAGGATGTACAAGTGTCAGAATTCCTTTGCGGGGCACCATCCAGATATCACATTCGTAGCATGCGGGTCATTTCCTGCTAAGCTCTGCATTCGCAGCCAGCTTCAAGGTGTTCCTGTTGTGGATAGACTCTCGTGCAGATGCCGCTGGAGACGGACTTTGCTTTTATGCTCTTTGACAAGGCTGCTTTGAGGAAGCTCTTACCGTAGCCTCTGCCAAGTACAGCCTTCTGCCTCTCTCAAATACTCACTTACCTGTGAGACCTTGTCTTTCCTTTGGAGAGACAGAGAGCCCTTTTCCTGAAGGGAAACTGTCCGTGCTCTGTTCTTCTTTTGCACACAGGGAAATGCCTTCACGGCTGGTGTGCGGCCTTTACCCACTCGAGGGAGGGCAGGTTCCCATTTACTTTGGTGGTGGCACTCCTGCAGCGCTGTGGGCCATGACTGTGCTTCAAAGACAGAAATCTACCCTTTCCATTGGAAGAGGGCAGGCACGGAATGGGAAATCTCTATTCTCTGGGAGAGGTTGGTGGTGCTACTGCGCCTGTGTATTTGGTGCCCCCCTGCCCACTAGCAATGTTTCTGCTCGCCACTGCGGGGAGAAACATTGTGCAGCTAAGCTCACTTAGGATGTACAAGTGCCAGAATTCCTTTGTGGGGCACCATTCAGATATCACATTCGTAGCATGCGGGTCCTTTCCTGCTAAGCTCTGCATTCGCAGCCAGCTTCAAGGTGTTCCTGTTGTGGATAGACTCTCGTGCAGATGCCGCTGGAGACGGCCTCTGCTTCTATGCTCTTTGACAAGGCTGCTTTGCGGAAGCTCTTACCGTAGCCTCTGCCAAGTACAGCCTTCTGCCTCTCTCAAATACTCACTTACCTGTGAGACCTTGTCTTTCCTTTGGAGAGACAGAGAGCCCTTTTCCTGAAGGGAAACTGTCCGTGCTCTGTTCTTCTTTTGCACACAGGAAAATGCCTTCACGGCTGGTGTGCGGCCTTTACCCACTCGAGGGAGGGCAGGTTCCCATTTACTTTGGAGGTGGCACTCCTGCAGTGCTGTGGGCCATGACTGTGCTTCAAAGACAGTAATCTACCCTTTCCA